>NW_022900926.1:68926704-68981358 GCF_012274545.1 Fukomys damarensis
GAGTGGATGGATGGATGGATGGATGGATGGGTGGGTGGATGGATGGATGGGTGGGTGCATGGATGGATGGATGGGTGGGTGGGTAGGTGGATGGATGTGTGGGTGGGTGGATGGATGGATGGATGATGGATGGATGGATGTATAGATGGGTGAGTGGGTGGATGGATGGATGGGTAGGTGGGTGGGTGGGTGGATGGATGATTGGATGGATGCATGGATGGATGGTTGGATGGACAGATGGGTAGGTGGATGGGTGGGTGGATGGATGGATGGATGGAGGTTTACATACACATACATTCTTTTCCTGAATCTTTAAGTTAAGGGAAAAAGCAAATAAATCAAATATGAGTTTTGAGTTCAAGGTTTTCTCTTTTTTTGCCTGTTTAGCTTCCACTTTCTTCTTCATCATCCACAGAAGATTGCAATGACTTTTTCCTTTCTGAAAATGCCCACCCTGCTCTAACACTAACAGGAAGTTAACTTAGCACGAAAAGCTTGCCACCCACACTTCCTGTCCCCAGAGAAAGCCCCGCCCCCTCCCAGCATCCTGACCCTGAACTTGCAGAGCCGCACCCCTTTGTTTTTAAGGCTTCAGATGCAGATGGTCACCAAAGATAACCATTTGTCTATTGTCCATGATGGAGATGAGTTTGCCAAAGTATTACCTGAGACCAGGTTTTAGCTCGGAGAAATAAGACAGGAAAAAATTTACTCAGGGCCCAGTGGTTGTATAAAGTAGCCTTGGGCAAAGGGGTTCATAAAAGTGAAGCTTGAGTCAGGTGTGATGGCACACACCTGTAATCACAGCACTGTGGGAGGCTGAGGCAGGAGGCTCATGAATACAAGGTCAGCCTGAGGTGTGCAAAGGAAAAGTGAAATTAGAGGTCCATTTCCATTGCATTTAAACTGTTGCCTCCTGGCAGTGCTAATACTCCCCAGCCCTGGGCTGCTGGAGATAACCGGCATCAGCCCCAAAGCATCTTTTGATCATGAGCCCAGGCCTCTCTCAGCATCCCTGGTGGGAGCAGGACAAGGGCATCTTTGTGGGACAGACTTGGGTCCCATCTCCCTGCTACTAAACACAGCACTGGCAGAACAAGGGACCCAAGGGCAGTCCTAACCCCAGCCCTGGACTCAAGGCCCCTCCCTGACACCATGATGAAGGCTTCTGGTGGCTGGAAACCGAGGCAAAAACTGTGGCCTGCTTGTTGAGAGTCTGCCGCTCCATTCAAGGGTTTTGTGTACTGCTTGAACCCCTGTCTCATATTTGGGTCAGATCAGTTAGAGGACACATGACTTGCTTTAAAATTAGCCTCAAATGGCATTGTGTAATGGCTCCTGTTTTCACTAAACAGAGTGGTTTCCTTAGAGGACACAGACACAGCATTGTAATGAGTATGTTGGTGAGTCACTTTGGAGAATGATCTTTTAGATTCACGGAGACTCAGTGTTTCCGCCTGTAAAGTGGAGTGCTGATTTTGTTGAAAGAAATAAAGGTAACAAAATAAGTGCAACCATACCCAGTTTCAACACACACACACACACACACACACACAGACACACGGGCTTTGGCCTCATCAGCAGATAGAAAATTAGAAGCAGATTGCTTCTAGTCTTCAAAAGAAAGGATAAAACTGCAAGAAATAAAGAAAGAGATGCTTTCTAAATCTTGCCATCACCAGAGTCCCGGATGTATACCCTGATAATTCAGTGAGCTCAGAGGGCATAGTTTAAGTCTTGGAAAACTAAATTTTTCTGTATAAATATTCCTCCAAAGCGGTGAGATAGTCCTCACACAAGTTTAACATCAGCACAAGCAACCAGCAAGAGACCATCCTGACTGATGTCCTCATCCAAGGACAAATAGTTTCCCAAGATTTCTGTTTCATCTTGGCAAAATCTGCGAATAACTTGGATGTCTGAATGGATTCAAGGAACTGTGTGTGACCATGTTTGTTAGGAATGTTTCTTTGCGGCGAGAGCACTGCTTTCCGTGATCGGGAAATAGAGAGTGGCTCTCATGGCTGCCTCATTCCCCAGGTCCAGGAAGGCCCTGAGGATGCTTGAAGAGCTGGTCCTCTCTTTAAGTGGTGAACAAGGAAGTTGTAAAGTGTAGCTAGCAGCCCGAAGCCTGGCTCTGTGTCTGTGGCAGCAGGTGGGTGGCCAAGCAGAAAGGCTTGGGTGCACCCTGCAAGTCAATCTCTAGTGTCACACTGACGTGGGTTCAAATCCCGGCCCAGTCTCTTACTAGCCACATGGTCTCAGGTGAGATGTCAGGCCAGCTTGAGCCTTGAGGTCATCATGGGAAAAGATGAGATGGTGCTTATAAAATGGCCTAGCAGAGTGCCTGGCATGCAGTCCAGCCTTGTGAAGCTGCTGTTAGCGTTATACTTAGCCCTGGGGTAATAAAGCACCAGCACCTTGGTACCTAAAACAATAGATCATGTCTCTCTCAGTTCTGGGGTTGGGAGTCCAAGCCCAAGGCCGGGCAGTCCCTGCTGTCTGGGCTTCATGTCTTCCTGGCCTCTCTGGTCTCTGGTGGTGGCAGTAACTTGGCTTGTGGCCCTGTCACTCCAGTCCCTGCCTCCTCCTCTTCTCCCTGTCTCACCCCTCTTTCTGACTTCTATGAAGACACCCGTCACTAGAGTTGGTGCCCAGCAAGACAATCCAGAATGAGTCTATCCAAATGACACAGCTGCAAACAGGCCCCTTTCTCAAAACAGTTGGTCTGGAGTTTGGATGTGGCCACATCTTGGGGCACCAGCAATAACCTGCATGGTTATTCATCATTCCAATGTTAGTACGTGTGCTGCTAAAGCAAGCACCCCTCATGGTTATTTAGGAACTGAGCAGTGTGGGACCCAGCCTGGGCAGCAGGCTCCTGAGCCCCACTTTGCGCGGCCGTGGTCCCTTGGCAGTCAGGACTGGCTCCGGGCTCAGTCTGGACACTGCTCACAACATACTCCACTCAGGTCCTTCCTCATCTGATCCTGGTGTTCTCCAAACACAGTGCTCTCGTGCCCACAAAGGGGGCAGCTTGGGCCATGCTCCTGCTGACATCAGACTGCGGCAGGGGGAGCAGAAGTTGGGAGCAGGCGCTCCAGGGAAGAGGGAAGCCTGTTTGCTCTCCTCTCAAGGCCACACACCTTCACCCCTGTTCAGGAGCCAGGTGACGGTGCTGGAGTCACACATGAAACCACAAGATTCACAACACTTTATGTGTTGCACTCCTGCTGCTCTGCTGCCTGAGCAGCTCACCAGGATGATAAACTCAGGACCAGTAATGAATGAAAGGAACAGTTTAAAAAGGAATATATTTTATTGGAAAGGAAAAGCTAGGTAGCTACCCTGATAAGAACCAGAGCAGGGGGCGCCGAGACCTCCCTTAAAGGGGTCTGAGCCCCTTTCCCTCCCCGGAACTTGCCATAACCCTATTGGCTTCCTGGGCCTGTCCTTGAATGAAACCCACATCCTTCCTTCCAGGGGTCTCTGTGTAACTTCTTTCTGTCTGTTTGTCCTTGACAGAGCCTTATCTCCAGGGTGGGCAGCTGGTTGGCAAAGGAGTGCTTTTTGTGGTTGGCTTAGAGTAAGGGATGTGCGTTCTCTATGGCAGTGGGACAGTGGCCCTGGTATGGGCACACGTGTGTGTGTGGGGGTGCAGGGATGTGAGCACATACTCAGGGAGTCCCTCCCTGGCTTCCCCTGCCTTCTGTTGGAGGTGGGGCCAGACAGGCTTGGCTTGGCTTCTTGTACTTGGCTCTCTGTGCTCTGCCTGTCAGGTCCCTCTCTAAGTCCTCGAGCCGCCTGTGCTATCTTGTGTCTTTTTATGCTATCTTGTTTTCTCTCTTCTCTACCCTTGTCCTTGAGACTGTTGCCTGGGTTTTTTTCTAGTAGAGTTTTAACTCCTTCCAGTCAGGGTTGTTTAGAAAAACTAATGAGGCCCTTATCCTATTCTCTCCCTGCCTACAGACTCCCTTTCCCTATGATGTCACAGTATTATTTTTACATTGCATGGCCCTCACTGTCACCCAAGCAGTCTTCCTGCCTCAGCCTCCCAGACCTGACTCTATAGGCTATGTAACTTATATGTGTAGGTTTACACATAATATACATGAAATGTGACAGAATCTTTTTATAAACCTATAAGGGTCTTCTGCTTGTTTTTTGAAACAAAGTCTCACTATGTATTTCAGGCTGACCTTGAATTCACTATGTAGCCCAGTTGGCCTTGAACTCATGCCAATCCTCCTGCCTCAGCCTCCCAAGTGCTGGAATTACAGATGTGTGTCACTATGCCCAGCTAGATTGTTAAAAGCGATTATCTTTAGTTTGGATGTCATGATATATATATATGCTAGTTGTTTATAAGATGAAATAATGGCAAATATATGATATGCAACCCAATTACAGTGTCTGATGTATAAAATTCGTTATTCATTTCCAAATGTAAGAGATGCTTTAATAAACACGCAAGCACAGATGTTCTCTGGCATAGATTTAATTTCCTTTGGGTATGGGCCCAGGAGTGGGCTTGTTAGTTCATATGGCAGTTCTCTTTCTAGTTTTTGAGAAGACTCCATATTTTTTTCTGAAATGGCTGCACTAACTTACATGTTTACTAGTAGGGCATACTTGATCTCCTTGCTCGCCATCCTCAGGATTGCTATATATTTTGTGTTGCATATAGGTGCTGAAGCTTGATTGTGTATGCTCAGCCTGTGCTCTATCTCTGAGCTACATCCCATCCATTTTTGTTCTTAGATAACAGCCGTGCCAACTGAGGTGAGATATTTCCTCATTGTGGTTTGAATTGCATTTCCCTGGTGATTCGTGATGTCACTTATCGCACATTTATGCGTCTTCTTTGGAGAAATGTCTATTCAGGTAATTCGCCCCCTTTCAGATTGGATTATTTGTTCTTTTGCTATTGACTTGTGTGAGTTCCTCATACAAGGAGTGACGGAAATATACAGGGAATGTTTAATATTTTAAAAATGTTTTACAATAAAAGACATGTTCCCACCAGTTCCCTTCAGAAAAGCCTCCCCTCACTTTGAATGCGCTCATCCCGTGGCTCTATCACTTTCTGAAGCAGTTCTGGAAGTCCTCTTTCATGTGTGTCTTCACCAATGGTGATTAAAAAAGATGATGAATGCTGCTACTGCGTGCCACCCTAGAAAGGCAGGCTCGTGAGGTCATTATGGCGTGTCCTCATCCGCCTCATTCATCAGATCCGGCACCAAGTCAAAGTGACCACGAAAGGTAAATGTTTTGAATCAATTTAGGATATAAAGGCCACTATGGCAGCACAGCTAAAGACCCTGAGGAGAGGGCATTTCCAGAGCTGCTTCAGAAAGTGGCAGGAAGGATGGGATGTGTGTCTGAAGCAAGAGGGACATTGATGGCAATATGTTTTTTTACTGTAATATTTTTAAAATGTAAGTATACGCTGCATTTTTCAGTCATACTTCATATATTCTGGATAGTAATCTCTGCTTGGATGAGCAGTTTTCAGATATTTTCTCCCATTCTATAGCTGTCTTCCTTCTGTTGTTTACTTGCTGTGAAGAAGCTTTTTAGTTAGATGTAGTCCTGTTTGTTGGTTTCTAAATTGCCTTTCCTCTGTTTATGACGAAGTGGAGTCAGCATGTCAAAGAAACACCTGCGCTTGCACGTTTATCGCAGGGCCATTCCCAGTGCCCAAGACACAGAGTCAACCTAGGGTCAGTCAATAAAGAAAAGGTGGTGGAACCTCCTCGGTCGGGTGTTTATTCAGCCACAAATGAGATTCTGTTTTCTGCAGCAACGTGGACGGAACAGGAGGGCAGATGGTGAGGGAAATACATCAGGCATGGAACTAAGAAGTTGATCTTGTAGAAGTGGAGATAAGACAGTGGTTTCCAGAGCCTGGGCACATGTGGGTAGGACAACACAGAAAGAGGACATTTAATGGGTACAGGAGTAAAGCTGGGCAGAGGATTCACGTCTGATATTTTTATAGCACAGTACAATACTATGGTTGACAATATTTAAAAATAGCTATTACAGAGGATTTTGGATGTTCCCAACACAAGAAAATGGTCAGTGTCTGTGGTGAAGGGCTTCTGACACTCCATGTCAGATATGACATGTTTTGGAGCGTGACCCCAGCTCCCAGAAATACATACAAAATAAAGGCATAGTGGCCAGGGATGGAGTACAGTAGTACCTAGCAGGTGTGAGACAAAAAATAACTAATTAAAAATATACTTGCAAAGAGTTGCTTCAAGAATTTTATTGAATTTCAGTCACTGCAAAATTTCTCTGAATTAATATTTTTTGGGGGAGTGGGTACTGGGGATCGAACTCGGGACCTTCTGCTTTCAAAGCAGGTGGCGGCAGAACCACTGAGCTAAATCCCTGGCCCCTCTCTGAATTAATTTTTAAAGAGCAACAGTTTCAGAAAAGGTAGCCTCACTTGGCATGACTGTCCATAGAAAGTAAATTATGTGAAAATGTTGACCATAACAACTTCATTAGTGGCTTTCCTGAAGTGAAAGTGAGAGGCATTGTTTTTATGACTCAACCTATAATATAGGATTTACATATCTTTATTTTATCACACATTCAAACAGAGTACCCACAACTGCATAACAATCACGAAGTCCAGACTTTGCTTTTTATTTCTATAGACTTTCAGTCTTTCAAAAAAACATAATTGCACTTTTTCCTCCAGTTTTGTTGCGATGATGTACACTTGCCAAGGCCAAGGCTGGTTAATGTGGGCCATCTGGGGCAAAGGTCCCTCTCACCCTGATTTCCGGGCTGTGCTACAGGACCTGACTGCCCGAGATGGCGCATGCGTAATGAGTATGTGTACTTGACCGCGATGTCGTTCTGGCCCTTACACAGGATGACGTCTAGCTGGTCTGGAAAGGGTGAGCGTTTTGGCTTCTACAGGATTATCAGAGGAAGTTCTGTGTACAGCATCCTGTGAGGAGCTCAGCATGATCCTGGGTTATTTTACAGACATCTCCTGGACCAGATTCATGGAACAGCCTTGGGCCGTCTGTGCTTTAAGTGGGTTTTTCAAGGTCTGGCCTCACTTGCAAAAGCACAGCTCTCATTTGTCTTTGTAGCTCCCTTATCACCTGTGTCCTTTCTGCTTTCTTATTTTTCTTTCTTTTTGAGACAGAGTCTTGTAATGTAGCCCAGACTGGCCTCAGACTTGTGGCGATCCTTCTACCTCATCCTCCCAGTGCTTGGGCTACAGCTGCCAAGAAGTGCAGCTCTGTGTCCTATTTTGATAAATTAATAGGCTCTGCCAGGAATGCTGAGGCACACGTGTAATCCCAGCAGGATGGGAGGTTGAGGGTTACAAGGTTGAGGCCAGCCTGGGCAACTAAGCAACTTAAGGAGACCTTGTATAAGAATATAAAATTAAAGGAAGTGGGGTTAGATGTAGCTCACTGTGAATGCCCTGCGTCAATCCCCAGCGCTGCAAGGGGAAGAAAACAATCCCAAGGGAGGAAAAACCAAAATGGACAGCAAGCAAAGGCTGTACTTTTTCTTGACTGTGTGTGTCTGTCTAGGTGAGTTCTTTATTTGTTTTGTGGCAGGGTCTCACTATATAGTGCAGGCTGGCTTCTGAATTCACTCTGTAGCCCAGGCTGGCCTCAAACTCACAGCGATCCTCCTGCCTCAGCCCCCTGAGTACTGGGATTACAGGCATGTGCCACAACACCTAGCTGCGCTTGCTTGCAGAACAAATAGACACAGCTAGCATGCAACCCTGAGCACATCAGACTCTAGGTCTTTTGACTTGGAGTCGGCCCAGCCAATTACCAGCCCACTGGCCCTGTCCAGCAGGAGGCCGCTGGCCCCCAGGCCCAGTCCCAGGCAGAGGCTCCAGCCCTTGGCTGCTGCTCCCAGGCTCATTCTCATCATGCAGTGTTTTTAGCAGGTGCTTTTGCCCTGATGTTTCCAGCTGTGTCAGCCTGGAGGGGTGGAGGTGTGAGATGCCGCAGCTGATCTTCAGTGCCCTGCGAGACCAAGACAAGGACCAAGCTGGTACGGCACAAAGGAGCCCCGCTGAGAACCACTGGGGCCACCTTGGGTCCCTTTGGCTCCTCCACTTGGCCCCAAGCGTGGTCTTGTCCTGGACTTGGATGCTGAAGTCACTGGAAAGAGGCTGCCAACCTCCCCAGGCTCCCATAAATTGTATTTTTAAAGAACAAAACAACAAAAACACCTCACTGCCTGGGGCTCCTCCACAACTCGTCTGTGGCTTTTCTCACATTTTCCCACCCCTGAAAACCAGACAGGGTCCAGTGGGACCAGCTTCATTGCCTGGCTTTTTAAACAGTGATTTTAGAGTTTTGGTTCCACAGATCTCCTTTAATGATCGAGTTCCTGTGACTGGGTCATTTCATGAATTGATCACTAAGTGAAAAACTGTACGTAGTTGCACATTACAGGATCCAGAACAAAAAAATGGCCAGAGGAAACCCCAATTTAATGAGTTTGCTGTTATTTTCATAACTTTAAAATGCAGTACTATAATGTACAATGGAACATAAAACTATAATACAATCAGCAAAAATTACAGCACTGTATAAGCAAGGTGTACTGTACCCAAAAAAGACATTAAAGCTCTATAAACAAGAAATACAGAACTGTACAAAGAAAAAGATGGGTTGTAGGTTTAAGTGGCAGGTTATAAGTATAAACGCTTGTGTAACAGGCTGTTAACAAGGTATGTCTGTATTTTATGAAGTTAGGATATATTAAAGCAGGATTTAAAAAAAAAGTTTCCCTTTTTATGGCTGTTGTTCTTTGTTCCAATACAGATAAAATCAGTAACTTTGTCCTTGTAAGTTTTATAACCCCCTGTTCTCATAACCTATTTTTACCTGACCAAGGCCCCTGGGATGTGTTAAGTTGCAAAGCTGTCACACTACTTGACAAATCGCCTTTGTTCTGCTTGCCCCAAGTCATGCATCAGCCCCCTTGGCAGTGGGTATAAAACTGGAGCTTTTCCTTTGTTCAGGGCTCAACCTGTGGACGTGAGTCTGCTGAGTCGGTGTATATCTAAATCCTTCTGCTCACCTGTTGGTCTCTGCAGTCTCTTGAGTTCCTGCAACAATATAACCAAATGGAAAAACAGTCCCACACTAAGACTTCTATTTCACAAAGAATTAAACTGCTTCTGGCTCTAGGAATGAGTCTGATTTTTATTTTTGTCAACTTTATCTCCTTTCTTGGATTTTTTTTTTAATCAACCTTTACCTACCTTTGTGTACTGTGTGCCTTATTTCAGTATTTGTGGCATGCTTCTCTTTCTGGGCAACCTCCACCCTACTTCCCACCACGGACTGCACCGGTGTGGCAGACGGTACTATGCTTCCACCCCGAGACCTCCACGTGCCCAGCAACGTCACACATGCTAACCCAGCAGTGAGGACAAGGGGGCTGCAGATGTGACGGCCGGGGGTACCATCCGGGGGTATCGGCTCCTGTGGTGGAGGAACCTTTCCCAGCCACAGCCAGAGACGCAGATGAGACAGTGGAGAAAGGCCAGAAGTATTCTTGCTGCCTTTGAAGATGGGAGAAAGGGGCTGTATTTGTCAGCTGTTCGTATCGTGACAAAATGTCCAGGACCGATGTGGCTCTGTTGTGAGAGATGTATTCAGGTCACAGTTCTGGAGACTGAGAGTCTCAACCACAAGCTGCAGGCTCTGGTGAAGACCCTGTAAGGAATGGTGGGGCCCATGCAGGACAGAGCATCACATCTCAAAGCAGGAAGCAGAGAGACACAGAGGGGCCCGGCCTGCTCCTTTATAAAACCATCTTCCAATAAGTACCAGGAGATCACACAAGAACTACCCTAGTGTTAGGAAGACACTACCTAGAAGATCCAAGACCAACCATCAAGCCCCCTCTCACCTGAAGCTCCACTTGTAATGGTGCCATGCTGGGGACCACACCTCCAACACATGAACCCTTGGGGGACCTGTAGCCCCAAACCATCCAAACCACAGTACCGGTCAGGGAGAAGATCCCCCAGCAGCCTCCAGAGAGGAGGGCAGCCTTCTCCACACCTTGGTCTGAGGCCAGTGCGACCCTGTTGGACCTCTGGCCTCCCAAATGGTAAGATGTAAAGTTTTTCCTGTGTTCCAAGCCACTAAAGCTGTTATAATTTACTATAGCAGCTTAGGGGCCTGGTGCAATCCTGCCTCTTCTATCCTTCATATTTCTTACAGTGTTTTCTCCTTAAAATGCTTCTTGACTTCTAAAAGGCTTGTTCTTAACCTTGACTCTTTTTCTTGCTTTACCTAGCTCCTCTAGTTAGCAAAGATACATCAGAACATTCCATCTTGATTTCCTGGGAGCAGATTCCGAAATAGCAGAATTTTTGGTTGGGTGAGGTACGTCTTAACAACTGCCTGAAGATCTCATTTTGCAAATAAGAACAGAAGACTGCAGGGACAGGGGTGTGGCTCAGTGGTAGAGTGCTTGCCTAAAATGCATGAGATCCTGGGTTTCAGCCCCAGTACTGCCACAAACCAAATAAACCAACCACCCCTACAATGGCAATGAGAAAAAAAAACCCTAATTACCCCAGGGAAACAGAGGGCAGTGACCCTGCATCCCTAATTGCCAGTGGCTGTCATTGTCACTTTCTTCCTCTTGCAAATGAGATTAGCTGGCTTTGATGACACGTTCCTATAAATCTCAGCATTCTAGGAGGCTGAGGCAGGAGGATCACAAATTAAAGCACAGCCTGAAAAACTTAGCAACTCCACAAGACCCTGTCTCAGAAAAAGGCTGGTGAGGGCCAGGGATTTAGCACAGTGGTTCGGGCCCCTGCCTCATAAGCGCAAGGATCCAAGTTCGATACCCAGTACCAAAAAAGGCTGGTGATGTAGCTCAGTGCAAAGACCCCCCAAATTAATCCCTGTATTTCCATAAATAAATGATAAAAATAACAGAAAATCGGACTATGGATTAAAGAGCATACTTGCAGGATTAAAACAGACAGAGTGGAGGTAAATACAGCCTCTCTGGCACCTGGAATCCAAACACCCGGAAAACAACAACTTAGTGAAGAGAAAAAGAAATACATTTTCAGAAATCAAGAAAGAGCCAACAGGAAAATTTCAAACTACAGCAAACCTGAAAAATCTCAAGTGCAAGGAAACAAGGAAGCGGTTTGGAATGCTGACCCCAGCTCTGAGCAGGGTCCTGTTTCCAAAGCACAAGAAAAGCTGCAGAGGGTCAGCAGCCCCAAGGAGAAGCAGCAGAGTGAGCCTGCAGTGCCAGCCCCAGGAGAAGCCCAAGGTTATTGCAAACTTCAAAAAGAGCGTGGGGTGGGTTGGGGTTTGGCTCAGTGGTTCTGCTGCCTGCCTGATAAGCACGAGGGCCTCAGTTTGATCCCTGCTACCAAGAAGAGAAAAAAAAAAAGAGCACAGAGTTTTGGTCTTAAACTCCTCTGCATGGCAGGTTAGACTTCAAGGAAAAACACAGTGCAGTGCCCCACACATTTACAAGTTGTGAGTAATTACCCATTTCTGGAGGGGTTGCTTAAGACTGAACTACTCTGGGAATCAGAAGCCACAGAGCAACTACACCTCTGGGTTTCCAGGATCACCTGGTCACAGTGACTGGGTATAGATGGCCACGGGAGAGTCATAGAGAGGGTGTTGGCTAGACCCCCAAGAAGTGTAAACTCGGGCTAGGAAGGAGGTGGGGGCTCTGTCCTCCATAGTGAAAATCCAGGCCAGTCATACTTGGTCTCTGGCCATTAAATGGCTGGCATTAAGTCCAGTGGTCTGCTTGACCTCCTGCCCCACTGCCTAACGTCCAGCATAGAGCTCGGTGGTCTGTTTGTTTCTCCTTCTGCTAACTTGATGAGGGATAGGACTCAGCTTGATGATGGCACAGCCTGAGACCCTCCGACAGAGGCACCTCCGGGGTCCCTGGGGACACCTCACACACCCAAGGGCCATAAAGCTGGGCAGAGAGAGCAGTGACTTGGGATGCCCCAAAGAGGAGCTGGGAGTGGCTGGACTGAATATAGCTCTGGGGTGGACACCACTGACCAACCAGCATTCACAAGCAGAAACATGAGGTTCTGAAGAAAAGTAGGACTTTCTAGTGACCTGTCATCCCTCCCATATGGATGTGGTGACTGCCAACACTGTAGACCTTGGAAAGAAGCCACTCACTCAAAAACACAGACAAATGTTTTTGAATCACTTCTCTTTTTTCATTTTTAATTAGGGGGAGGTTGGGATTTTTTTTTTTTTCTTTTCTTACTTTCTTTTTTTTTTTGGAACTGGGAATTGAACTCAGGTCCTTGTGCTTGCGCTTGCGAGGCAGGTGCTGGAACCACTGAGCTAAATCCCCGGTCTTTCTTTTATCTTTTCTCTTGCTCTTTGTTTTTCTTTTTCTTTTTCTTTTCTGTTCTCTTTTGAGACAGGGGATCAATATGTTGTCTAGTCTGGCCTGAAACTCACTATGTAGTCCAGGCTGGCTTTGAACTCACAGCGATCCTCCTGCCTCCTCAGCCTCTTAAGTGTGTGCATTACAGGGCAACAACACCATGCCTGGCTTCTTTTTTTGCTACTTTTACTTAATTCTGTCAATTTTCTTTTACCCTGTAATTGAGTCCTTTGTCTCATTGTTTTGTTTCTCCTCCTCATCTTGTCTTTATTTTTCAAATTTTACTTCTTTCATTTTCCCCTTCCCCTCCATTTTTAGTAGTATTAATAATATCAAGCTTGGTTAATCTTCACAAATCTAGTTGACACTATGCCACTTGTTGAATTCTTCTCTATTGATAATGGTGGTATAGTCATTGCATTTTGTAGATATTGACTGTGTGTCAATTGTTGGTTTGTCTTTGGATCTACATTATTACTGCAAACTTCCCTTGTTAAGGGTGGTACAGTAGTAGGGTTATTGCTTCCTATGGTATGGCAGTATCTGGCTTGTCTTTTTTTTTCTTGGTACCGGGGATTGAACTCGGGTCCTTGCACTTGCAATGCAGGCCACTGAACCGCTGAGCTAAATCCCCGGCCTATCTGGCTTGTCTTTGACTTTATTTTTGTTTGTTTCTTTTCTAGCGTTAATGGTGGCATAGTTGTTGGTATTAACTGGTCTTTACTGTACACCAGTATCTGGTTTGTCTTTGTGTCAACCACGATTCTGTGATTTACTTCTGGAGAACTGGGTGCTGGGCCAGTTATGCTGTGCTCTCCCTTCTCCGAAATAACAGAGACAAAGGCACATCACTCCAGTTCCATCGCAAATGACCAATAAATACATGAAAAAATGTTCAGCGTCTCGGACCGTTAGAGAAACGCAAATTAAAACAACCCCAAGATTCCATCTCACTCCAGAAGAATGGCTATCATCAAGAAATCAAATAGCAAATGAAGAGTCTGCAGTGGAAAAGGAACACTTCTCCATCGTTGGCATAAACTAGTATACGCACTGTTGAATTTAGTATAAGGAATCCTAAAAAAAAAACTATAAATAGAAATTCCATTCAGCTTAGCTATTCACCTTAGGTTTCCTATGTCTCTTCCAAAAAGAGTTTAAAACATCATATTTCAGTGACACATGTATATCCATGTTTATAGCAGCACAACTCATAATAGTTAAATCTTGGAAATGGCCTATATGTCTAGTAACAAATGGATAAAGAAAAGTGGTTCTTATCTATAATGGAGTACTACTCTGCCATAAAAAGGATAGATTTATGTCATGTGTTAGAAAATGGATGCACTTTGGGATTATACTAAGTGAAATGAATCAGATACACAACCTTAAATAGCAAATGTTTTTTATTATACAAGAAACCCAAAGTATTAACAATGTCAAAAGCAAAATAAAAGGTAATGGGAAGCAGAGAAATAGATCTTTCACAAATGGGAAAGGGACCAAGAGATCAAGGGAGAAGGGAGTGAGAAGAGAAAGTAAAAAGGATTAAGATGTGCTCTGCCCATGTACCAACTCCCCACCACGAATGTAATCGTTAGGTACTGAAAACATGTACAAGTATACATTTTTTAAAAGGGGAAAAAAATGAAAATAAGGTGTACCCCAAAGCTTTGGTTTTTCTCTTGTGCGGGGCCTCTGAAAAGCTGCTTTCATCTGATGGGAGAGATCTCGGCCTCCAGGTGAGTGTGCTGTGGGAGGCGCTGCCCCAGAAGGCCGTTAGTGAGCAGCTGTGGTGAAACAGCCCAGGAGATGGAACAGCGTGGGCCCAGCCTGAGGGGTCCTGCGTGTGCGAAATGTGGCAGTTCTAAGCCAGTGTGTGCCCTACTCGCGGAGAGCCCTGGGGAGGTGGCGGACCTGCGGGACAGCCCAGCCACCGGCCGCCTTCCTTGCTTCGTTGAACTTGGTTGAGCCCGTGATCGCTGAGTGGGACCTGGGAGGGGCAGCTGTGTGCTGACTTAGATGGGCTTTTACCCCATGCTCTCTGCCGTAGGTGGGGTCATGCTGTGCTCCCCAGGCTGGCCCAGGGCTCCTCTGGCAGAGAAAGAGGGACAACAAGGGCACCACCACACCTAGCCATGTGTCATTTGAATCAATGAGTGCTGAGGTCAAACTACCTGATTTCTCCGGCTTCTTTGAAGCTCAGTGTGGACATGTGACATAGCTTTGGCCAACAAAACGGGATGAGAAGTCTATAGAGGATCTCCCAGAAAAGCCTCCACATGCATTTCATCTTCATCCTATTCCATATGGCATGCATGGAGTGCAGATGTGATGGGTGGAGGTGCTGCAGCCATCTTGTGGCCATGATGGCAGAAGCCACTGCCCAGAGCTGGCAGTGTACAGAGTCAGAAGAACCTGGGCACCTAGAGCTGTGGAAGCATCTCACTAGTCCTGGATGGCTTGGGGTCTTCCCTAGAGTAGGACAGATGAACTACTCTCTGATGAAGCCTCTGTAGGTAAGTTCTTGTTTCACACCAGCAAACATCTTTTCAAATGAAATAATATTGCTGTATTTATACTGAGGATCATGTAACTCTGCTCTGTGCAGTTATCTTGGCTTCCTCCTCTTCTTTTCTCCTGCAGTCCTGAAGTTTGAACTAGATGACCCTCTGCCACGAAGCTAGATCCTCAGCCCTTCCTTTGTATTTTGAAACAGGGTCTAAGTCACCTGGGCTGGCCTCAAACCTGCAAACCTCCAGAGCATCTGGGATTACACATTGTGCACCACCACACTTGGTGTGGCTTTCTTTATGAAACACAGTTCCCTTCTAGAGTGTAAGGAGTTCATGAAGCAGGCCTGTACTACAGCAAACCTTCCAGGCCGCGATTCTCAAAGTGTAGCCCAGGCCTGCAACCTTAGCATCCTGGAGAAAGGATGAGAAGTGCATATCTCCAATCGACCCCAGACCAGCCTGCCTGACTCTGGGGCTCCGGCCCGGCACTCTGCCTTGGGAAGCTCTCCTGGTGGTCCTCACACCCCGAGGCGCCTGCACTCACCGTAGGGTGCATCCCAGTGAAGCGCCCTTTAGTGGAAACATGGCAAATTGAAAATGCATTTAATCCACCTGGCCCTTGGGCAGGCAAGCTCAGCAATGCAGAACACAGCAGTGTGGGGTGCTCACTCTCACGGCACTGCAGGACAGCATCAGCCTGTGGGTGGTGAGCTGGGGAAAAGGCAGAAGTTCAGCTTCGGAGTAGGATTTACAGTGAATGCCGACCACTTTCGCACCATCATAAGGAGACAGGCCGCAGACAGGGATCATAGGTTGGGAATACGTGTTCTCAGGACTGCTGGGTTTGAACAGCAATACCAACATCCTCGGCTGACACAGCTGAGTCTCCGGGACAGGGGCCATGACCTGCCCAGGCAACACAAACTGAGAAGAGGGCAGGGGCCACAGCCACTGTAAGAGTGTGGTTCCCTGGCTCATGGCAGGCACTGGGAGCCAGGCTGAGGCTTTCACAGGAAGCCTTCTGTTTATCCTGTCCTGATTAATTATGGACTGGTTCCTGGCCTCTGACTCCTGTCACTGGGCAACTAGAGTAGTGCAGATCTCAGCAACTTAAGCATCTGTGCCTGCTCACGAAGCAGGACTGGGCTGGCAGCATGGTTAGGAATAACAGTGCAAGGACCAGGTCTCAGCTCAGTGGAGAGCGATTACCCAGCATGCACTGAGACCTGGATTCCAGCCCCAGTTCCACAAAACAAATGATCAGTGAGGACCTGGGCATAGTGGTGCAGCCCCTTAGTCACAGCCACTTGGGAGGCTGAGGGAGGAGGATTATTTGAGTCCAGGAGTTCATGTGAGGCCGGTCTGGGGAACACAGTCAGACTTGGCCAGAGAGATGAAGGTGTGTTTGGAGGTGTGTGGGGGATGCTTGGGATGAGGTGAGCTCACTCTCAGGGGGAGGTGCTGACCCTGTTATATTCCACCTGATGTGGTGAATCCCACTGCACTCTGATTCTCCAAAATAGTGTTGTGTGCTTTGGTTCCATCCTCACAGGTGTCCCATGACCCTGGCCTGTGCAGTGGGCCTCGGCTGTAATCTTGGAAACAGGCAGGCCAGCTCTCTTCCCCTCATTGCCTCCTGTGCTGAGGAGGCTGCAGAGTCTGTGAAGACCGAGCTGGAAGCCTGGCCTAGCACCCAGCAGAGGTCAGGTCAGTTGGTGTTGCCCATCCATCCCCGAGGCTCTGGGCTTTCGTGGCTTTTCTTACTCCCTGGCCTCTCCTGGGCTTCTGAACATTTGTGTGGGGTAGGGTTGGGGTTGGGGTGCTGAAAACTAAACCCAGGGTCTTGCGCATGTTAAGCAAGAACTCTACCATTGAGCTCCATCCCCAGCCCTTTTAAATTTTATTTTGAAATAGGCTGAGTGGACTGGGCTGGCCCTGAATTTGTGATCCTCCTGCCTCAGCCTCCTGAGCACTAGGATTACAGGCATGTGCTGCCACACTGGGCTTCAGCACATCTTATATGTCTGGATATAGCCTTCTCTTCTATTATGTGTCATTTGAAATTCACTCAATAAATGCTCTTTCAGTTAAGCAGGTCAGAGTCACTTTCCGTTGCTGGCAACTAAGAATTCTGACGAACACAATATCGTTGCCATCTTTTTGGATGAATAATCTGAGACTTTGAGGTTAGGAGCTTCTGCTGTGTGGTGCTGACCTCAAGGATGGCTGGAGAGATCCCCCCGCACGTCCCCGTGTGTGGTCTCAGATCTGCTGGGTGAGGAATGGTCCAGGAGAGTGCAGCAGGGCCAAAGGCCTGGGG
Source organism: Fukomys damarensis (assembly GCF_012274545.1). Classification (NCBI taxonomy): domain Eukaryota; kingdom Metazoa; phylum Chordata; class Mammalia; order Rodentia; family Bathyergidae; genus Fukomys; species Fukomys damarensis. Next base: position 68,943,964 of record NW_022900926.1, read on the forward strand.
CTCCTGAGCCTGGGGCAGGGGTCCGGTCCGTGTAGCCCCCACCTTGCTCTCTTGGATCACTGACTGATACAGCCAGTGCCACGCCTTGAGGACGTGCGAACTGTGTCTTCACTTTGCTCAGCTGGATGTCTGGAGCCCTGCTGACCACCCCTCCCCACTCATTTTAGAAAGAGTGAACAGTTTCTCTTGAGTGTACTTTTCAGAAGCAAACCAACAAATTCAGAGCCCACAGCTCTAACTGTGTCCCTTAATCTACCTGCACTCCAGGCTGGTGTCTGCCTCGGACACGCAGAGCCAGTCCAGCCCAGCAGCACACAGCTGGCCAACACACATCTCCATAGAAACCACAAACAAGGCCCCCGCCCACCTGGAGTCCCTTGTTCCTTCAGCCTCCCGATCCACTGGGGCGCCTGCACCTGGCCCCCAGGGTAGTGGTGGGGCCCAAGTCGAGGGCCTCATTTCTCCTGCTAAGCAAGTTCTCTTGAGCCACTTCCCCAGCCCACAAACCATCTTTCACTGTCATCTCCACACCTAAATAATAAGAAAGCGCTGTGGAGAAGCCCCACGGAGAGGAGCAGAGGCCACTCACTGCGGGAGTGATCCACGCGGGCGGAGGCGCATAGCAGCCCCAGCTGACACTTGTTCCCGAACTCGAAAGAGGGCAGAAGCTAAGGCAGACCTGCCCACCCGCCACTCCCATTTACAGCCCTGGGAACGGACTGGTGGGCTGGGACCCATCAGGGTTCTCCCTTCACACAGGGCACGCGGGGCGAGAGCTGCTTGGAGCACAACCTGGACTCTGGCAGCGAGGAAAATGTGCACAGAGGTGTGGTGCGGTGGTATCAATGCATCATCTTCTCTTCAGCGCTGAAGCCCTGCATGGTTGCGCACACCTGTGATCTCGCCACTCTGGCGGCTGCTGACTGGGGCGCCCCTGTGGACTGGGAGCAAGCTGTGGGGCATGGGGTGGCCTCCTCTCTGTAGGTGACTGAGCGCTGCTGGCTTGGATGGCGGCTGGGGGCACCAAGGCGCTTGGCCTCCTTTATATTTTATTTTTTATTTTTGGTACCGGGGATGAAACTCAGGGCCTTGCACTTGTGAGGCAGGTGGTGGCACCACTGAGCCAAACCCCTGGCCCGCTTGGCCTCCTTTAGACACCCGTTGTTTTGAAGACACGGAAAGCCAAGTGTGTGTGGAAGCTCCTTGGCCAAGGCCACAAAGGCAAAACTGGGCTCAAACGGAGTCTCACGTGTCTCTTGCTAGTGGCCGCAGCGGCACATGTCTGTCATCCCAGCGTTTGGGAGGCTGAGGCAGAAGGACTGCAAGTTCAGGGCCAGCATGTGCTATGCAGAGTTCAAAGCCAGCCGCCCTACTTAGGGAGATCTTTTCTCAAAACCTAGTCCCCTCCAAAAAGGAAAAAGAAAGACTTGCTGCTGCGTGCCTTCTTATTATCGCTTGTGGGAAGAGATTCTACGCCAGATACTATACCAGCTTTATAACCTCACTTTTTCTGAAAGTAGAATTGCTTTAGGTAAAGCATTCTAATGGTTCCTCATGCTCCTTTGAAAATACTATAGTTGATATTGAGACATTTACTTTTAATGGCATCTAATTAGACTTTCAGAGCCTCCTCTTAACACTTTTTTCCCCGTGTGGTTACCAATAATTTACTGTGTATTTCACAGTGGTGAGGAGAGAAGATGAAAGGTGTTGCAATTACAAGGAAATGAGGCTCGATGCTGCACCCCACATTTGTAGACAGATTTCACACCGTTCACTGTTTAATCGACAGTTTACCAAAAAAGGTCAAGATTCTAGCTAATGATGGTTTCCACCACTTTTTATCACTCTCCAATAAACCTCATAGGAAATTATCAAAGTAGCTCTCTTCCAAGTCCAGCAGAACTTGGGGACTTCAGCTACCCATCCCAGAGTTTGTGGGACTCGGCTTCAAAGGGAAGGGAATCTTTCTAAAATAACCCTGCTCCCTCCATCAGCCGACACTCACAAATAACTGTGTGCTTGGACTCAGACCCTCATAACTAGGTGCAGTGAGAATATTCAGCCGTTTGTCTTCTTTACATCATTCTCTTTTTGGTTTCTTGGTTTGCTTGAAGGGCTCAAAAGGGAGCTGTAGAGGCTAAGTGGATTGCTAACACCATTTTCTATAGTTTTCCCTTACAAGACCCAGTATCAGTTTGGAAATGTAATGAAATTTATATCGAAGCACTCTAATAATAAAAGACAAAAATATGATAAGTTGCTGGGAGTGATGGCACGCACCTGTAATCCCAGCACTTGGGAGGCTGAGGCAGGAGGACTGTTGCAAGTTCGAGGTCAGCCTGGACTCTATAGAGAGAACTTGTCTAAAAAAAAAAAAAAATAGGGGATTTGGCTCAGTGGTTCTGCCACCTGACTCACCCAAGTTTGATCCCCGGTGCCAAAAAAATCAAAAATCGAAATAAAATAAATAAATAAAGCAAATTCCGGTGAGATATCTCTAGCAGAGAGACAGAGAGAGAGAGGAGACAGAGCGAGAGAATTGGGAGTGGGCAGGGTAGGGCAAGAGATAAATTTGGGGACTGAGATTATATCAAAACGAAAAAGATGTTTAGCACATATCCACAACAAATACTACCTTCATTATTTTTAGTTAGCCATATTATGGTTATTCCCAGGAATGCTCCCAAGTCTTAAATTTAATGAAGAAAAATTATGATGTTTCCCTCTGTGGTTGTTGTCAGATGTTAGTCAATGGTAATTTAGCATAACTGCACAGAATGTAGTTGCATTTCTAAAGCATTTTGATTTGGAGTCAGGAGTGACTTTATTTGCCTACTCTGTGGAGACCAAGGAGGCTTTAAGTAAACTCCAAGAACACTAAGCTACACAGTGTTCTGTAAGGTCTTGTGTTTACAAGCCTCGTGCAGTCATAGGTGGCTGGATCTAGAATGTATGATGCTGGAATTGATATAGTGCAATACCAGGATTAAAGGTGTGAGTGCTACCTGCCCGAAGCAGCCTAGATAAGATGTAAAAAATAAAAAGAGGTGTGGTCATCCCTTGTTGCTTTGCTACATTCTGCTTGTCATGAACTGGTTGTCCTCTGAGATGCTAAACTACCCTGCCCTGGAGCCAGCTGATTACAGATTAAAACTTCTACAAACTGTGAGCTAAATAAACCTTTCCTCTCTTAACTTGTAGGTGTTAAGTATTTTGTCTCAGCAATGAGAAAAAAGCAAGACAGAATTTGGTACCAAGAGCGGGGTCATTCCTGGGACTATACCTGTCCACGTGGTTCAGGAGCTTTTGGGAATGGTTTGTGAGGAGAGTTTAGAAAGGTTCAGAGATACCCATTGAAGGTGCTGGAATGCCTTAGGTGTTGCTTGATGGGAGTTTTTGGTCAGAGCTCAGAAGACCAGAATGATGATGAAAAATTTTGCTGGTAAAGACCAGGCTTAGGAGGTTTCTGCTGAGAAGAAGGACTGCACTGGCTGCCCACAGAATGTATATTATGCCTTGGTAGAAAGTTTGCCTGCATTTTTCTCCTGCCTGGAGGCTTTGCCTGAGACTGAGATTAAGGGTGGTACACTAATTAATCTGGCAGAAGAAATTTCAAGGCAGTCTAATCTTGGGGTGGTAGCATGGCTGCTATTGGGAACTTTTAATCAGATTTATGTAGAGAATCAAAAACAAAGAGCCCAGTGAAATTATATAAAATGTTTTGAGTTTGGCAAAGAAAAGAAAAAGCTCCATTAAAGCTGTGAACTATAATGATAATGCCGAGGAGATCTTGACTGCTGAGAAAAGATGGCGTCACAAGAAGCAGCTGGACTCTACCTTTTACATCCTTAAAATTACAAAGGCGGAAGACTTTACTTTGAGAAGAGAGCCCAGAGCACCATATTCCAGAATGGTGGAGGCCTACGGAAGCTGTTCCTCAGGATTTGGTTCATAAGCACTGGACTCCTGTAGCCAAGGCAGAAGGAAGCCTGGCTACTGCTCTAGCTGGGTGCATACCATGGCATGATCCGTGTGGTGCTGGTTTTAGTCACATTCAGAATGCAAGAGTTGTGGGGTCAGGAAGACTTCCTCCCTGATTTCAGAAGAAAGCTTGGGAGCCTTGGCAATGAGTCTCTGAGAGGGCAGCGTGTAAAGCTATGAGTGTAAAGCCAGAGGTGCAGTAGAGGCCCCAGATGTTTAGAAAAGCCAGAACCATGGATCATCCAAGGAAAGCTGCAAAAGTGAACAAAGCCAAAGAAAAAAGCCATAAACTCTACAGTCATCCCAGCCCTTTGGAGTTCACAGCTTGCCGTAGATTTCTGGGGGTGCTGGAGGTGGAACTGTGGGATGTCATGTCCCCCTCCCCATGGATTTTGGTCTTGCTTCACTCCCGTTCCTTGCTATCCCCCTATTAACTTTTGGAAAGTTATCTATCTTGTGCAGTTGAATGTTGGAAGTGTTTAACTTTCTTTTCATTTGCACAGGGGCTTGCAGCTAAGAGTTTGCCTTAAATCTCTGAAAAGACTTTGGACCTAGACTTTTCAGCAGTGCTGAAACTGTTAGGACTTTGGCAACTGTTGTGGCTGGACTAAATGCCTTTTGCATAAAGGGATGTGACTGAGTCTTTGTGGGGCCAGGGGTGAAATGTTATGTCTCGTATCTGGATGTCCCCCAGAACCCTCATGCAGGCTTTTTCAGAGGTGGCTGGATCTAGAATATATAATGCCAAAATTAATATCACACAATGCTAACATCAAGGGCACTAGGATGAAGGGTGTGAGAGCTACTTGCCTAATAAGTAGTAGCCTAATAAGATGGAAATAAAGAGCTGTGGTCATTTCTTGTTGCTTTGCTACCTTCTGCTTGCCATGAACTGGCTCTTGTCTGTGATGCCAAGCTTCCCTGCCTTGGAGTCAGCCGATTATAGGCTAAAAGCTCTACAAACTGAGCTAAATAAACCTTTCCTCCCTTAACTTGTTATTTTGTCCCAGTGAGGAGGGAAAAAATAACCAGGGCAGTCCCTTACCCTTTATCCATGCAAGCCCAGAACTGCTATTACCTGTTTGGAGAGCCAACCAAATCATCCTTCATAGGCTCCAGAAGAGTCGGGCTCGAGTTTAATCTCACAGCGCCACCTTTGCCTAACCTGGAGACTGAGTGGGGATGATTTCAACAGGGTGGCATTGGAGGGTGAAGGTCACAGTTGAAGTTGGGGGGTGTTGGGGGTGGGTGAAAATGAGTTTCCAAAATCCCTGTGCGTCTGCGCATAAAGTGTGCTCGCTTTCTCAGGAGAGCCCGGGGGAAATGGGTTAAACTGCAGGGAGACACTGGCAGTTAGTCATCGAGGGCACAGGGTGAAAGGAGGTAGGAATTCTAAAAATAAAGCCTTTCCTGCCAAACTGAAGCTGTCTGCAAGCAACATGACTGCAGAGTTTATTAGCATGACTCTTTTGCCCTCCACAGCTGATGTTCCCAGTAGCAATCCTGGCACTGTCTTAAAACGGTGTTAATTCGGCAGAGGTGAAAGCATTGAGGACACTGAAGGGCTTACACCAGGTGAGCTAGGTGACACAGGGCGCAGCAACAATGCTGCATCCCTTAGGGGCCGCTCCGACCTCTGGGTTTTTCACTGTTGTCCACAGAGGGAGCAAAAGGGAAGCAGCTAGACAGAGCGCTTGAGGGCGCCTCCTCCAGCTCTGTGCTCCCTCATCGCTCTGGGAGGACCGAGGCAGAGGGCAAGTTGCCAAGGTGGTTGACTGCACAGTCGAGTAGATTCCCTTATCTTTGTCCTCTGTGCAAGAGGCCCAGGCCCTGAGCCCTGCTTCCTCCCCACGCCTGCCACCCAGGTGGACAGAAAGCTTCACTACAGGCCCAGAACCAGAGTCCCTACTATCCCCCCTGCCTCTCCTCTGGCCCTCAAGTCCCCATCCTGAAGCCCTGCAGGTCTGAGATACAAAAAGGCCGGAAAGCTCCCCTTCCTCAGTCCAGTTGTCCCAGTTGTCTGTAGACTCTGTGTCCTGTAGCCATTGGGCATGGAGTCCAAGCTTACATTCCAAGCAGATCCCAGGCCCTCCGACGCACATCCAAGACACCTGCCCTCAACAGCCTAGCCAAACCCGTCTGGGAATCTAGGATGAGTGCCATTAATAAAAGACCGCTGTGACCAGACACCATTGCCAGTGTGAATGCACACCTGCCTTGCCCTTCTCTGAAAGGCATGTGGGTGCATGGCCATGGGCAGGCCCTGAGGGTGCAAGCCATTCTGAGATGGTCTGGCGCACCTGGAGACTCACTAATCTGTTTTTTTGTTTTTTTGGTACCAGGGATCAAACTCAGGCCCTTGTGCTTTTGAGGCAGGCTGTGGAACCACTGAGCCAAATTCCCAGCCCCTCACTAATCTTCACAGGGCCACTCCTGGCATGGGTACTTCATAAAGACAATGTGGATTTGACATTTCTGAGCCTTGGATTCCATATCTAGGCATAAGGGTAATATTTCCTCATGGGGTTGCTGTGATATTAGAAATAAGATCCTAGAGCTCAGGAATAGTGCATTAAATAGAAGTGCTTTTTATTAACAGAGACTGGCTGTCCCCCCATCCCTCTCTCATTTTGACACAATGCCAGGCATGGTATAGCACACCTGTAATCTCAGCACTCAGGAGGCTGAGGCAGGAGGATGGCCAGGAGTTTGAGGCCAGCCTGGGCTACATAGAGAGACCCAGTCTCAAATAACAAAACAAAACAACAACAAAAAAAACTGGATGTAGTCCAATGGTAGAACACTCGCCTGTCATCAAAAATCAACAGTCACAACCACAAACCACCCAGTTTCAAACCTGTAATCCTAGGACTCCAGGAGACTGAGGCAGGGTGATTGAGAGTTCCAGCCCTGTCTGGGCAATTTAACAACCTAGAGACAACTTGTGTTGTGATTTAGACCTAAACTGTTCCCTGGGATTGTCGCGTGTTCTAAGGCAGGGTTTGTTTAGAAGGTGACTGGATCCCCATATGTGTTGTATGTTAGGAGGCGGGGCCATGTTGGAAGAGGTTGTCAGCAGGGGTGTGGCCTGGAAGGTGTACTCTCGTCCACTGTGAACAGCTAGCTGTCTTCTGCCACAGCATTCCACCATGACACTCCCGCCTTGGAGCCAGCCACGGACTGAACCCTCTGAAATAATGAACCCAATTAAAACGTTCATCGTTTAAACTGCAGGTGTTAGATATTTTGTCCCTGCAATGGGAAAGTGACTAATATACCCTATCTCAAAATAGGAAAACAAAAAAGGGCTGAGAATGAAGCTCAGTGAAAAGGCCCTGAGTTCAATCCGTAGTCACACACACACACACACACACACACACACACACACACACACGAATAGACTGACATCTTATCAGAATAAAGGAAAACACTCAGAAAAAGTAAAAAATAACATGATAGCCCACAAAGTATTGTTCCTTAGGCACAAAGATGCCATTGTGCCCCAAGACTTTCAAATCTGTCTTTTCCAACAGCAGGCCTGTTGCACATCTCTTCCACAGTGGAGCAAGGCAGTCAAGCACCTCTCTACATGCGTTTTTGTTGTTGTTATTGTTGTTGTTGTTGTTTGAGACAACGTCTCACTATGTAGTTGAGACTGACCTGGAACTCACTATCACTATGTAGCCCAGGCTGGTCTCTAACTCACAGCGATCCTCCTGCCTCAGCCTCTGAGTGCTGGGATTACAGGCGTGCGCCACCATGCCTGGCTTCTACATGCATTTTTCAAAACAACTCTGCCTTTCCCTCTCCTTCTCCCCACCGCCTGCCACCCCGCCCCACAGTCCTGGGAACTGAACCCAGGGCTTTCACCCTGAGCTGTATCCTCACCCTTTTTTAAGCTCTTTATTCGAGACAGGGTCTGGTTAAGCTCAAACTGGGCTCAAACTTTTGATCATCTTCCCAGCTAAGATAGCTGCTGGGATTACAGGCGTGCTCCACCCTGCGCAGCTTCTCTATTAAAAAAAAAAAAATTAATTGTGGTAAAACACACGTAACCTAAAATGTGACAACTTGTCCCCTTTAGAATGTACAGTTTGGGACTGGGAGTCAGGCTCGGTGACACAGCACAGGCTTAGGGTGCAGGAGGCCCTAGGTTCAATCCTCAGCACTATAATAATAAAATAAATAGATGTTCAGTTTAATAGTGTCATGTGTATTCCTGTTGTGAACTTTTCATCTTGCACAACCGCAATCTTACATCGCTGAAGACCTCACATGGCTGTTTCTCCCAGGCCCCTCCCTGCAACCACCGCTCCTCTCTTTTCTCCTAATTCAGTCCTTCCAGATGCTCCACTCATGCGGAGCCCTGCGGTGTCTGTATCACTCACCTTCCCATCCCTGGACAAAGTGCCAGACGCTCCCCTCCCCCTTGAAGGAGGAGAAGTCTGTTTGCTCGCAGTTCCCACTGGTTCAGCCCGCAGTCATCTGCTCTGGGGCAGAGGGGCATGGAGGGAGGGTGGGGGAGGGCACTGCTCATCGGGGCAGCCAAGAAACAGACGGAGAAGGGGCGACAGCATCACACCCTGCAGGTCACACCCCATGGCCACCCGAGTCAGCCCAGAAGTTACCAATGCAAGATCCCTGAAGAGGACAGCACCCCACAGCCCTCCACTGTCCTCAAGTGGGAGGCTCTGAGGGGACATTTTAGATCCAAAGCATAACAGCATTGTCTTTTTGTGAGTGGCTTATTTCACTAAGTATAGTGGCCTAAACTTTCAATCATATTGTAGTGTATGTCATAATTTCCTTCCTTTTTAAAGTTGAACCATATTCAGAAATATATATTCTTTTCAAAAGTTTGGGTGCCCATCCATCCTCCCCAGGGAGCCTCATTCTTAAGTGTGACCAACAACAAATTATACGGCCCTAAATCTACTAAAGGGCCCTAAAATGTGTCAAACTCATCTGTACTAGGCAGCAAAATAATGAGTGCCAACCTACCCTCAGAACCAGCAGTGTAATTTGCAAAGCTCAGTTCAATATGAAAACACAGGTCACCTTATTTACAACAAACAAAAACAAAAACCTTTAAGATACCAACAAAATGCTTTAAACCAAGCACAGGCTCCCTCTAAGCAGAGCCCTCTGTGTCACACAGACTGTACCTGCCTCTAATATAGGTGCTTCCCTGGAAATGTACGACCCTGTCCTTTCTGCCTGTGTCTGAAACCCTGATTTGTTTTAACCTCCAAGCTGATCATCCTTGCAGTTTATCAAAGTGATGCCCTACTAAGAAATCCCCCCTGAGGCCCAGCTCTTGAGAAATATGTCCAACCCCAAAAGGGTAAACCATCACAGGAACCAAACATTCTGGGTTTCTCTTGATTTTTATGATGGCTGGAAGCTAAATTTAGTTTCAAGTGACCTTTGATCCGCGTCCTGCTCCCCACCACCACGCCTCCCCACTGAGACTCACAGGCACATCTCCCTTATTCCCAGAACTAAACCATTATCTTCGTGTTTTCAGGAAGGATCAATACTTGAGGGTGCAAAGCTCGCTCAAGCATTTCCAGGTCAAAAGATATTATATTTTCTTTCTCTTGGCTGTAGGAGGATTTCACCCATCTGACCTCACCAAATGCCACCGTGTCAGGGTCCAGCTGTCTCGGTACTCTCCAGCTCTGTTAAGGGTGTGGGGCAGGGCGGTCCTCCCGGCACACTGTCCCCAAATCCCTCTCAGAACCCCCTGAAGGAGGCAGAGAGGCAGGGTGCCTGATTCCTAGTCCAGTAGCTGGCTATTTGTTAGGTATGTACAGGCTCAGAGTCACATAATAGTGTAACGTGGCTGTCTTTTGAAACTTGGCTGAGGCTAGGGCTTTAGCTCAGCAGCACCACGCCTGCCTGGCAAGTACAAGGTGCTGAGTTCAATCCCCAGTTCCAAAAACCAAACAAACAAAGAAAACTCTTGGCTTGAGGAGGCTTTAAGTCCCACTCATGCTTGATATGAGCGTCTCCTTATGAATCTTGAATTTCAGCCTACTTTAAAGCTGGATTCCATTACAAAGTTGACTATGGGTTCTTGGTTCAGTCCTCGCTTTTCCTCCTTGCCATCCACCCCATGCAGCCCTCTCCTCATACTGAGGTCACCCGAGTCCTGTGCCTCCTCTGTCCTGACTTACTAGTCTTCCTAGAGCCTCTGGTAAGGCCGTGCACCCCTTCCTCCTTCCAGAAACCCCTCCTTCTCGGGCTCAGCACTCTTCGGCCCTCTCCTCCTGTGCCCTTCTTGCGTCCTGACACCCGATCTCCAGATGGCTGAGTTTAAGACATCTACTTAACCACATCCTGCTGCGGTCTGCATAGTCACCCAAGTCCAGGATGAAACTTGATTGCTTATGGTGGTTTTGGAAGACAGGGCCTTCAAGAAATGAATCACTGGGCCTGGGATTTAGCTCAGTGGTTCCACTGCCTGCCTCGCAAGTGTAAGGTTCCAAGTTCAATCCCCGATACCCACCCGCCCCCAAAAAAGGAAAAGAGAAGAAATGAGTCACTCAGTGAGAACATGAGCTGGGCATGGTGTCATGCACCTGTAGTCTCAGCTACTTGGGAGGAGGCAGGAGAATCACAAATTCAGGGCCAGCCTAGGCAACTTAGCAAGACCTTGTATCAAAGTAGGAAAACAGAAACAGGGCTAGGTGTGAGGCTCAGTGCAAAGGCTCTGAATGATTAATGCCACTCTTGGGAATGAGTTAGTTATTCCAAGAACAGACTGTTTCAAAGCTTGGCCATCCCTTGTGTTTTGACCTTCTACTTGTCCCTGCTTGCCCCTTTGCTGTTTCCCCAATACCATGACAGAACATGAGGGTCTTGCCAGAGAGGACTGACTGCTCTGTGACTCCAGGTTCTGGAAGCAAGAGCTACACAGAATTCTTTCCCTTAGAAAGGACCCCATCTTGGACATTTCTGTCACAGCAACAGAAGGACCAAGTCACATCCCTACCCCTCCACAGTCACGTCATGTGTCAGGTAATAGCAAACCCTCAGCCGGGTCTGTGCTTGCCTCGGCCTTCTCCACCCTGACTCCACTGCCCACAGCTCTTCTGCTCCTGCCCCATGCCCTGGCCACACCAGTTGGCCATTGGTCCTTCATATCCCTGGGCCTTTGGGGCCGTGCACACCCTTCTGGGAAGGCTCTTCTCTTGCAGTCAAATCCCCCAAGTCGCTTCCCAGGCACCCATTGAGGCAGTTTCTGCCTTCAAATTGCTTTCTTTCTCTTCACAGCTTGCAGGATCTGACATTTTCCTCATTTGTATGTGTGCTCAAGGCAAGTTCATTAAAGTCAGGAACTCAATCTTTTTTGTTATTGCTGTTACAGGCCTGGCAGTGCACGCACGTAGTAAGCGCTCACTAAGCACTCACAGGTGGCCTGACTGATTGATTTTTTACTGTCCAAAGTTTGGGGACACATTGTATTCATTATGTGAACACCTCTGCTAGAATGGACCAGAAATATATTAAATCTTCCACCTGCACATCTGTGCCTTTCAGGTGTTAGAACGCCGAGAGTGCTAGGTTTCTGTTTCCCTACAGAGCTGTCTCAGATAACTCCCCGTCACTGGAGCACAATACCTAACCGCCCATGAGTTGGAGGAGGAAACGGTTTCCATGGTTTAGAGGTCTTAACCCGTGGTCAGCAGGCTCTGAAGTGGCTGGGAGCAGAGCCGGGCAGCACCAGAAGGAAGGGGCGAGGGGCCAGATCCGGACCTCCGGGTCCAACTTCCCGAGCAGAGTCCAGACACACCAGGAAGTGTGCTTTCCTAATCCCCTAGGTGGCGCTCAGGCCAATCACTTTGACAGCCTTACCTGTCACAAGAGCTGAAAGAAAAAAAATGGACATTTTTCTTTTTATAAATGTTTCTAATTTTTAGAGCAAAGATAACACAGGAAGCTTTAGACCTCCATCAATAGTACTCACCACAGGCCCTTCACACCGTGCCCACTGCACACCCAACGCGGCACTCAGTCCAGAGACCGGATGAGGGTCACGTGCAGCCCCTACCCAGATGTGTGCTCGTCTGGGAGACAGAGCATTGGTCATTAGGGTCAGTGTCATGTGGCCCACACAGCAGGAGCCGCCCTGGACCAGGAAGGCTGTGCAGGCTGGCCAGGCCCGCAAGAGACATTTCTTCAAGGACACTCTGTGCCTGGCCCCACTGAGATGGTCTCGTTGCTCAGTGTTTCAGTTTACATAGTGTTCAGAAAACACTTGTTTGTTCTCTGTTCTTTTGGAACAAGAGAAACCTCAGTTGTTTTTTTTGTTTTGTTTTTGATACCAGGGATCAAACTCAGGACCTTGACTTCCAGGGCAGGCCTGGTGCCACTGAGCTACATCCCTGGCCTGAGACACCTCTAGTTTTTAGTGTGTCAGAGGCCCTGGCTATGTGTCTGATACGAAATGCTACAGGTGATATGATTACAGCGAGTATCCTCGCCTGATCTGAGTCCTGCCGACTGACTGGGTGGTTTGAAGAACAGGAATTCGTTTCTCACAGTTCTGGCAGCTGCACATCCAAGACGAGGGGTGGCAGAGCAGGTGTCTGGTGAGGTGGGTTTGCTGGTCCCAGACCCTTCTCCCGCTGTGTCCTCACAGTACTGATTCCTTCATGAGGACGTTTTCATTCCCCTGACCCAATCACCTCCCACAGTCTACCTCCTAAGACAGCAGCAGTGCTCTCTTCTCGAGGACATGGTCCAAGCTCCCAGTGGATGCTTGCAACTGAGCTTAGCATCAAACCCTGTTTCCAAGCCCAGGAATCCTGAGGCGTCAATCTGATGCCCGAGATTGCTACCACGGGACGAGGAACAGATGGCTGTCCAGGGTGTTGCGTGTGCCCCTCCATGCCTGGCAGGGTCTATGGCCTCGGAAGGGTTCCACCAAGGGGGCCTCCTGGGTTTCTGAGCTGGAAAGTTAGACAGTGTGGACGTGCTGGATAAAGGATGAGTCAGGCCCAGGCAAGTCAGAGCAGGACCGAGATTTCATCACGAGATTCAGGACAAGATGGCAGTTTTAAAAAATGAATTGCTTATTTCTGGAATTTTCCAGTTAATAGTTTCAGACCACAGTTGATGATGGGTAACTAACACCACAGAAACCGAAACCACCGATAAGGGTTTTAACAGATAACTGAACACTGCCCTGAGAGTTAGGACACAAGGTAAGAATTTTGGAGGGACGTAAACATTCAGTCTCTAGCATCAGGAGTGTACTTTCTTCTCTATAGTGTTGAGGTTTTTTTTTTTTTTTCTTATCTGATGTAATTAGGTTTTCTGCCCAGAGGTCTTTCTGAAAGTTTTTGACAGTTAATTGCTAGAATTGTGTTTCTACCCTTCTTTCCAGTAAGCTTTCTGCAATGAGCCTTGAAGCACCCAGATGAGATCTGTTCCAGGGCAATGTGTTTGGAAAATGAAAGTGACCCTTCTAGGGCCTCACCGAGTCAGCGATGAATGTATCGGTCGAAGTGAGATTTTACTCATTATCCTAGACTCAGTTTTCTATTAGAACTATTCAGCCTGCCACTCATCAGTGAGGTTCCACTGCACAGTTGCTATGGAACATGTTGTCATGTTTAAGGGGGGCTGAATTACCTGCTCCTAAAAATCTTCACACTCTGTCCTTTCCACGGCTCCCCATCCTCCTTTTATTGCTCAGTTGTTTTTCCTCCAGTGTTTTAGGCATTTAATTCTTTTTTAAATCTTTAATTTTATTGCTCCATCTTTGCAGGACACGATGACTGCGCTCATTGTGGGAAGCTGGTACACATACGTGAGACACGTCTGAATTCTTTTTTCCATTCCGTTCCTTCTCCATCTCCCTCCTTTCTCTATCTCTTGGTCCCCATCCCTTTGCAAAAGATCTATCTCTCTATGCCCCACTATCTATCTTTTATTTTGTTCTCTATTTATATTCTGGGTTTATCAAGAAAAGTCTTGTGAGCGGGGCATGGTGGTGCACGCCTGTAATCCCAGTAATCAGGAGGCTGAGGCAGGAGGATCACCACAGGTTCGGGGCCAGCCTGGACTACATAGTGAGTTTAAGGCCAGCCTGCACCACAGAACAAGACCCTGTCTTAAGAAAAAAAAATCTTGTGATATTTAAGTTTATGTGTCTAATATAGTACAGTTAACATTATGGTCTCAAGTACATCCATTTTAATACAAATGACTCAAGTTTATCTTTCTTTATGGCAGATATTATTCCATCACGTATAAACACCACATTTTCTTTACCCATTTATCTGCTGATGGACATGTAGGTGGCTTCCATAATTTAGCTATTATGAGCTATACTACTATAAACATGGTTACACATGTGTTACAATAATGTAATGCATTTAGCTCTTTCAGGAAGATACCTCGAAGCAAGACAGATGGGTCAAATGGAAATTCTATTTTTAGTTTTTTGAGGAGTCTCCATACTGATTTCCACACTGGTTTGACATTTTACATCCCCAACCACAATGTAGAAGGGCTTCTTTTTCCCCACAGCCTCACCAGCATTTGTTATTATTTAATTTCTCGATGATGGCCATTCTTTCTGGAATAAGGCAAAATCTGTGTTTTTTTGAGGGGGGGTACCAGGGATAGAACTCGGGACCTTGCACATGTGAGGCAGGTGGCAGAACCACTGAGCTAAATCCCCAGCCCCTCAGTGTTGTTTTAATTTGCATTTCTCTAATGGCCATAGATATGAAACATTTTTTCATGTATTTATTGGCCATTTGTAGTTCTTCCAAGAAGTGTCTATTAATTTTGGTTGCCCATTTTTTGATTGGGTCTTTTAGTCTTGGAGCATCTAATTTTTTGAGTTCTTTGCATATTCGGAATATTAGTCCTCTGTCCAAGGAGTAGCTGGTAAAATTTTTTCCCATTCTGTAGCTTGTCTCTATACTCTATTGGTTGTTTCCTTTGCTGTGCAGATACTTTTTAATTTGGTAAGAACTCATTTGTTGATTCTTTGTTGACTAGGTTAATCTCTAAGTATTTAATTTTTCAATGCTATTATGAAAGGTACTGTTTTCTTTCATTTTTTCTCTTGGTGAATTCAGTAATGGTGTATAAGAACTTTACCGGGTTTTGTGTGTTGATTTTGTATCTCGTTATGCTACTGAATTGGTTAGTAATTCTAGGAATCTTTTGGTGGAATTTTTGGGGTGTTCTATGTAAAGAATTATGTTATAATTTGATATATATGTCCACTCTCTTTCATCATATATCTACATATGTAGATATATATTTTCTTTCTTTCTCTTGTTTGATTTGCCTGGCTAATGTTTTGAGTACCGTATTGAACAAGAGTGGTGCTAGTGGACATTCTTGTCTTACTGATGACTTTAGAAGGAAAGCTTTCAGTTTTTCCCCATTTAATATGACGTTGGCCAGTGGTTTGTCATAAATGGCTTTTATCAGAATGAGACAAGGTCCTTCTATACCTATTTTCTGCTGTTTTTTAAAAATTCATGAATGGATGTTAGATTTTGTCAAGAGCTTTTCTGTGTCTGTTGAGGTGATCATGTGACTTCTGTCCTGGCCTGTTTATGTGATGGATTACATCTACTGATTTGTGTATATTGAACTGTTCTTGCAGTGTGATGAAGTTTACTCATCATGATGTATTGTGGTCTTTTTGATGGTTTGTTACATTCTGTTTGTCAGTATCTTATCGAGAATTTTTGTATCTATGTTCACTAAAGAGATTGGGCTGCAGTTCTCTTTTTTATGTTGGAATCTTTGCTTTTAGAATCAGGGTAATGCTATCTTTCAGGAATGAATTTGAGAGTACTCCTTTTCTTTCAATTTCATTAGTGCAATCGGAAGAAGCCAGTGCATGCCTATAATCCCAGCACACAGAAGGCTGAGGCAGGAGGATTGCCTTGAATTTGAGGTCACCCTAGGCTACATAGTGAATCCAAGCACCACCTAAACTACAAAGTGAGAACTTGTCTCAAAAAAAAAAAAAAACCCCGAATAAATAAATAAATTAAATAAGGGGTTTGAGGAGTATTGGCGTTGATGTCCCCCTAAATTCTTGTAGAATTCAGTGGTGACTCCATTGAGTCTGGGCTTTTCTTTATTAGTAGTTCTTTTTTTTGGGAGGGTGAGGGCATTGAGACAGGGTCTTGCTATGTAGTTTGTACTGGCCTTGAACTCACTATGTAGCCCAGGCTAGCCTCAAACTCATAACAATCTTTATGTCTCAGGCTTCCAAGTGCTGGAATTACAGGTGTGTACCACCGAGCCTGGCTAGTCAGGATTTTGGTAATTTGTCCATATCTAGGAATCTGTCAATTTCTTCTGGATTCTCCTACAGGTTCTCAAAGTGGTTACTAATAATCTTCCAAATTTCAGCAATGCCCACTGTAATTTTCCCTTATTCATTTCTTTTTTTGTTTTTTTTGTTTTGTTTTGTTTTGTTTTTTTGGTACCAGGGATTGAACTCGGATCCTTGCACTTGCAAAGAGGCCACCGAACCACTGAGCTAAATCCCCGGCTTCCCTTATTCATTTCTAATTCCATGGATTTGAGACTTTTCTTTCCTCTTTCTTTCTTTCTTTCTTTCTTTCTTTTTTCTTGGTACTGGGGATTGAACTCGGGTCTTTGTGCTTGCAAGGCAGGCGCCAACACCACTGAGCTAAATCCCCAGCCCTCTTTCCTTTTTCTTGATAAGATTGGCTAAGGGTTTATCTATTTTTTTCTTTATTATTCTTTCAGAGAACCAGCTCTTCAATTCATAGGTTCTTCCTATTGTTTTCTCAGTCACAATCTCATTAATTTCTGCTCTGATCTTTATAATTTCCTGTCAGTACTTGGTTTGTATATGGAGTGTTCTTGTTTTTCTAGGAACTTGAGTTGCATAATTAGGTTATTAGTTTGGGATTGCTCTATTCGGATGTGGGCATTCACTGCTATAAACTTCCCTCTTAGGAACGTTTTCACTGTGTCCCATAAGTTCTGGTGTACTGGTATTACTTTGTACTGGTATTTTTTTTTTAATTCTAGGAACTGATTTCTTCTGTGATTATTCAAGAGTTTAATTTCCAAGTTTCTGCGGAATTTCTGTGGTTTCTTTTTGCTATGATCTGATAGCATGGGATAGTTTTGATTCTCTTGTATTTATGTCAGCATGCTTGATGGGATAGTGTGTGGCCTGCTGTGAGAAAGTCCCATGTGCTGCTGAGAAGACTGTGTAGCCTGTTGTTGGGTGGAACACTCTGTAGATATCTAAGTCCATTTGTTTGAAGGTTCGGTTTAACTCTGATATTTCTTTGTTGATTTTTCCTCTAGTTGATCTATGTGTGACAGTGTGGTTTTGAGATCCCTCACTGTAATTATGTTCATTGTATCTGACCTTTTATGTCCAGTGGTGTTTGTTTTATGAAGTGGAGTGTTACAGTGTGTAAATGCTTGTCGCTGATACCTCTTCCTGTTGATTTGGTGCCTTAATCAATAAGTAGTGACCTGGGCTGGGGATTTAGCTCAGTGGTTCTGTAGCCTGACTCGCAACCGCAAGGACCTGAGTTCTATCCCCTCGCCCAAAAAAACAATAAGTAGTGACCTTATTTGCCCCTTCTGATCAGTTCAGACTCAAAATTTCCTTGTTTGAGAATAGAATAGCTTCTGCTTGTTTTGGGGCTCCCAGTGCATGAAATTGTCTCCTATTCTTTGATGTATAGTCTATGAATTTCTTTTTGGATTAAATGTGTTTCTTTTGTGCAGCACATTGTTGGATTTTGTTTCTTGATCTGTTCAGCCAGTCTGTGTCTTTTGGGTTTTTTTGTTTTGTTTTATTTTTGTTTTTTTGTGTTTTGTTTTGTTTTTTTGTTTTTGTTTGTTTGTTTTGAGACAGGGTCTCACTATGTAGTTGAGACTGACCTGGAATTCACTACATAGCCCAGGCTGGTCTCAAACTCACAGCGATCCTCCTGCCTCAGCCTCCCCAGTGCTGGGATTACAGGCATGCTCCACCACACCCGGCTTCAATCTGTGTCTTTTGATTCAGGAATTTAAACCATCCACACTAATTTATTACTGAAAAGAAGAACTGACTCTTTTCTGTTATTGCATTATTTTCTGTTGTGAGCCTCTCCCCAAAAAATGCTCACCCTGCCTGGAGTATTCACTCTATTAGACTTTTGGATATTGTTGGCTTCATTGTCACTTTCTAGGATGTCCTTGACAATCAGCCTTCCTTTTGCTGTACTGACCCCCTTTCCTCTAAGATTAATGCAATTTGAGGTGGTATATGCTTACAGGACTTGGCAGGCCAGCACTTGGTAGGCTGAGGCAGGAGGATCACTGTGAGTTCAAGACCAGCCAGGAATACATAGTGAGACCCTGCCTCAAAAAAACAACAAAAAAATGAAATTTTCCTGGTCAATAACAAGTGTTATTTGTTGGGTTTTGTCTTCTGCAGTCAGAGGGCAGGGTGAAGTGTTGTATGCCTCACCCTGCAGAGGGCCCTCGCTGGGCCTTTTTCTTCAGATTAAAACCACATCTCAATCCTGGTGTGATGGCGCATACCAGCACAGCAGGGCAGGAAGACAACACATTCAAGTCCAGCCTAGGCAACTTAGCAACTTAAAGAAAACTGATCTCAAAATAAAAAATAAAGAAGTCTGGGGATGCATCTCAGTACAAAGGTTCTGAGCTCAATTCTCAGTACCAGAACAACCAAAACACACAAATAAACAACATAACTCCTTCTCAGCTTCTGTGACTTCATTCCTCCCTGAGTCTTTACCAGACTTGCTCGGTGTGCTTCAAGTGATGGAACTCTTATGTGCCTTGGCTAAATGTTTACAGAAAATGAAGTAGTAGAGGGAAAACACTGAGCTGCAGCCTGTGAGAAATGGACAGAAGAAGCCTGGGAGGATGGAAGCGAGGATGACTCTGGGCTGGAAAACCCCACAGGATCCGCTTCCTCGGACACACCTGTGCTCGCGCGCGCGCGCGCGCACACACACACACACACACGGCTCATGCGTAACCTCCAGCCTTCTGTCTCACGACCCTTCTGTTGCCTACTCAGCTGTGACCAAGCCTGGCCCAGTGCCCCTCACCTCTGCTCTGCTGGTCTCTGTCTAGGCGCTCTTTCCCCCACAGATCCCCAGGGCGAAAACTTTTTCTTTGAGTCTGTCCAAACAAGCTCTCCAGAAGGCTGTAGGGGAGAAAAAGTAGTACCGTTCCTCACCCATCACAAGGTTCATGGCTGAGACGCCTATGACAAAAAAGATTAACGAGAGAAAAGGATACAGATTTCCTCACACACATGGCACAAGGTCCTGCAGACATGGAGAGCAGACGAGGGGGCGAACAGAAGTGCGTGATCTCGGGGCTACTGCGGGGCTCTCAGTGAGCAGGGCTCAGGCTCTTCTCTGCGGCCCTTGATCAGAGCTGCCAAGAGGTCAGCGAAATGGAGATGAAGTCTAGCACCCTAAAGGGCTAGGGAGTAAACAGATCGCCATTACAGTGTTTGCTTCCCCCCACCCCCCGCCCATAGAGCCCAGGGCCTTCACCCTGAATTCCCTTCCTAGACTTTTTTTTGTTTTTTGGTTCCAGGGATCGAACTCAGGCCCATGTGCTTCTGAGGCAGGCACTGGAACCACTGAGCTAAAATCCCAGCCCCTTCCTAGACTTTTTGATTTTTTTTTTTAATTTTATTTTGATACAGTGTCTCTCATGGCTGCTAATTTGTCTGGGCTGGGCTGACACTTGCAATCTTCCTGCCTCAGCCTCCTGGAATGCTGGGATTACAGGTGTGCACCACTATGCTGAGCTCAGAGTGCTCATTTAAATAAATTTGGTGGGAAGTTCCTGAACAAACAACAAGGTCCTTTATAACCTGTTTCTCCTAGGCTAGCATTTCCTGGAGTACTCTGAAATCATGTCGCTGAACACAAAAGAGCAAAAAACAGGTCCCAGAGAAGTTGTCTACCACAGGTGGCAAACTGTGAACTTCTCCTTTTCAGTCCTCTTTAGTCCACTTTCAATTCCGCCCCCACCCTGTGCCTAACAACTTCAGACATGCTACATAATGTAATGACTGTGGTTGCTTCTCCTTTTCCCCCACCCCTGCTCCCCACAATGAGAGTATTCTCCCTGCTAGACAGTACCTAACACACACCAATAACTGTAGTGGGCATGGCATTGAGGTGTGCCTGTAGTCCCAGCTACTCAGGAGGCTGAGGCAGGAGGATCACTTGAGAACAGGAGTTGGAGGCCAGCCTCTGCCACATTGCAAAAACTCCATCTTGGAAAAAATAAAATAAAATAAATATGACAGCAAACATACTGTTACACATTATATACTGGATGTCCTAAGTATGTTATATTTATGTTCTCATTTAACCCTCATGAAATTTATTGACTAGGGACTAATGTCTCTATTTTATAGACAAAAGAACATAGTCATTAAATCTATTTGCCAAGACAACACAGCTGGGAAATGAAGAGCCTGGGGTAATATCCAGATCTGGCCTACTGACAACATTTTTTTTTTTTTTGAGACAGGGTCTCACTATGTAGTTGAGACTGACCTGGAATCACTATGTAGTGTAGGCTGGTCTCAAACTCACAGTGATCCTCCTGCCTCAGCGTCCTGAGTGCTGAGATTACAGGACAACATTATTATTAAAAGCCCTCTTCACTGGGCTTGTTGGCCTGGGCTTGTAATTCTAGCTCTTTGGGAGGTTTAGGCAGGAGGAACACAAGTTGGAGTCCAGCCTAAGCAACTTAATGACTTCACAAGATCCTGTCTCAAAATAAAAGATAAAAAGAGGTAGGGATATAGTTCAGTGCAAAGGCCCTAGGTCCAATCCTCAGAGCCACTAACTAACTAATTAATTAACTAACTAAATAAATGAGAAAAACTGGGTCCCAAGTGGCTCCACATATTTTTAGTAATTAGAAATAATACCAATAAGGTCCTAATGAGATAATTGACAATATGAAATAGGAAGAAAAGGGCTAAAGGTGTAGGGAAAGTGGGAAGGGTAGGGGAAAGGTAATAAGGGAAGAGAAAAACACATGAGAAAATGAAAAAAAGGAAATAAGGTATTTGTAAATAGGGAAGGAGGAGTGGTGAAGGGAGGGCAGGGACAAGGGGAAAAAATGAGAACCAAGACCTGTCATGTAGAGGTACAAGATCCCAGTGATGAATGTAACTGTACTGTCTACCTAAAATGTACCAATAAACTCCATGAGAGAAAAAAAACAACAGAAATAATACCAGAGTATAGGGAGTCCTTAGATAATTGCTGAATATATAATCGTCTCATTCCACAGACTAAAATTGTCATTCCAATAATTTTTCATGTTATAATGGGAAAATATTTTGGTTTTGCTATCTCACAGCTAATTATCTTGCCCAATAAAAGAAACATGAATAATTTTGGTTCTAAAAATCAGTGCACTGGAGAAAACACTGCACTGAATCGGACGAGGTATAATCCCATACCTGTAATCCCTGCACCCCTGCGGGCCGAGGCAGAAGGATTGAAAGTTCAAGCCCACAAAGGCAACTTAGTGGCTTAGTGAGACCCTGTCTCAAATAAAAAGGGCTGGGGGGTCAACTCAATGGGAAGGACCTGGATTCGATCCCCTGTAGCAGGGGAGAAAAAGACACATCTGATTAAGAACTTGAATCCAAAGCATACAAATAATTCTTAAAACTCAACCAGAAAATGACCCAGCCTCCAGGACGTTACAGGGAAGTAGCAAGCTGTTCGATGTGCTGAGTCTGTGTCTCTGGGGCCTAGAGCGGATTTGAGGACCAAGAGGGTGAAGAGTAGGACAAGTGTCATTAAGAAGAAAGCCCCCAAGAGCCGGGAGGGTCCCAAAAGTAGGAGCCCCCGAGGGTCTTTGGTTTATTGTGCATTGTTTGGGGGTTTTGTTTTTCAGACAGGGTCTCCCTATGTAGCTCAGGCTAGCCTTGAACTTGAGGAGATCCTTCTGCCTCAGCCTCCTGAAGGCTGGGATTCTAAGGCACATGCCAACTCACCCAGCCCCCTAAGGCTCCTTGTTCAGGGGTTCTGTGCAATAAAATCACATCCCAGGTTGCCTTGGGTCAAACTACAATTAACCTGTAGGATCACAAGTAGTCACTTAACTACTACTGATCTGGTAGAGGAAAAAGGTACATCGCACAGGGAAGAACAGTGGCATTTGGAAGGGAGGGAGGGAGGGAGGCCAGAATGCCCTGGCCATCCAGCCACGTGTTACGTGATCTCTGCATGTGTCCCAGTGCCCAGGCTCACTGGGCAGATGGATCTGGTCTCAGCGCAGCTTGGAGCCGCCTTTTATCCCTGGGAGTCTGCAGGCTGAGCCGTTGCTCTCCATCCTGGGCCCAGTTCCATCGGCTCAGCCCTCACTGCAGGCCTGGTTTGCCTCATCTCTGCTCCAACTCTATCCTGGCTCCTCTATCGGTCTCTACCTGACTTGGTGGTCTGCGATTTAGAGAAATGAGTCAACCGCCCGGAGCCCTTCGAGGAAGATGTCACTACAGCAAGGAAGCCTATGCAGAGTGCTGCATGTCGTATCTGACTGTGGAACTGCCCACCAA
Organism: Fukomys damarensis; assembly: GCF_012274545.1. NCBI lineage: Eukaryota > Metazoa > Chordata > Mammalia > Rodentia > Bathyergidae > Fukomys > Fukomys damarensis. The sequence goes on from NW_022900926.1 coordinate 68,966,561, forward strand.
CACTGCCACATCCACACAGGCCAGCAGGCGTTTCCTAGGACCCAGCAACCGTGCTATGAATAGAAACGCACACTCACTGCCAGATACAGTGGCACACTGTTGTGAGCAGGAGTGAGCACTCACAAGGTTAAGACAGTAGTACTTGCCGACTAGCTTTTTATATATATTATACATGTCACACATCAAGCATGTTCATTCATACCCGCCAGCTGCCACTCCCTGTACCTGCACAAGTCCGGGAAGCGCTGCTTTGTTTCTCCTTTCCTGGTGATTGCGGTGTTCGCTCCAGTTGCCTCCTCCTCGATCCGGGGGTCCACTCCAGGCAGGCGTCCGATGTCTCTACCGAGGTCTCCTCTGAGATCTCGTCTGGCAGGTTGCCGTAGAGCTGGATCGGTTTCTGAATGGGATGAGCTGGTCTTCTGCGCTCTCTCTTTTATACCGTTCTAACTGGGGGTCTGTGGCACTGGTTCGGGTTTTATCACTTCACCCATATTGGGGCTGTTTGAGTAGATATTGGGGTTCCACACATTGAATTTAGATAACAGGGTTACACGTGTCATAGGGTCATCTGTTGGGTTAGATATCACTCTTACTCTCGGGGGGATTACATAGCAGGTTTCCCACATTAAGTCACTCTTGGTGGGTTTCACTCTCCTCTCTTAGGAACACACCGACATTGTACTCTGTTTAGGAGGCATTATGTTCTCTGCATACTGTACATTGATGTGTGCTCTCTACATGCGAGCTTGTGATCTCACAACTCAGGAGGCTGAAGCAGGAAGATCTCCATAAGTTGGAGGCCAGCCTGAACTACATAGTGAGACCCTCTCTCAAAACAATGAGCCAGACGTGTGGCGCACTCCTGTAATCCCAGCCCGTGGGAGGCTGAGGCAGGAGGATCTTCAAGAGTTTGAGGTCAGCCTGGGCTAATAGCAAGTTCACGGACTACACAGTGAGACCTTGTCTGAAAAACAAAAACCACCACACACACACACACACACACACACACACACAGACACAGAGAACTAGAACAAGAAAAGAAACTTGCATTCACCTATAGTCCTGCACAAAGCTATGTATGGCAGGCAGCATTAGTCACAATTCCCAAAGCTCTTCAGTTGGGTGAGTGGGTGTGCACACGATTCATCAGACGACAGAGCGCAACTCGGAGCTAAAAGGACACAAGCGCCTGACCAGGCACAGCTCGGAGGTCCAGTGCGTGTCTGGCAAGCACGAGGTGCCCAGGTTCCATTGCCAGTAGCAAAAGCAAAACTGCAAGACCACAAGGAGCAGCACAGACGCTTTAATGGACACCACCGGAAAGCAGCTGCTCAGAAAAGGCTGACGACGGTCTGATCTGCTCTCTGGAAGGGACAGACCTGGCCGCTCTGAAGCAGTCAGGATGCCCAGGAGAGGGCAAGAAGGCCTGGTCACATCCGGGTGGAGCCCTCATAACAAACATGTGGGGACACAGTGAGGAGGCTGCTTCTCGGTGGGTGGAGGGCAGAACTTTCTGTTCTTTCCAGTGAACACCCTGTGGGCTTAAAGTCTAGGATAGGGGACAACAAAGCCTGGCTCAGGGTCCTCTGCCAGGAACCCCGGTTACCTGAGAGGCTGAGGCAAAAGTGTCACAAATTAGAGGCGAGCCTGGGCAGCTCAGCCAGGCTTTGCCTCACACAAAATCTTAAAAAGGACTGGGCTACAGCTCAGAGTGCCTAACATGGAAAAGGCCTGGGTTCAGTTCCGTGAGTTATGTGAAATATTCAGCCACACATTTGTACAGGCACTGAGAAAACAGTTTTGGTTGTTTGATTTTTAAGTTTTTGACATAAAGTCTAACTATATAGTTCAGGCTGGCCTTGAACTCGGTATGTAGCCTCAAACTTGAAGTGATCCTCCTGCCTCAGCCTCCCGAGTGCTGGAATTACAGGTGTGGACCACCATGCCCAGCTAGAATACAATTTGGATTATTTTATTTTTTTTTTATTTTTTATTTTTTTGGTACCAGGGATCACACTCAGGTCTTTGTGCTTGTGAGGCAGGAACAGAACCACTGAGGTAAATCCCTGGCAGGATTTTTTTTTAATTGAAAAATATTTTGGAGGTTAGAGCACAATATTTTAACACTGAATCAATTTAGAGATTTAGAAAAGAGCCTACTTATTTTCTGCATACACTGTGCTCCTTTTTTATGATATTGGAGATCGAATCTCAGCTTTGCCCTGAGCTACATCCATCCCCAGGTCTTCTTTTTTTTTCTTTTTTCTTTTTTTTTTGAGAGGAGATCTCACTAGGTTGATAACTTGTCCGGGCTGGGCTGGAACTTGAGATGCTCCCGCCTCAGCATTCAAGAATGATAGTTTTACAGTCATCTGCTACCATGCCCTGCTTTCTCTGCTTTTGCAAGGGAGCACCTGCCTAGGAACCTGCTTTCAACATTGTGACTTGGGTGACTTCGAGGTGTCCCGAGGCACTGGTGTGTTTCAGCCAGCTGAACCTGAAGCCCTTCTGTGGGTTCTTCAAATCCATACTAGAGAGAGAGTGAGAGACTGAAAGATTGATTTCTGCTTGTGTTTTATTTTGGATTATAAAAAAAAAAAAAAAAAAAAAAAAAAAAAAAAAAAACACCTATTATCAAATAAAACACAATCTATTGAAGCCTTAAAAAAAAGAAAATGCATGCAGATTATGGTATTATTTTTCTAACAAAAGTGTACTTTCTGATATCAAGAAACATTCCAAAATTAAACTTGGTTCAAGCATCAGTTATTAAGACCTTGACTCAAAACATTGCCACACCTGCCTGGCAAGCACAAGGTTCTGAGTTTGATCTCTATACCTAATTAACTAAGTAAATAAAAAGAGCTAAGGATGCAGCTCACTTCAAAGGCCCCTGGGTTCAAACCCCAGTAATCCCACTTGGACTTAAACTCTTTATGTGCACACAGATACACAGTGAGCTAAAAGGAAAGACTGGTTTCCAGGCCAGGAAGACAATGCTGTCCTGATGAACACCACACCCTGAGGAAGCTGTTCCTCAATGGTGAGCCCTCAGGCAGAGAGCACTAGCACCACCCTCACTGCTCTCGTCTTCATTGTCAGAAAGGTGGGCACTGTTTGTTGGACTCTGCAGGAAAGGTAGGATCGAACTCAGGACCTTGTGCTTGCAAGGTAGGTGGCAGATCCACTGAGCTAAACCCCCGGCCCGATAAGCATCATTCCTAACTCCAGAGTTTGCAGACACCAGCATGAGGAGCCCTGTGGCCTGGCTCCGTGGTTTGCAGAGCCAAAGTGCTATGTCTCCACTCTGAAGCAGGCTGATCCCCAATGCCTAGGCTGGCCGCATCCCTCCAAGTACAGCCCAGAAGGTGACTCTCAGTCGGGGAGGGGTATCATGCGGGGGGACCCAGGATGCCAGCACCTGACATTTACTGAGGACCAGGCCAGTCCCAGTGGTCTCCGTCAGGAGCTCCATGAGGGGGTCAGGGATTTAGCTCAGTGGTTCCGCCACCTGCCTCACAAGCGCAAGGACCCGAGTTCCATCCCTGTACCAAAAACAAAAGAAAAAAGAAGCGGAAGTGACATGAGGGATTCCCTGCAATCCCTCTCTACAGATGAATAAATGGAGCCTACGGGAAGTTAAGTATAAGTACCGTTCTTGTCAAGGTCACACAGTTTAGTTTGTGGTTGAGTTGGGACTGGGATTCAAGGAGTCTAAAGTCCCCAGGTCAGACCATTATGCAGACCACTTGCCTTTGACCTTTAGCAGTCATCCCTCTCCCAGCTAGTTCCTCAAACAGGCCCGAAGGGTCTGCCTTCCCCTTTGCCTGGCCCAGTTCTTCCAGGCTTCCCCTCCAACCTTTCTGGGGCCTTTCCGGGCTGTTCACCTCCTTCAGGAGACAGTCACTGAGCGCGAAGTGGAAAGGTACATGCTCGCACGCTTTCTCTGACTCTCTTCACCTGTGCATATCGTTTTCATAACAGTTTTTCCTACCCAAAAGTGTGTTGTTTATGCATCTATCCTATCGTGCCTCCTGCTAGTTTGCAAGCCCACGAACTTATCCATCTTTTATTGTGTTAGAGTTTCTTGGATGCCTCCCACACGGTGAGAATTCACTCAATTCTGACTCAGAGCTCTGATTCCACAGTCACCATTGTAACAAAGCCCTCTCTAGTCTCAGCTGCTGGGAGGGATGCTTGGTCATACGTGAAAATGCAGGGTCCCTGTGTGGGGTGAAATCTTGGTCTTTGTTTCTCTTGTCGTGTAGTTTACTCTGGCCTCGACCTCACTACATAGCCCAGGGTGGGTTTAACCTTATGATAATCTTGCCTCAGCCTGCCGAATGCAGGACGAAATCTTGCAATAGAACAATAAATAATTGTTCTCCTTGTATCTGACTTTAAAGCATCAACCAAAGTGTGGGCATCTCTCATTCTGCCACACAACACTTCTGCCTGCAAGTCAGTTAAGAAACAGGCCATCTGTGGTCCACTCCAGCCTCCTGAGTCCCTTTCGTTTGTGTTTTCTTTTGTACTGGGGATTGAACCCAGGTCCTTCACACTGTGCTACAGCTTTAGCCTTTTTCTAACTTTTTTGAAACAGGTTCTCACTGAGTCACCAAGTGACCCAGGCTGGGCTCCACCTTGCCACCCTCCAGCCTCAGCCTCTCCAGTGCTGGGATGACAGATGTGGACCACCAAGCCTGGTTTCTTGACTATTTTAGTTCTCATCTTCCCCCGGGTCACTGGCCCTTGGAAATGGAAGGATCACATTAGGTACCTGGATGACAGATTTTCCATGCAGTTACCCCTCCAGCACCACCAGCCCTAACATGCACACTGCACTGGCCGCTGCTGCCATCTTCCATGAAGAGGACACCTCCATACTCTGTCCCTACAGACACTCCCAGTGACTCCCCTCTCCCGCCTCTCCCTGGAATCAAACCCAGGGTCTTGGCACTGAGCTACATCCCCAGCCCTTTCTATTTTTTGAGACCATCCCACAAATTGTCCAGGTTGGCCTGGGACTTGGAAACTTGCAATCCTCCTGCCTCAGCCTCCCATTAGCTGAACTCTTCTTAAGTGTAAATGTTTCATTGAGAATGCACGAGGGAGAGATTTATTCCCAAACCTCTGTGAATGGACTACGTTGCATCCTGAAATTAACCTCTAAAAGTGAAACCAAGTTATTATAGTACTGGGTCAGACATGGTGTCATTCGCTGCTTAGTCATTTGCCAACAATCTGCCTGACTTTTGCCTTTCTTCTGTGCAGCAGGAGGGGAGGCAAGAGGTGCTCAGACCACAGCCCAGGATGGTGCTGGGAGGCCACGCCAGGGCTCTCCACCCTACTTCATGCACATATGCCCAGCGTGGTGTTTCCCACCTGGCAAGTCCAATTTCTGCATTTTGGAGCTTGCCAGGATTACGTTTTTCTGAACATTTTCCTTCTGAGCTTGACTGAATTTGCAAATGCAGGGCCCCTGATATGGAGGGCCAACTTGTTGCTATTAATAACTTTCATTAAATTTAGGCACTTTTAAAAAACCTAACAATGACTCACAAGGACATTTTCCAGGACAAAATAGAAAAAACGCTTGCTACAAATATAAAGTAGCTAAAAATAAATGGACATAAGACAATTTTTGTTTGTGGTCCTGGGAACTGAACCCAGGGGTTTTTGAATGTTAGGCAAGGAGCTCTACCACTGAGCTACACTCCCCAACCCCTAAAATAGTATTCTGTTTACTTACTATAGTACTGGGGCTTGAACACAAGGCCTTCATGTGGACTACAAAGGTGTTTGTTTGTTTGTTTGTTTTACTTTGAGATAGGGTTTGACAAACTCACTAAATTGCCCAGGCTGGGCTCAAACTTGCAATACTCCTGCCTCAGCCTCCCAGAGTGCTGGCATTATAGGCATGCACCACCAGGCTTCTACAGCAGGTAGAATCCGCCTTATCGCAATGAAGGGGAGGGGAGTTATCATGAAAAGGATGATTAGCAAGTTTTCAGGGTCTTCTCTTTAGTCAGAATAATTGGAGGTCCTTTGCACCACTGGTTTTTTTTTAGTATTCTGGTTTCATTCCTCCGGTAGGGTCCATTTGCATTTGAATGAATTTATCACTTAGCCTAGCCCTGACTAAAGGGAAAGAATTCTTGCTGGGTGTGGTAGCATATTCCTGCAATCCCAACACTCAGAAGGCTGAGGCTGGAGGATCGCCTAGGCTACACTGTGAGCTCAAGGCCAGCTGGAAATACGGAGACCTTTTGTTTCAAAAAGAAAGAAAAGAAAAGAAGCGAAGCTAAGGGCCGGGGTTTAGCTCAGGGGCACCGCGCCTGCCTCGCAACGGTAAAGTCCTGAGTTCGATCCCTAGGGCGATTGTAAGTCCAGCACTCCGGAGGCCACGGCAAGAAGATCGTCTGGAGTTAAAGGCCAGCCTGAACTACTGTGTTCAGAACCGGCTTCAAAAAATAAAAATGAAAGGGGGAGAGGGCTCGAGGTGGAAGGCGCTTAAGTCCTGTGCTGGGTTCAGGGAGGGTGGGCCGTGCCAGTCCCCGTCCCCGAAGACCACGCCTCCCGGGGCTTCCTGCAGGGCCGGGCCACAGAGCAGGGGTGAGGTGGGGAGCGACTGGCCACAGCCCTGGCCATCCACCAGGTATTCAAGGAGGAGACACCAAGCTTGCTTGCTGGCTTTCTCCTGGGAACAATGTCCACAGACAAGTAAAAAAACAAAGCGGAGAGCAAAGGAACTGCTGCAGGAGAAGGTTTCTTGAAAAACTGGCTCTGAGGCTTTCCTCGCGCAGTGTGGGCTGCGGGGCTGCGGTTGCAGTCAGCGACCCAGGAAGCCCCAAGCTCAGGGTTCCGCTCTGACGGCGGAGGCGGGGCGACGCCGGGTTTGGAGCAGGAAACCTCAGCTCTGCTCCAGGGTCACCGTGACTATGCGCCCGTCGTTTACGGAAGGCAGGGGACAGAGCGGTTTAGTCACAGCCTTGCTTGCTCCTCAGCATAAGCACCGCGAGGGGCTTTTCATCGCTCTCCCCCATTACGCTTTGTGGTGCCAGGGGCTGAACCCAGAGCTTTGCCGGTGCTGAGCCCACGCTCTTCCCCTGAGCTGGGCACGGGTAGAGGCAAAGCACCTGGCCTCCACGCCTGCAGCCCTGGGGCCAAGTCCCCAGCAGCGCTCGCGAGAGGAGGCAGTCACCCGCTGCAGGCGGTCGCTAGCCGAGCCACCTGACCCTGACAACAGGACGCGCAGCGCCTGTGGGGACCCTCTGTCTCCATGGCTGTGCTCCACTCTGGCCCAGCTGCTGTGCAGCCCCCCAGGTTGGTCAACACTCACGAAAACGGTGGCTTTCACTCCCTGAAAATCGCATATATTTTCCAGTACTGGGGATTGAGCCCAGAGTCTGCACTGAGTTACAATCCATCCCTTTTTGAGACATCATCTTACTAAGTTGCTTGAACTGTGATCCTCCTGCCTCGGCTTCCCGGAGTGCCTGATTACAGGCGTGTGCCACCATGTCTAACTTGTAAATTACGTTTTAATAGATCTATGTCGTGCTGCACATTTGTAATCACATCACCAGGGAGGCTGAGGCAGGAGGATTGAAAAGTGAAGTACAGCCCAAACTATATAGCAAGACCCTATCTAAACAACAAAACCTGAGGGTTTTTGTTTTGTTGTTGTTATTGTTTTGTGGTACTAGAGATTGAACCCAGGACCTTCACTCTTAATCACATACCCAGCCATTGGGGGGGGTACCAGAGATTGAACTCGGGCCCTTGTGCTTGTGAGGAAGGCGCTGGAACCACTGAGATAAATCCCTGGCACCACAGCCATTTTTAAATTTATTTTTTATTTTGAGGCTGGATCTTGCTAAATCACTAGCTTGCCCAGGAAAAACCCAAACCCATGAATCTCCAGCCTCAGCCTCCCAGAGTGCCTGTTTTTGTTGTTGCTGTTGTTTTTGGTTCTGGGGACTGAACTCAGGTCCTTGTGCTTGCAAGGTGGGTGCCAGAACCACTGAGCTAAATTCCCCAGCACTCACAGCACCTGGTTAGGAAACTAACAAACAATAGGAAGAAACTCAGCGCTCAGGAAGAGAGGAAAGGAAGAATCTGGGAGGAAGGAAGGCAGGAAAGATTCCGGCACAGCAGGCCTAGTGCAGGGAGACAGAGAGGGGCCCTGGCAGCTGGGCCTCCAGTCCGTTGCCCAGCAGCCCCAGAGAAAAACAAGCTCTGCCCTCCACTCTCCCCGCTTGCTCTTCAGGGCTCCTAGGACGGTGGCCTGAGCACGGTTGTCCTGGGAAGTCAGCAGCTTGGGGCAAAGACCCTGACTGCTCAGATCTGAATAAAGGGACAGATTAGTGGCTTTCCTGCCACAGTCTGGGAGCGCAGATGGACCAACACCCAGGAGAGCTAACTGAAACCTCAGCCTCCCAGTAGCCTCCTTCCTGGCCGGAGTCAAATTCTCTTCAGATCCCTTTCGGCAGACATGTTTCCTGTCTCACCAGCCTGCGACACCTGGCATTTCAGGACGCCTCTCGGACAGGATGTCACCTAATCATGGCTGCAGTTTCATCCTAAATCACAGTCCAACTCCTTTGCTGAGTTGTCATTTTCAGATCAAAGTATATTTGTTAAAGACATCAGTGGACTGGTTAGTAAAAGAACCAACAGGTGTTATCTGCTGTCCACTTAGGTCCCCAATTTCACTTTTCAGCTTAATCCCTAGATTGTACAAGTTAAACTCTTAACGGCCGATGACTATAGATACAGAGCAATAACACACAACTTTCAGAGTGACTCAAAAATTTAGTAACAACACGAAGTTGAAGTGGTTTAGCCAGCAAGCATTGAATCCACTCATTTAACAAACATCCAGTGAATGCTCTCTAGTTCTGAGCATTCAGGATGAAATAGTCAAAGTGAACAAAACAGAAATATGCTGTCTCGTCACAGTCACGTCTGACCTGCATCGTAAGTAATCATATTTTATACAGGACGTTACGAGCTGCTAGACCAGTATCAGACGGTAGGACGTGGCTGAGGAGGCAGGGGCCAGGTCACCCTGAAGAGGGACACCTGAGCAGGCTGTGGTCCAGGAAAGCACCCCAGGTAGAGAGGGAGCACAGGGCACCATCTTCTTCCCAAGTAGGGCAGCGGTGTTGAGGGAGGGAGCAGGCCAGGAGACACGTGGGGCTCGGAAAGCACTCGAGAAGCTGGTGTCTGCTCTGAGTGGACCAGAGAAGGGATCTGGTCTGACTTCTGTCTCCAATGGTTTGTCTGGCTGCGGTGTGGGGGAAAAGGGTAGTGTTGGGAGGAGGCCGGGAGAACTGTGAAGGGGATTGCAGCATCTGAGCGAGATCAGAAGGGAAATGGCAGGTGGACCAGGAGGAGAGGAGAAGACCAAGGCTTCCCAGAGGAAGTTAGGCCTGAGAAAGGAGTCAGGCTGGGGCTGGAGCGAAAACGAGACCTCACTGCTGTACAGGAACATTGGTGGTGGTGGTGGTAGGGGACAGCTTTGATCTTTGGTTTTAGTATTTTTTAAAGTATAATTATAATTTTCAATACAGAAATGATCCTAGTCACCACTGAAAGTCTTTTTGGCAGGAATCCCACATCAGGTTCACAGGGATGCAGATCCAGTCCAGGGTCCCCACCCCTCCCTTCAGCAGGGCAGGTGCGCCGTCCACATGGATGGTGGCCCTCAGAGGCCCTCCGAGCCCTGCCCAACCTCTGGGGACTCGAGGTGCTCAGCTGAGGCCTGACCTCCACTGACAGCCTCCTGTGTCCCCAGGGCAAGAAAGAGACCAGCTCCTTCCAGCCTCCCCACACCTCCCTGACCTAAGGAAGGTGCATTTGCCACGCAGAGGCTGTGGTAGGTTGAACAAGCACAGAGGCAGATGGGAAAGGTGAGAAGCTCCCCAGGGTTGACATGGAACCCTGCAGCCTGATCTGAAGTTACTATCCCATGAGGGCTGTGCCCAGAAATGGCTTAGAAAAGGAAGTGTGAAAAAACTCACCATGGTGCTGAAACAGATCCTTCCCAGTCTATAATCCCCTTAGGTGAAAGGGGAACAAAGCACCCAGGATGAAGGGGGGAGCAGTGAACAAGTACGGAGGACTCTGGCTTCCCCCGGGCTGCTGATTCTGAGTTGTCTGCTGGGTGCTTGCGGGAGATGCTCATGGCAGCAGCCTCAGGATCCATCCGGGCTGAGGATCTATGCAGAGCCATCAGCAAGTGAAATGGGCTGCAAAGCTTCTAGACTGAAGGAGCCTCTGAAGGAGAGGGCAGGGACAGTCTAAGAAAGGTGGCCCAGGTCAGGTGTGGGGGTGCGCGCCAGTAATCCTAGCACTTTGGGAGGCTGAGGCAGGAGGATAGAAAGTTGGAGCCCTGCCTGGGGAACTGGGCAAGGGTTGGTCTCAAAATAAAATAGAGCTGAGGATGTAACTCAGGAGTGAAGGCCCTGAGTTCAATCTCTCTCACACACACACACACACACACACACACACACACACACACACTCCAGAAAGAGAGTGAGAGCAAGAGAGATACACACACACACACACACACACACACACACACACACTCCAGAAAGAGAGTGAGAGCAAGAGAGGGAGACACAGAAGAGACAGAATGAGAGACCAGTGATAAGAAGAGAAAAAGAAGAACAAGGAGAGAAAAAAAGGCCCTGGGAAAAAGAAGCTAAGAGAAAGTATCCAGCAGGCAGGAGGAAAGTCAAGAGGGTGTGGTGGGGAAGTCAGGAGGGTGTGTCACAGTGAAAAAGTGATTTAAAGCAGAAAAGTGATCCAGTGTGTCTGTCACAGACTGCCTGCTCACCAACCAGGTAAGAGCCCAGCAAGGCCACTGGGCTTGGGGTTGGAGCGTCTTGGTAGCGTCATGGGGTTGTTTGAAGAGACCCAGAGGAGGCTGAGGGTTTCTGCTGAGAGCAAGAGAACTGACTGGCAGGACCCAAGGAGGCGGCGGTGTAGACCCACACGGGACACGGAGATGTGGAGGACGTGTAGCCAGGGAAGGCATTTGGTTTTCAAATTTTTAAAGATTGGAGAAATAATCCACTTTTTGATATGGTAATGGGTAAGAGAAAGAAAAGTGATGAGATTTGTAGGGCAATATCCCCACAGGATGGAGGGATGGGCCTGCTGGCCTGGGACCTGAGGTAGGAGCTAGCAGACTACCAAGGCCCAAACCTGTGGCAGCGTGTGTGTGTGTGTGTGTGTGTGTGTGTGTGTGTGTGTGTGTGTGTGTGCATGAATGTGAAAACACAATGGAGATGTGTTATGTGCATGGACCGCCTCCTCACAGCAGCATAACTGTTGTGTGCTGCAGATGTGGACTCAGACAACCAAAAACGTGAGGGATACAAGGGCCAAACAGTACACATCTCTGTATTCCCAGGACACTGGGTCTCAGTACAAACCACTCTGCCACTGGAAACCTAAAAGAGCCACAGACAATGCATGAATGCATAAGCATGGCTATGCTCCAACACAACTTTTTCTGATCATTCAGATCCAAAACAAAGCTGGATGTGGTGGCCCACTCCTGTAATCCTAGCACCCAGGAAGCTGAGGCAGGAGGACTGCAAGTTTGAGCGCAGCCTAGACAATTCATTAACTTAGCGACCCTGTTTCGAAATAAAAAGGGTCAGGGATGCGGCTCAGTGTGAAGACCCTGGGTTCAATTCCCAGTACCAGGGGGAAAAATGTTTTAACCCTCCACCCCACCCAATCATTTAAAAATGTAAAAGCCACCGTTAGCTTGACAGTCCTACAGCAGAGGCAGTGCAGCCAGATTTGGCCAAGCGGTCAGCTTCCTGACCCCACCCCGACCCCCAGCACAGCCCACTGACGCAACAGACAAAAGCTACCATAGGTGGGGCCAGGGGAGGATGCTGAGAGTTGGCACGCTCTCTGGGAAGTAGGGCTCCAGGGACTCGGGAGAGGAAAACAGTTACAAAACACAGAGCGAGAGGTGCAGGGAGATGCAGTAAGGTCTGCACGCTGCTGGGAAGTGAGGCCTGTGCAGGGTGTGCAGGGGTGGGGTGGGGTGGGTGCTCCCCTGGGGCCACAGGGCAGGTAGTGGGTGCCCAGCTGTCAGCAAAGTGGGCTGTAGAGTCAAAGGAGGCTGTGGGAGTTGAGACTTTATGGATGACTATAATGATGGTAGGGCTGCTAGATTTAGCAAAGGAAAACAGAATGCCCACTTGAATTAAAGACAGAGGATATACATTTTTTAGTGCAGAAATGAGCAGAGCCCCATGATCAAGAGGGAGAGAGAAGTCACCATGCAGTGAGGCAGCGCTGAGGTGCTGGTGGGGAGAGGGGAGCTGGAAAGACAAGGGGAGAGCCGTGGAATTGAACCCTTGATGTGAGATTTGAGCAGTTGCGGCTGTCAGCCATGATGAGGCAGCACTGGGTGGATGACAAGGTTGGGGGGTAAGGAGCTCACATACTCAGAGGTGCCAGGGCTGAGACGGTGAAGATGGCCCCATGCTGCTGAGGATGCCTGAGATCACAGGCACTGCAGGGACGTGAACTCAAGCTATGAAGTGGTCGTGCGGTCAGGGTCACAGATGCACTTGGTTGGGGAAGTTCGTGACCCTTAGGTGGGGACATTTAGGAGCACTAGCTTGATACTGACCCCATCCTGCGAGAAAAGTAGCAAAGCCAATCATCCCATCACCACGCAGTCATGTTCTATTTTTTGCGGTACTGAAAATTGAATCCAGGGCTTTCACACTGAGCTACAACCCCAGAACTTTTACTTCCCCCTCCCTCCCTTCCTTCCTTCTTTCTTTCCTTTTCTTTTTTCTTGTGCCAGGGTCTCGCAAAGTCTCTCAGTTGTTTGAGCTTGCGTGGAACTTGAGATCCTCTTATCTCAGCTCCCTCCCATGTGTTGGGATTGCAGGTGTGCATTACCTGGCCTGGAGGCAGCTGCTCTTTTTATTTATTTATTTATTTGGGGGGAGCGGTTGAGACAGGGTCTCACTATGTAGTGGAGACTGACCTGGAACTCACTATGTAGCCCAGACTGGTCTCAAACTCATAGCAATCCTCCTGCCTCAGCCTCCTGAGTGCTGGGATTACAGGCATGCACCACCACGCCCGGCTGGAGGTAGCTGTTCTAAATACTTAAAATCAGTTCCTGAGCTTTTTTATTCTACAGTTAGAAGATAGACATTCCGAGTGGGTTGTCTATTGCTTATGTATATGTAGTTAGCAGTATTCAGTGTACTGTTTTCCTGAGTGCCAGGATATCCTGAATTGGGACTGGGTAAGGCGCAGTCAGGTTTTCAGGGTTTTTTTTTAAAGCCTTCATCATCTTCTGGTTGCTTTTCTTTTTTCCAGTTCTTAATCATTTGGTAGTGCTGGGGACAAATCCAGGGCCACAATGCATGTGAGTGCTTCACCACAGAGCTCCCAGTCTGAGATGCTTGTCTTTTGTTTTGTTTTACTTTTTTTTTTTTTTTTTTGGTACCGGGGATCGAACTTGGATTCTTGTGCTTTGCAAGGCAGGCATGAAACCACTGAGCTAAATCCCGGGCCCTGCTGCTTGTCTTTTGAAAAGGAAATGACTTAGAAATGCTTTAAAGAGATTTTTGCAAGTGAATAAGATCAGAGTGAAGGAAAAGGAAAAGGTTGAATCCTATTAATAATACACTGGCAGGCTGGGACGTAGCTTAGTGGTGCTGCCGCCTGCCTTGCAAGCAGAAGGACCTGAGTTCGATCCCCAGTACGGAAAGAAAGATGCACCGGGCACCTGAGTGTTGTGAGGTAGGTGGAGGAGAGGGAGCAGGTGGGGGCCTCCAGGGCCCGCGCTGTGTGTGCCCCTTCTGTTAGGTAGGTTTTGTTAGGTAGGTTTTGGTGGCAGTCCTCTCTCTGAATCTTGGCTAAAATGTGCAGCCACCTCTTAAGGACAGAGGGTATCCAATCCAAAATTGACAGTGACGATTTTCGACCTATTTCCATAGTTACTGGAGCCCTGCTCGGCTGTAGTAAAGTCACAAAAAGGGCTCAGTGGAGAAGCAGTGAACCAGGAACACCAGGGGTGAAGGAAGGAGGTGCCTGGTTCTTGCCCTAACCTGGGAACGGAGCACTGGGGACCCAACCCAAGGCTTTTGCACTGAGCTGCAGCCCCAGTCCTTTTATTTATTTATTTTTCCCTCATTGAGTTTATTGATACTTTTTAGGTATACAGTACAGTCGCATTCATCATTGGGATCTTGTACCTTTACATGACAGGTCTTGGTTCTCAGTTTTTCCCCTTAGCTGTGCCCTCCCTTCACCCGCTCCACCCTTCCCTATTTACAAAGACTTTGTTTCCCTTTTCTCATATTTTCTTTTTTCCCTTATTTCCTTTCCTGTACCCTTCCCACTTCCCCCACTCCTTTAGCTCTTGTCTTCCTATTTCACATTATGTCATACAATGTGAATCTTACTTGCACTTTTAGTTTTTCACACCAGTATTTACACATGTGCCCTATTTATTTCTCTTAAGAATATGCACTGTGGGAATCAATATGAAGATACCTCAAAAGCCCCAGCCCTTTTTAATTTTTGTTTTGAGACTGTTGCCTAGCTCTCCTTGAACTTGCCTCCTGCCTCCCTCCCAAGCTGCTGGAATGTGCCACATGGCCCAGCTGTAAAGTTTTTTCTTTTGTATGGTAGTCAGGATTGAACCGGGGCCTTTGCGTTGAGATACATCACCAGCCCTTTTTTCCATTTCTTTCTTTCTCTTCCCTTTCTTCTCTCCTTTCCCTCCCCCTCCC
>NW_022900926.1:68981406-68989463 GCF_012274545.1 Fukomys damarensis
TCCCTCTTCCTTCCCCTTCCCCTCCCTTATTTAAGGCAGGCTCTCTGCTTTGTAGTGCAGGCTGGCCTCAAACTCCCAGTAACCCTCCTGCCTCAGCCTTCAGAGGGCAGGGATTACACACATGCAGAACTTCTCACTTTTTTTTTTGCCCAGGTTGACTGCAAACTTTCCATCCTTCTGTCTCTGCTCACTACAGTGCCATCCCCCCCCCCCCCACCCCCCGCCCAGCAGTGCTTTTCTGAGGAAGTAAGTTAGTAGGAAACAGTGAAGGAAAACATTTGGAATCTTCCAGACTAGCCTGGGCCACCTACCCAATTAAGCGGCCTCCCGCAAATTAATCAGCATCTCTAAGCCCGAGCTTCCTCATCGGAAGGAGACTCATTTCAGAAATTGGTACAAAGCCTAACCTTTGGGAGTGAGGACTGTTCTTGTCCCTGGTTGGAAAGGAGACTGGCAGAAGTCACTTTGTGGTGGAGGCCAACTGTTGGAGACACTTGTACAACTGTTTTTTTTTTAGAACAGGAAAACCTTTTTAAAAATCTGGATAGTTGGAAACCTAGTGGAAAATTCTTCACATAAAGTTTATTTCTTACTTCCTAGTATATGCTCATTCATAAGGAAGACAGTTGAACATTCATCCCACCTGGCTTTGGAACAAATCCCTGGGGACAGGTGATGGCCCAGAAGGCTACTGCACCTGCAAAAGTCTTCTAAATGGCAGCATGTAGTCTTTTTTTACTCCAGCAAAGTGTAGACTACCTTAGAATTTTTTTTTTTTTTTTTTGGTACTGGGGATTGAACTCCGGTCCTTGCACTTGCAAGGCAGGCCACTGAACAGCTGAGCTAAATCCCCAGCCCAGACTACCTTAGAATATTAGAACTGATTGTAGTAGTCCACGCACACCCAGAGCCTAACCCTTTCTGCGGGGGGTCCTTAGTTTGTATTGACCCAGGGCCTTGCATACACTCACTGCTGAGCCCCACCCCAGCTCTAGAGTCCAATTCTTCGTAGCAATTGTTTCTAGATTTGGAGCGTGGCTTTTCTTGGGGCTGGGGATGTAGCTAGGTGGGAGATTGCTTACTTAGCAGGCAGGAGGCACTCACTGAGTTCACCACTGCAAACCAGTCCATCAATCCTCACTGAAAGCAGTTTTCCTGTGGGTGGGGCCTGGCCTCCGGAGCTGCCCAGGAGAAATCTCCCCACGCTGACTGCCAGTGCCTGCATTGACCCTGGCTCTGCCCTTTCTCTGGTGACTGCTGGCAGACGAAACAGCTCCCATTTCCATCACTCCAAGGTCCCCGCTGTCCTTGGGCTGTGTGAGATGCTGACTTGCAGCCCTGACCTGAAATGCCTCCTGGGAGGATCTACCCACCCTCGCATTGATTCATTCAGTGTTGCTGAGCCGGATGTGTGACACACACTTGTACTGCCAGCCGCTGGGGAGGTTATGGAGGCCAGAGGATCACTTGAGCCTGGGAGCTGGAGACCAGCCGGGGCAACATAGCAAGAGTGTCTCAAAAAAAAAGAAGAAGAAAAGAAATGTTCACGGAGGCCCTCCTACAACACAGGCCCTGATGGACCCATACCACTGCCTCCCACGTGGAGTGTATTTTCTAGTAAATGGGACACACATTGAGTATGTGACCTTCTAGAAGGCGACACACTCTAGAGGAAGAGAGAGTCCGGGCATGAGGTGCAGCAGTCACCCCTTAAAGAGTGGCCCTAGAAGGACGCTGGAGAGAGTGAACAAGACAGGGGTGTGGCTGTCAGGGAAGGGGGCCAGGCCGAGGGAGCAGGCTGTGTGAAGACCTGGAGGCCGAGGGACAGGGAACACAAGCCAAGTGGTAAAGCATAGGATGGGACAGACCCCAGAGGTGCGGTCTGGGCCACACGACCAACAGGGGGCATCTGGGGCTGTGGGACACGCGCCGGTTGGAACTGACCCGTGCTGTCTGGCTAGACCGTAGTTTCACAGGCTTTGAGTGAAAAACAAGTGTTAAAATTCTCATTTTTGACATTGATTCCACGTTGCAATAATCATACTTAGAAATATTGGGTTAAATAAAGAATAAGATTAAAATACATTTCACCTGCTTGTTTTTACTTATTTTTGAGACAAGGTCTTGCTATGTAGTTCAGGCTGGCCTTGGACTCATGGTGAGCCTCCTGCCACAGCCTCCTGAGTGACGGGATGACAGGCGAGGGCCACCACGCTGGGTGTTTTTACTTACGGCTCCTGGTGAGTTTCAGGTGCCATATGTGGCTCGCAATATATTTCTGTTGAATCAAACTGGACCTGAGTCTTGGATACCTCTGCGAGGCTTTTGCTTTTATTCTGGCTGAAGGGCTGAGTGCTTGGCGGATCCTGAGCAGAAGAGTGATGGGACCCGGCCTTTTAAAGTAAGGGAACAAACAGTGGAGCCGGGGAGCAGTCATTGGGCTGCTGGGGGTGGTTTGGCGTGGGGTGCTGCTGAGGGGCTGAGATGCAGGCGCCGGAAGGAGGAGCCAGCAGGACTTCCGGTGGGAGGAGATGCGGGTGTCAGAAACCGGAAGCTGGGCTTGGTGCTGACAGACTGGAGGGCGGCACTGCGAAGGAACGGGAGGAGCAAGTTTGGGTGTGGAGACGTCGAGTGGCTGGATGTGAGATATGAACTTCCAGGAGCAGTTTGAGCTAGAGCTGTGAATGTGGGAATCGTAACATCAAAGTAATGTTTCAAGTCAAGAGAGTACAGGAGCTTTCTAGAAGAGTAACTTCGCGTTCAGAGCAAAGAAATGCAAGCACGGAGCCACAGGAGGCCGATCCAAAAAAAACAAAAAACAAAAAAACCCAAAAAAAGGCCTGAGAGAAAAGGGGAAAGCGAGTACTGGCGTGTGCAAGGGTCAGGGGAAGCCTCCTTGCCAGGGACTGAGCAAAAATCCAAATGAAAGGGATGCAGCCAACATCAGGAAAGGAGTCAGCAGCAATCAAAAAGCGTGACGACCGCAGACATTTTCCTGGAAAAGGAAGAGTGAACTGGGCCACACCTGGCAGAAAATCGGGGCTACGGGAGGAGTAGGAATGACGGTGGGCCGGGTGGCAGAAGGTGTCTGTGTTGGGAATAACCCAGAAGAGAGGGAGGCCGGGGGCAAAGTGGGGGGTGGAGTCCCGCAGCAGCAGGTCGGAGAACTGCCTTTGGGGCCCAGTGTCTTAGGAACCTCCTGCCTCACAGGCCATCTGGCTCCCTCTAGCAGTGCCACCGGGACCCTGGCAGGACCTGTAGCGGGGGCACCGACGAGCCATGGCTGCCACCTTGTGGCCCATGGCCCTGCTGCACGTGGGCCAGGCCACGCAGTGACGGCTCGGCCCAGCCTCTGCTTGGAGTCTGAGGGGCCGAAGACCAGTCTGTGTGGCCGTCCCCTCTGCCTTCCCGCCCTTCCCTCCGCTTCCATTCTCAGTCCCTTTCCGGGGAAGGTTCCATTTCAGCAGAGAGCTCTGAGTATCAGAAAGCTCTCAAAGGCCGCGGAGGTGAAACAGTCACTGAATTCCAAGCGTTCCTGGATGACAGCCCAGGGAGTATTTGAGATACAAGGGTCTGCCCTGCGCCCCACCTCCTACTGCTGAAGAACCCGAGCAAGAGTTTTGTGCTTTTCTGACACAGTTTACATCAGTTGTTAACTAAGAATCCGTGATGCCAAGGCCCTGAGCGATGTACTCATTGGGCAGAGGTTGGGGCTCAGAGATCTGGAGCATTCCTGCTTCTCATCTTCACTTCCTGCGTTGATTAAAAATTTTCAAGGTACTGATTTGATCCTCAGCCATAAGGGGAAAAAAGAATTTTTACAGTAGATCTTTTAGTATAGTAGTGCTAGAGTCCTTTCAAGATTAAATCAATTACGACTAGCCCTAATAGCACGTGAAGCTTTATTTTATTAATATAGCAAATAGCTACCTGGAGACAGAGCCCCAAAGAGATGGAGTTGTAAAGCTGCAGATATTCTTTAGTTAAACTTTATTTTTATCCAAGTAATAAATGCACTTCAAGTAGTATGTTAGTTAGCTTTCCATTATTATAACAAATTAACAAATGCTGCTGGGCGTGGTGGCGCAGGCCTGTAATCCCAGCACTAGAGAGGCTGAGGCAGGAGGATCACTGTGAGTTCAAGACAAGCCTAGGATACATAGTGAGTTCCAGGTCAGTCTCAACTACATAGTGAGACCCTGTCTCAAAAAACGACCACCACCACCACCAAAAACTAATGAATAAATGCTTAAGATAAAACAGCTTCAAAAGGGCTGGGGATTTAGCTCAGTGGTTCTGCCACCTGCCTCACAAGCGCAAGGACCTGAGTTCAATCCCCAGTACCATAAACAAACAAACATATAAATAAATAAATAAAACAGCTTAAAAAGAGGCAAGGTTTCTGTAGGCTCACAGTTCCACAGGTTTCTGTGCTCAGCCCTGCTGCTGTCGGACCTATGGCAAGGCAGGTGCATCATGGTGGAGAATCTGAGACACAGAGATGAGGGGACACAAAGAGCAGAGAGAGAGAGAGAGAGAGAGAGAGGTGGGGGGAGGAGAGAGAGAGACTGGAGCTGGAGTCCCACAGGTCCCTTGAAGGCCATCTCTGCTCAGTAAAAGCCCTAAGAGGCCCCGTCTCTTCAAGAGTCCACTCTATTTTGTAACAGTACCATTGTAAGGCCTCCAGGCCTGTAACACGTGGGCCTTCGGGGAACATGCCAAATCCAAACTGGAGAGCAGTAGAACAGTAGAGAACAGTAAAAAACAGAAAAAAAGCTTCTGGTGAAAACCTGCAAGCAGCTCAGCTGCCTTTTCTTATTTCCCAGCCCTGT
Organism: Fukomys damarensis; assembly: GCF_012274545.1. Classification (NCBI taxonomy): domain Eukaryota; kingdom Metazoa; phylum Chordata; class Mammalia; order Rodentia; family Bathyergidae; genus Fukomys; species Fukomys damarensis. The sequence goes on from NW_022900926.1 coordinate 68,986,239, forward strand.
ACCCATGGAAAATTAATGAGTCTTATCTCTTTTCAATTTCCCTCAACATTTATATCTGTGCTGCAGAATAATATGATTATATTTCCCAGTTTTATACTTAACTGATACATTTCCCCCTTCTCTAAATAGTTACATGATATTTTCTTCAGTACTAGAGATTGAACCCAAGCCCTTCATGTTTTTTTACTGTTTTTGTTTTTGTTTTGGTACTGGGGATTGAACTCAGGACCTTGTGCTTGTGAGGTAGGCAGTGGAACCACTGAGCTAAATCCCCGGCCCAACCATCATATTTTAAAAAAATAATTTTATCTGTGTACTTTACTTTTGTTTTTTGTTTTGTTTTGTTTTTGAGACAGGGTCTCACTCTATAGTTGAGACTGACCTGGAACTCACTAGTAGCCCAGGCTTGTTTCGAACTCACAGAGATCCTCCTGCCTCAGCCTCCCAAGTGTTGGGCTTACAGGCGTGCTCCACCACACCTGGCTGGCTATTGGTGTACTTTAGACATACATAGTGCTCACATTCATCATAAGGAATTTGCACCTGTACATGATACATTTTGCCTCTTCTTTTTTCCCTATTCCCTTCCTCTTCCTTCAGCCCTTCGTCCCCTCCTTATTTACAAAAGCTTTATTTTCATTTTCCATTCTCCTTCCTTTGTTCCCCTTCCATTCTCTTTTTACCCTGTCCCTTCCTTCCTTTCTCCCTCCCCTCTCCCTTGTTCCCCTTCCCATTTGAACAATTTCTTCCTACTTCCCAATATCAGTCATCCATTTTGGTCCTTATTTATCCTTTCAGTTTCTCACACCAGAGAAACATTGTGATATTTAAATGTGTGCCTGATTTATTTCACTTAATTGTATGGTCTCAAGAGCATGCATTTACTTAGAAATGTCTCAAGTTTTCCTTTATGTCCTTTGCACTGAGGTACATCAGCAGCCTCTTTTTATTTATTTATTTATTTATTTATTTTTGAGGCAGGATTTTGCTAGACTGTTAGTTGCCCAGATAGGGTCAAACTTGGGATTTTTGTGCTTCAGCCTCCTAGAATGGTGGGATTACAGGTGTGTGTCAAGACACCTGGCATTATGCAGATAATTTTGGTTAGCCAATTGCTAATATTTCTGTTACTTGACATATAAATGGTGTTCATTGCAGAGATTTGGTTTTCCTGGAATGAATAATTGCCTCAATTTTTTTATTTGCCTAGCTTTCTATATCTTTCACTATTTTCCATGCTCACAAAGCCTAGTCTCTTATTTTTTTCTTGTATGTACAGTATTCAGAGAAACAGAACTACTGGGACGTGTGTGTGGAGGTGGGTGCAAAAGCAAGAGAGGGAAAAAGATCGTTTGAAGGAACTGGCTCACATGCTGTAGAGGATTGGAAAGTCTGAAATCCGCTGGGTAGGCAGGCAGCCTGGAGATCCAGGAAAGAACTGATGTTACAGGTCAAGCCCAATCTGGAGGCAGCATCCCCTTTTCTTATGGTTTTCCACCGACTGGATGAGACAACCTGTGTTATGGAGGATAATTTGCTTGATCCAAAGTCTACTGATTTAAATATTAATCTGATCTAAGATAGTAACTTCACAGCAACATCTAGACTAGTGGTTGACCAGATACTCAGGAACGGCTTAGACAAGTTCACACACAGAATTAAGTGCCACCATTAACCCTAGGTCATTTGTTCACCGGTCTGGCTTTGTGAGCCTGCTGGGCTGGGGTCTCCTAGCGACACTGTCCTGAGCTTTCCTGCCCTGCTGTCCCCCAGCCCTTCCTTTTTATTCAGTGACCCCCATTTTGGTGGACGATGTTCTCTAGTAGCTTCTGGTGTGTGGAAAGTAAACTTCTAAAGGCATGCATGTGTATAAATGTTTTTATTCTCTCACATGTGACTGACATGGGTCATTGGAGTCGCAGCTCGTTCTGACATCTCCAGGTGAAGGAAAGTTTTCCTTTGGAATTTTGCAGACTTTACCCCATTGTCTTTGGTTTTTCAGAGTTGCTGCTTTGAACAGTCCAGTGAAATTCTGATTTTCTACCTTTTGCCTGTAACCTGCATTTTTTTCTCTGGCAGTTTAAGCATTTTTCTTAAATTGATTCTAAGTGTACTGTCCAGGGCAGGCCTTTTTGCCCTTACTGTGTTGAGCACTGAAGAGAATTTTTAGTCTGGAATTTCCTAGCTCTAATTCTGGGGAACGTTCTTGGGTCACTTTGTTAATTTTCTCTTTTCCACTTTTAATTGTTACTGTAGCAACTTTTAATTTTTACTTGGGTGGACAAGCTTTGATCCTCTACATTTATTTCCTATTTTTGTTCTCTTTGAGTTTCATTTTAGCTTTCTGATTGGCAGATTTCTTTGATTTATTTTCCTACTTACATAAGTGTTTCGTTTGTTTATTTTTACGAATGTTTCATTTAAATGGTTATCTTTGCAATTCCCAGAGCCCTGGCTTGTTTTCTGATGGCATTCTGTGTTTCTGTTCCATTCCCGAGGACCTCAGTAGCAATAAATGCAGCCCTTCTTGCATATTTCTCTCTCCTCCATGTCTTTGTTGGTTGGTTTTATGTCTCCCACCTCTTGTGCTGGAGACTTTCTCTAGATGTCGAGTGCCCCTGGACTGTGGGTCCATACTTAGGAATGAGGACATTTGGAGCTCTATTTTGGACTGACTGACTTAGAGGGTCAGTTAGGGAGCTCCCTTTTGCACTGGGGACCCTAATTTATTTGTACTTCTTTTCTAGGGCGCTCAATTTCTGCAGACAGGAAGGATCACCCACTTCACGTACTCAAAAGTGGGGTTCAGGCATGAGCTTCACAGCTGACCATCAGAGACGGGATAGTAAGATGGCTGAGGTTGTACAGGTGCTTAGTAGACGTCCATGGAATGGTGCTGACTTCAGTCTGGTTCTCACGCCAGCCTTCCCTGTTCTTTATATCCCAGGGTCCAAACTTCTCCAGGTCCAGAGGTCTGGCTATTCAGTTTCCCAAAATAGCAATCTGAGACCTGATGTGTGCTGAGGAGGAAGTTTTGTCTGAGGAGTAGGTGGGGAGAAATACCTAAGTACTCAGTTCTTCCAGATCTAACCAGTACTTGTGTGTGTGTGTGTGTGTGTGTGTGTGTCTGTCTGTCTGTCTGTGTGTGTTGTGCCAAACACTGAACCCAAGACCTTCTCACAAAGCCCTCCCTACTTTTTTTTTTTTTTTTTTTTTGTCCGGGGG
>NW_022900926.1:68989582-69013807 GCF_012274545.1 Fukomys damarensis
CCCCCCCTTCTTTTTTTTTTTTTTTTTTTTGGTACGGGGGATTGAACTCAGGTCCTTGCGCTTGCAAGGCAGGCCACCGAACCGCTGAGCTAAATCCCCAGCCCCCCCTTTTATTCCTCCCTCCCTATTTTTAAATTTTCAATTGTGAGACGCTAAGTAGCTAGGTTGGCCAAGCTGGGCTGGGATTTGTGACCCTCCTGGTTTAGCCTCTCTGAGTTCTGGACATACAGAGATGCACCAGGACACCCAGCCTCAACCAGTGCTTCTGTTCTGTTCTTATCTGGTCCTCCTGGTGCCTGCAGTGTTGGGGTGCTACCCACACAGACCGAAGGCTTTCCTGTCTTCCCTGTGCCCCTCAACTGGGGCTGGCATTCTCACTGGCTGACCTTGAAATTATGATCCTCCTGCCTCAGCCTCCTGAGTAGCTGGGATTACAAGTGTGTGCCACTGGGCCTTACCAACTTTGCTATTTTCTGAACATTGGTGTTGGCAGGGCTGATCTCACATAGCATAACTTCACATTCAGAAACTCATAGGAAAAACCCACAAAATCATATGGTTATGTGGACCTCAAAACAGGAGTGGTGGTGGATGCCTATAACCCTAGCTACTGGAGAGACTGAGGCAAAGGACAGTAAATTCCAGGCCAGCTTGGGAAACTCAGTGAGACCCTGTCTCGAAATAGAAAATAAGAAGGGCTGGGGATATAGCTCAGTGATAGAGCACCCTGGGTTCAGTCTGTGGTACTAAACAAAAGGGTCACCATTATACTTGCAAAGTGACTTCGGCAGCTCATTCATAACTCCTGAGAGATGGTGGGGACAGAGAGACAGAGCGAAGGTGTTAAAAGACCTCTGGCAGTGTCCCTGATCCCACACTGGCTGCTGATCAGCTGGTGGCTGAGATCTTCAGCCTCTTTCTCCCCCACCCTTGCTCCCTTTATTTTGTTTTTTGAGACAGGGTCTTGCTATGCCCAGGCTGGCTTCCAACTTAAAATCCTCCTGCCTCAGCCTCTAGAGTGCACCACTGTGTCTGGCTTCAGCTTAGTTATCTCTAGAACTCCAGAAATATTTGTCTTGCTCATCTTATGAGGCTGTTGTAAGCAGGAAGAAGATATTTCTGAATTGTACACTATGCTGGTTTATCTGTGAATAAGTTAATGGAATGTCCAGAAACTTTTCAAGGTGTTACGTGGGATGTGAAGTTGAAAGTAGGACCATCGCTAGCCTTATGAAACTTAACATTTAGTAATATCTCTGCAGAAGAGATGAAAATGACAAAGACAAAAATTTGGCTTTTCCCTAATGGTGGAATTTGTTTGTCAAACTTGAAACAACTCAGTGCATATTTCTCTGACATCTGTGTACTGCTGTTAGCTTTCTTTTTTCTTTGTGTGTGTGAAGTATCTCATCTAGATGGTATTTCCAGCAGTATTCAAGGTCTGGGGTCATCCGTAATGCACTGGGTTCAATCCCCAGCACTGTCCCCCAGAACACAAAACTGGCAAATGAAGGGTTAAAAGGCTGCAATGCCATGGGGACCACTCAAATATCCATCTCTGCTTGGATGGATAAAGAAAATGTGGCATATACATAAAGTGGGATATTTTATTGTCTTAAAAGCATTAACGTTCTGGTACATGCCCCAATATGGGTGAATGCTGAAGATGTTGTACTAAGTGAAATAAGCCAGCCAGAAAAAGGCACGTACTGTGTGATTACACTTCTCTGAAAACCTAGGAGAATTTATGGACAGAGAGTACAATGACAGTGACCAAAAGTTTTGGGGGTCAAGAGGGTTAATACTTAATGGATATAGTTTTGTTTTTTTGTTTTGGTACCAGGGATCGAACTCAGGTCCTTGCACTTGCAAGGCAGGCGGCAGAACCACTGAGCTAAATCCCTGGCCCCTTAATGGATATAGTTTGAAGGGTTTTTTTTGAGACAGGGTCTCACTATGTAGTTGAGACTGACCTGGAACTCACTATGTAGCCCAGGATGGTCTTGAACTCACAGCGATCCTCCTGCCTCAGCCTCCTGAGTGCTGGGATTACAGGCGTGCACCACCACACCCAGCTCGGATATAGTTTAGTCTTGCAGGATGAGTTCTGGAGATGGATGGTGGTGATGCCTGTTGCCTAACAGAGTGAATGTGCTTAATGTTACCGAACTGTACACTTAAAATGGTTCAGAGGGTGAATTTCATGTTATGCGTATTGTACCACAATCAAAAAGGAAAAAAGAGCATCAATGCACAGTAAATGTTACGCTCCAGTGGAACACTCAGAACTCCAAGAGTATGTGCTTCTTCAGTCTACCTTTGGACTGTGGAGCAGGAGGTGACCTCGACTCTCATCAGATCGATGCACTGAAGGCATTGGGATTCTGCATATGGACTTTTCAAGTGATTTCAAGCCCGAAGTTGTTTGAAGGGTGAGTCCGCTGGAGGAAGTTTGAAGGACTTAAAGGAAAGATGAGTACCATGGCTCTTAATAAAAGCTAAGCTCCAAACATACTGCATGAGCGAAAAAACAGTTTGAGGACTCATCTCTCAAAAGGAGAGTCTAGGGCTGAGGTTGGGGCTTGGCTGAGCAGAGTTCACCTAGCACACGCAGGGCCTTGGGTTTCATTCCTAGCACTCAAAAACAAAACAAAACAAAAGGAGAGAACATGAAAGAGGAGTCCGTTTCACCAGAGTCATGTTCTAGCCTTCTAAATAACTGGAATTTTTGGTAAATGACAGCCCTCTTGCTGGCAGGGATCTTGGGCAATCATCTGGTTCAATTTATGCCTTCAGGTAGGTAAGATATCCCCTGCTGCAGACCAAGGGCTCCTGCTGCCCGAAGAGGTGAAGAAATGTACACAGCAAGTTGAGGGGTGGAATCCAGACCTCAGTCCGTGCCTCCCAGGCTCCTCTGCTCTGTGCCATGCTCTGTTCTGTGGAATTTCTCTGGGTCTGCATTTTCTACCATATTTTAGAATTGATATGTTAGCTATTTAAGGATCATGCAAAGGTTCTTTGAGTATTCCAGGCAGTTGCTTATCTGGATAAAGGTGTGTGTTCAAAAAGCTTTGGCAAGAGAGATGCGATGGTTATCTGGAATCAAGTCCCAGACTGAGAGTCTAAAGACAGGAATCTGAGCATGTGATCTAGATAAAGCGATGAACTTCTCTGAACCTCAGGGTCTTTGTCTGTTTAGAAACAAGCCTGACTCGAAGTGTTTCTGTGAGAGTTAAGTAAGATTTTCAAACGAATGTGTTTAGTATACTGTACAGCAGGGCTGTGGTCCAGGGAGATGTGGGGGTTGCCTGGGTGCTTTTAGGAGGTGTTTAACATCAAAATTATCTTTGTGGTCATTCTATGACTTTACATGCTCCTGTAATTGTGAGTCTCTCACATGTGGACAGCTGGGTTTCCAGAATTGGGGACACATGATGCTCCTAATACATGAGATAGGAGGTACTCAAATGCCCTTGGTGGGTCAGGGATTAGAGTTTCAAAAATGTTAAACAATATTACTCTTCTCACTTATTTTTTTGTCTTGAGGATACTTATTTTTCTTTTCTTTCTTTGAGGGGGGTACTGGGGATCGAAGAGGATACTTATTTTTCAACATTGTTATTTATGTTAAAATATAATGAGTCAGCTGGGTGTGGTGGTACATATCTGTAATCCCAGCACTCAGGAAGTTGAGGCAGGAGGATCATGAATTCAAGACCAGCCTGGGCAACTTTGTGAATTCCAGGCCAGCCTGGACTACAGAGTGAGATTTTTGTCTAAAAAATAGAAAGGAAGGAAGGAAGGAAGGGAAGGAGGGAAAGAAAGAAGGAAGGAAGGAAATAATAGATTGTTTCTGTTCTTTTAGATTAACAACCTTTTTTGAAACAGTCTTGATATGTAATTCAAGCTTGCCTTGAACTCACTATATATCCTAGGCTGGCCTTGAACTCTTGGTGATCCTCCTGTCTCCGCCTCCTGAGTGCTAGGGTTATAGGCATATGCTTGGATTAGATTAATAATTGTTAAAGTGATTTTTTTTCCAAGCTGGGCACATGCCTATGATTCCTTCACTCTGGGAGGTTGAGGCAGGAGAATGACAAGTTGGAGCCCAGCCTAGGCAATTTAGCAAGACTCTCACTGAAAAAACAACAACAAAAACAGCGCTGGGATATAGCTGAGTGCTAAGGCCTACTACCTAAAAAAGACCCTCAATTTTTTTTTTTTTTTTGAGCGGGGGACTGGGAATCAAACTCTGGACCTTGTGTTTGCCAGGTCAATGGTGAAACCACTGAGCTAAATTCCCAGCCCAAAACACCCTCATTTTAATTTCCAGTATTGGTAAACATAGTCAGTTATAACAACATAGATTAAAAACCCTAGAGCTTCTCGTGAATTTTTAGGAGGTCACAAAGATGGAGAATTGCTGATTACTTTAATACATCACTAACTTTTAAAAAAAGAAAGTTTCTCAGGATTAAAAGGATACCCACCTAGTGGGAAATTTAAACTTTTAAATAAAAATATAAAAAGGAAGCACTCACCAGTAATTATGTACTACAAACAACAACTGTTGCCATTTTTGATAGTTTTCTCCTTGTCCTTTGCCTGTTTTTGTTTTCTTTTTTAAGTCCTCCTATTTATTAATATGCACTTGTGATACATAGTTTTTTGATCCTTTGCATTATTTTTTTCTCGATTTAATTAACTTCCTCTGTGGTCTTTATAATTTCTGTCCTTCTATTAGCTTCAGATTTGGGGTGTTCTTGTTTTTCTAGGGCCCTGAGAAGCGCCATTTGGTTATTTATTTGGGATTCCTGTCTTTCATAAATGTATTCACAGCTGTAAACCTCCTTCTTAGAACTGCTTTCATTGTGTCTCCTGTGTTTTGGTGTGCTGTGTTTCCACTTTCTTTTGGTTCTAGGAACTTTTTTATTTCTTCCCTTATTTCTTCTGTGGTCCATTGCTTAGTCAGTAATGTATTCTTTAATCTCCACTTGTTTGTGTAGTTTCTGCGGCTTCTTTTGCTGTTGATTTCTAGCTTCATTCCTCTATGATCTGATAGCATGCATGGGATTATTTCAATTCTTTTGTATTTATTTAAGCATGTTTTATGGCCCAAGATAGGGACTATTTTAGAAGAAGGTCTGTGTGCTGCTGAGAGAAATGTTTATTCTGATGTTGGGAGATGAAACCTTGTATACTTGAAAGGCCCATCTGTTCAGTGGTGTGATTTAACCCTAATGTTTCTTTGCTGATTTTCTGTTTGGTTGAGCTGTCTAACTGTGAGAATGGGTATTGATGTTCCCCATTACGACTGTAATGAAGCCTATCTGTCCTTGTATGTCCAGTAGTTTTTATTATATGCATGTGGGTGCACCAACATTCAGAGTATAGATATTTATAATTGCTATCCATTCCTGTTGGATTGATTGCTCCCATTATCAGTATGTAGCTGCCATCTCTGTCTTTTTTGATCAGTTTTGGCTTGAAACCCAGTGTGTCTAAAAAATAAGATAACTATTCTTGATTACTTTCAGGCCTCAGTTGAATGGAATATTGTTTTCTACCCTTTCATGTTCAACCTGTGTATTTCCCTATGGATAAGGTGTGTCTCCTATGGACAGTGTATGATTTTATTTTATTTGTTTATTTAGTTTGGTTTTTTATTTTTTGAGCCAGGGTCTTACTATGTAGTTAAGACTGATCTGGAACTCACTATGTACCCCAGACTGGTCTCAAACTCACAGCAATCCTCCTGCCTCAGCCTCCTGAGTGCTGGGATTACAGGCATGCACCACCACACATGGCTTGTATTTTATTTTTTGATCCAGTTTGCCAGTCAGCATGTTTCGGCTGGGGAGTTGAGACCATTGACATTGAGTTATTAATGGAAGGTGTGTATTGAGTCCTGTCATTGTATTATTTTTCCAGTAAATAAAGATTTATTTAATTTACTTTGTTTTGTTTCACTAATCTCCAGTTAGATGTATACTTTCCTTTGGGTTTTTTTTTTTTTTTTTTTTTTTTTTTTTTTTCATTTTTTTTTTTGGTACCGGGATCGAACTCAGGACGGCAGGCAGCGGAACCACTGAGCTAAATTCCCAGCCCTCCTTTGGGCTTTTTGATGCTGTGGGGCTCCCTGTCTCTGTCTAAGTTTCCTTGAAGTGTTTTCCTCAATGCTTGCTGGTTTAGTGGTTATGTATTTGTTTGTCATGGAAAGTCTTCATTTCTTTTTGGTTTGTTTGTTTGTTTGTTTGTTTGGCACTGCGAATGGAACGCAGGACCTTGTGCTGTGAGGCAGGCTGCAGAACCACTGAACTAAATCCCTGGCCCTCTTCACTTCTTGATTAATTTTTTTCACTAAGTTTATTGATACATTTTAGGTATACATGATGATTACATTCATCATTGGGAATTTGTACCTGGGCTTGATATATCGTGGTACTTCTTTTTTTGTTTTGATCTTTTTATATATATATATATCTTGGTACTTCTTGATTAATTTTGAAGGCTACAATTTTTCAGGATACAAAAGTCTGGCTGGACAGTTTTCCTCTAGAACTTGAAAAACTTAGCTCCAAGTTGTCTTGGCCTTTCAAGTTTGTGCTGAGGAATCCACAGTTATTCTGATAGACTTGCCTTTACAGATTACTAGCTGTTTTTCATCTAAGAGCTTTTAGTGTTCTCTCCCTTTGCTGAATTTCTGGAATGTTTATTATGTTGTGTTGTGGAGAGGTTTTTTTCTGGTCATGGCTATTTGGTATTCTATGTCTCTTGTACTTGAATATTGAAGTCTTCCCCTAGATTTGGGACATTTTTTGGTATGATTTCAGTGAAGAAATTTTTTATTCCTTTCAAGTCATCTTTTAAATTATTCCTTCACTTGTATAATTCTGAGGTTGGGTTTTTGAACTATCTAGCAGCTCTTGATTCCAGCTCACGTGATATCTTGTCCATTTCTGGATATCATTGAGTTTCTGATCTACATCCATTTTGTCTTCCATTTCTAACACTCTGTCCTCACACTGTTCAAGTCTGCTACTCATATTTTCCACTCACCTTGTTCAGGTATCTTTGCTTGCTTTCTTTTTATACTTTCTAATTCTTTGCTGAAGTGGTTATTTATGTCTTGAATTGTCTTAACTCAATTAGTTTTTTATTTAAGATTGCTTTATTGGTAAAATCCTTTATCTTTTTAATTAAACCTCCTTGAGCTCATTAAATATCTTATGCATTTGAGGGCCTGGGGTTTAGCTCAGTGTTTCTGCCACCTGCATTGTAAGTGCAAGGTCCTCAGTTTGATCCCTAGTACAAAAAAAAAAAAAAGAAAAAAAAATCTTATGCATTTGCTTATGTGTTTCTTCTTTACCTCTTCAAACATTTTGACTATTATGTTTTCAAGTTCTTTGTTTATAGTTTCCCCTACTTCAGTCTCTGTGCAATTAGTTTTTTTGTTTGGTTGGTTGTTTTTTGTTTTGTTTTATTTTGTTTTTTGCCTTTTGAGACAGGGTCTCACTATATAATTCACTGGCCTTGAACTCACTCTGCATCCCAGGCTGGCCTTGAACTCATGGCAATCCTCCTAATCCTCCTGTCTCAGCCTCCCAAGTGCTGGGATAACAGGCATGTACCACCACACCTGGTGAGTTAGGGGTCTTTGGAAGCATTTTGCTTTCTCATGTTTCTAATGTTTTTAGGCTATTATGAGTTAAAAATCAGTTAGGGTAGAAAAACTCTGACATTACTGTGGAGATCTCTTTAGTTAGGTTCTGTCTCTCTGTGATCTGTTCTCGGGGTTGGTTGTGCTTGTTGTCTATACTCTTCTTCAACCTATTCAGCATATTATTTGGGAATCTTCTTAGTGTTTAACCTTCTTCCAGGGGCTTGATCCCCAGCACCACTCAGAGAGGAGAAATAAAGCATAGTAATGAAGACACAAAGACAAGTCAGATATTGGCATATAGCAAAAACAATTTCTACGCCCACTTTTTGCTGTGTGGATGCTGAGTCCTGCCCTGCCTTTCTTGCTGAGTGAGGTCAGTCAATGGTGTGGTGCCTACCTTAGGGCTTTCAGTGTTTGTGACCTTCTGGGTACCCCAAGTCACTGCCGTCTCCAACTAGCTTTATGGCCTGTGGGCTCGTGAGGTCCTTCCTTGGCTCAGGGACCCCTCTGTTCATACTCCCCAGGCTATGGCAATCATCCGAGCTCAGGCATATCCCCCATCATGCTGACAGATCGGAAAAGCAAGCAGACCACTGAGCTCTGCTCTGGAAGTAGGCAGAGAGGGGTGGGGGAGAGACCAAGCAGCCATCTGGACTCAGTGCCAGAGTTTCAGACCCAGCCCCCTCGGATAACTGCGTGTGACTGCCTGGCTTCTCTCCAGAGGCTGAGACCACCCCATTCTTACAACCTGGGTTTGCTCTGCTTAAACTTCTCAGGTCTGTGGCTCACCCATCCCTTCCCTGCACTCTCTCTTGTGGCCATCTCCCACCCAGTCACTGTAGTAGGGTGACCCCAGAGACCCTGGGAGGGGGTTGCTCTGTGACTTCTAATTCCTGGGGTAGCTTAATTTTAAGCACTAAGCCGCTCCCCAAACGGTTCTTAATTATGTCACCCCAAGTAAGGCAGACACAGCAGTGAATTCCTTCTCCAGCTCCAACTGCCCCCCACCTCCGTGTCAGAGCATAACCCTATGCTATATTTGCAGCTTACAATAAACATTGCTTCTCCCTGGGGTCACCAACCCTCCCTGGGATGACCTTTGTTTGTGAAGACAGGTGCCCTCCCTTGAAGCCAGGCTTGAGGTTCCGGACTGTTTGGCCTTTTTTTCTGCATTCTCTTCCATTTATTTTCTGGTCAGTTCTTTCTTGATCCTGGAGCTCTTTGTCCTTTTCTCTTTACTAAGTTGTAGCTTTCTCAGTGCTGGGTCCCATTATTCTTTATTATAAACACATAACCTATGATTTCAATGCTACAGAGGTTACACTGGGGTGCGATTAAAACACCTAGTCATGTTTTGCCAACCTTTGGACCCCAGCTCTGCTCCAGTCATTTCCGGTTGTGACTTAGTGAATATCTCATGTGTGCTCTTACCTGAGTCTCCTCAGTTCTCACATAACATTCCGTTTCCTTTCCTTCGGTTCCAGCCTCTTCGGTGCTGTTGGTTGCCCAAGTCTCAGTGGTCGGCTGGGTCTTGCTGTCTCCGATAGGCTCTGCTGCTGCCTCCACTGCTGATGAGTGGGAGCTCCTGGGCCATGAAACAGTGATTGCTGTGTGTGTGCTGGATCCGGTCCTGGAGCCTTGCTGCCTGGAGCCTGGCTTTGGGCAGAGCCTCCTTCCTGTGAGTGTGTTGGTCTCATGAGTGTTGATGGTGTGCAGTCTTACTAAAAGTGTTTCTTTCTCTTTCTCCCCATTGCCACTCTGATTCTTGCTGTCCTTCAAGCCCTGAGATAGGAACTTGGGAGAGGGGACAGCTGTCTCTCAGAGTGCTGTATTATCATCAGCGATGGTGCTTCTTGGTTGAACATGGGTTGCTCTTAGATGCACTGGGACCACCTCCAATGCAGTGGGATTTATGCAACCTCTGAAAGGAAGGAGATTCTGATGCCTGTTACAAATGCATGAGCCCCACAGCCTTTGTGCTACATGGAAAGAACCAGCCAGAGACTCTTGCTGTGTGACACTGGTTCTCTGAAATATCCAGTCACATTCACAGAGATGGACAGTCGGACTGTGGGGGCTGGGACTGGAGAGGGAAGGAGCATTATTTTCAAGGTAAAAAGAGCTTTGGAGCTGGATGGTGGTAATGGTTGCACAATGGTATATGAATTTGCTGAATTTTTTTTTCAGTACTGGGATTTGAACTCAGGACCTTACACTTGCCAGGCAGGCAGGTGCCACTGAGATAAATCCCCGGCCTTGTGCTTAATATTTTTGAACTGACTAAAAGCTTTGTAGCAGTAATTTAAAGTTCAAGTAATTTGAGTTCAAGACAGTTTTCACCTTTAAACATTCAGGAGAGCCTTGAAGACTATGTGGCTATATCTATTCATATTTACCACATAGAACTAAAAATGTTTTTGAAATATTTATTGATAGACTAAAGTAATAGTTGTGGTGGTCATGGTGGCACACACCTGTCATCCCAGCACTAGTGAGGCTAAGGCAGGAGGATCAGTGCAAGTTTGAGGCCAGCCTGGGCTACCAAATGAGTGAGACCCTGTCTCAAAACAAACAAACAAATCAGTAGAAACCTATGACCTAAGGAAAAGAAAGAAGCCCATTACCTTCAGACATAAATAACATTTGTACTAAAAATTAAAAGGGGTGGGTACCTCATTTCCTCACGGAAATAGTCTTGTCTGATCATAGTTCTTTTTATCCCCCTCAGTACTGGGAATCAGACCCAGGACCTGTGCATGCTGAGCAAGTGCTGCACTACTGAGCCACATCCCCCGACCTTTTTACTTTCTATTTTGAGATGGCATCTTGCTCTATTACTCAGACTGGCCCTGAACTTGTGATCCTCCTGCCTTAGCTTCTGGAGAAGGAGCGATCACAGGCATGCAGCTACATGACTGGCTTGATTATTGTTCTTAAATCCAAGAAAGTTCATGTTGATTTCCCAAATTGCAAAATTAGAAGTAGAATTATTTTCTGTTTTCATTTTACCACATTTTTATTAATTTAGTTCTTGACTTTTAGCACAATACAGAGACAGCAAAATATGTTAGGGACCTGGAAATAATCTACAGCTCGTAATTTCAGAGCTTGTTTTAAAATTTCCCCTCTTTTTTTGGTACCGGGTATTAAACTCGGGTCCTTGTGCTTGCGAGGCAGGTGGCAGAACCACTGAGCTAAATCCTAGGCCCAAAATCTGCCCTTTTACGGGTTGACAGTTGTCATTTTGGTATTGCATATACACGTTAGTCAAAGTTTCTATCACTAAAATAATTTATACATTTTATAAACTATTCCTATTATTTTTTATTTCTATGGGTTCTGGGGATTGAACCTAGGCCTCACACAGGTGCTCTACCACTGAACTACATCCCCAGAACTCAAGTCTTATAAAGTATATTATTTTAAAACTTTATGCTATTTCCAAAGAGTTTCCCCTCTGAACACCAGTCATGGATCTCAGTGTCTACCAGGCGGGTCTGGCCTGTGAGAGCTCAGAGCACGGAACGCTTGTCCTTTCTCAGGACAGAGGAGGATGCATTTGGGTTTTAGAAACGAATGCATATTGTCAAGAACTCTGAACATAAAAGCCTCAAGTGGCTTCCACCTTGAGAAACCCTGTGGGAAAACCCCAAAGTTCTGTTTGCACAGCCCAGAAAAGTGGTCTCTGCGTGGCCCTTGAGCCTCCTGCTTGAGCCACACATGCTGGGCTGTGCTCCCGGGCCGCCTGTGGTCCCCTCTGTCCTGATTGCTGACCCCAGTGAGGCATCACGAAGTAGTTTCTGACTGTGAAGGATATCAGACAAGCACTTTTCAGAGTGTAAAGGAAAGCAGCTTATTTTGAAGTGTGGGCTAGGGCAGGCGCAGTGAGGGAGGTGGGAAAGAAATGTAGGTCTCTGCCCACCCAGTTCCCAAAGGTGCAAATCATAAAGGGCCCTCGTTGGGTCCCCTCGTGGGTGAGAGGACTCGGACTCCAGCCTGATTTTCCAAACCGCTCTCCTCCCGTCCACTCCCAGAGTCTCGTGCTGGCTCCTTGCTCAGATCCTCCTCTCTAGGGTGAAGATAGCCATCAGCAGGGCAGAGGTCAGTGCACAATTTGGTATCTGAGATGAAAGTGCTATACCTCAGCTCTAATTTGGAAAATTCCAGAGAAAGACCAGGTCAGGCTCAGTCCCACGCCAAAAGGGACAGACGGTAGCTGGGGTGGGGTTGGGAGCAGTGTAGCAGCATTTTTTTCTAAAAAATGGCCAGATAATGTTGTACAAGAGGAGTCAGAATGTTAGATTTATTCTACAGTGAAGGAAATGATTTTAAACAGGATTTTTTCCTCTACATTTCTCCTTTCACCAAGGGCATTGTGCTGATGTGAAGAGATGAGTAATAATCTCTTAATAATCTTGGAAGATCAAGTGACCTCATCTTTCTGTGCCTCAGTTTCTTCTTAATAATTTTATATTAATGTTGCTTATTATTGCTATATTTCATGCGGTGGCAATGAGGATTGTTTTTGGAAGAGTGTCCCATACACAGTGTTAACTAAAAGTCCACAGGACAGGGACCAAATGGGCTGACAGCCTGAAACTCCCACTGGGATAGGGTAGAGGCTGGGAGGATGGATGAAGCCCACTCATGAGGTGGAGTGGGGTTTCTCAAGACCCTGAATTGAAACCACAGGTGGTAACCAAGGCAAACCTGTCAGCCTGAGGGTCATGCAGCTGTCCTGAACCAAGGGCATTGTGACCCTGTCCTCTGTGAACATTTAGAAATGTAGAGGTGGCAGGTAACAACTGACATCAAGAGTAGGATGTTGGTGGCATCCAGTGTCTGGGGATTCGGCACGTGGAACAGTTCTACACAAAGATTTAACTGCCTGAAATTACCTACACCATCACTGTTGATGGAAAGAAACAGAATAACTTCAAGAGGCTGGACCAGAGTCACCGCAATGAGAAATCAAGTCATCTTGTGGCTGGGGTCAGTCATCACACCATGGGGCCTCTAGCTGCCTGGCTTAAGGAGGGTTCCTGCCTCTGAGAGACAGAAGGGACTCTGCGTGCACCAACACAGGGAGTGCTCAGCGTGGCGCCTGACACCTGTCAGTGTGTGATCAAGGGCAGCTACCATGATCACCGTTGTCACCAGTAACACTGACAGAAGCCAATGAGGGAATTTAGATCTCATCAGTTGGAACCTCAGCCTAAAGAAAGCAAGGTCTGGGACAAGGCGTTACAGTGCACAGCCCAGTGGGAAACAGAGCTGCTTGTCGGTGGGACCCAGAGTGTCTTTCTGTGTGGAGGAGGAGGAGTGGGGACAATGACAGCCTCATCACTAAGGAGTAGCATTCTAGCTGGCAAGCAAGAACAAAAAGCAGTAATAGGCATAGTAGGTTACAGTTAAGCAAATCATACTTACATTTGGTTCTGTATGCAGGGAAAGCCAAAGTCTGAAAGGACAGGGCTGAAGTATTCATAGTGGGAATCTGGGAGATGGAAGTATGAATTTTATAAAAATCATGAATTTCTTTTGAATTAACCAAAAACCCTTAGTCCTAGGTGATGTGAGACAGTATGAAATTCAGAGTTAAGAGTTCTGGAACAGAAATGGAAAATCATGTGTTGCAGAATAGTATTTGACAGATACATAAGAAGCGGATGTGGGGGCTACCACAAGATGGACAGAGTCAGATACACGGATGGAGAAAGACCCCAGGGAAGAGCTGTGAGCAATAACCCACAACTGCTTCCCAAGTCTCTATCTGTGCTGCACCCTGCTTTGTGGTTCTGCAGCTGGACCCTTAGCTATTTCTCTCTGATCGGATGGTGAAAAGGGTTAGGCTTCCAGACACTGGAGAAAGATCCTCCTAGCCACAGATGGGTGTTTACTCCAGAAAGAAAGCCAAGATTGGCCAGATAAAGGGTGAGATAATTATGCAAGATCTTAAGCTGGACCAAGCAAGAGAGGAGCTAGTCTGTGAACTGAAAGACCAGCCAGAAATCTCGGCACTGCTAGGGATCATGGAGGTTCTCAGCCTAACATAAACCCTGCACTTTGGAGTGCTCTCCCTTCTTTCCCAGCCTTGGCTCTGACAGCCTGGACCTTCCTGACAAGTTCTGGCCCCTGGTAACATCCCTCAGGATGTTCCTCCTAATCCCACCACCTCTTCCTCTCCGAGACAATATGTATCCTAATTGTTCTTCAAAAGACTGACTGCACACCCCTTTGGTGAGTTTTTCCTACTGCTTCTCCCTCCTACTTAATAACTTTCTCTTTTACCTTTTGACAGCCTGCATTCCATGCCTTACACTTTGGAATTGGGATTCCCAAGCATCTTTGTTCATCTTTTCTATTAGACCGAACTTTTCTTTGTTTTGTTTTTTCTTTTAAAAAGACAGGTTCTTTGTTTCTACTGCCTGCCTCACAAGAACAAGGTCCCAAGTTCAATCCCTGGCACTAAATTAAAATAAAATAAAGCAAAACAAAAAGACAGGGTCTTGCTGTATGATCAAGGCTGGCCTTAAACTCTCTATGTAGCCCAAGCTAGCCTGTAACTTACAAACCTCCTGCCTCAGTCTCTGGAATGCTGGGATAACAGGTGTGTGTGTACCATCAGAGCTGATTTGGGCTGAACTTCTTAATCCTCCCAGAGCCTAACAGGCTAAGTAGAACATAGCAGAGGAACCTAAGAAAGATATGTCTAGAAGGAAGAACTGCACTGCAGATATCTTGGGAAGGAGGGATAATATTAGTTGGGTGAATAAAACTCTCGGAATTAGTAGGTCTTATTGTTCAGGGAGGTTAGCGTTGTGGTGTTTCTGGTTTAGATGGTGGCTATCTAAGATCTATTCCGATGATGTGTACCGCCACAGTCACTTTCCACCTCTGCATGTCTGTCTGCTGTTTCTCTGCGTGTGTGGGGTACTGAGGATCAAACCCTGGGGACACTGAGCTGCATCTTCAGCCTTTTCTTATTTTTATTTTGGACAGAGTCTCACTAAGTCGCCCAGGCTGGGCTGGAACTTGCAATCCTCTTGCTTCAGCCTCTTGAGGAGCTAGGATCCCAGTCGTGTCCCACCCTGCCTGACTTCTCCCCTTCGAACACATGCTGTGTGCAGGGTTGGGGATTAGGATCTACTGCCAATCGGTCTGCTTTGGGTACAACCAAAATACATGAAGGAAGACATCTCCACTTATCTTGACATTCTTCTCACCGTCCACTTCAGTCCAAGCGTCCTCTTAGCAACAGGGAGGAGAGACTCAGCACCCAATGCCCAGAATGTCCACCGCCTGGTGGCAGCCAGAGGGGCCAGGCTGCTCCTCCTGGGCCCCCGAGCGCATGTGAATTGTGATTGGCCCGTGGCCAGGGCTCATTAGCATACTGTACCCTGACCTGGAATAGCGCACCGTGTCTGCTCAGAAAATGACCCGCGTCTGCTGGGACCTGCGGCACCGATGAGGTTTGATGAGGTTTGTCTGCATCTGGATGAGGAATTGAAAGGTAAGGAAGCAGGATTAGCGAGGAGAGGCAAGGGGAGGGGAGGTGATGGCCACCCACCCCCAACAGGGTGGTACTTGCTCCAGTTCATTTTCTGTAGGAACGAAGAAAACCCAACGCACTCTGGCCAAGGTGCTTTCACAAAGCCTTGACTGATTCCCCTTAGTTAGCCAGTGGGGTGGCACACATCTATAATCCCAGCACTCGGGAGGCTGAGGCAGGAGGAGTGAGGCTGAGGCAAGAGAATTGCTGTGAGTTCAAAGCCAGCCTGAACTGTTTAGTGAGACTGTCACAAAACACCAAAAAACAAAAATTTCATTTATTTTTTTTTTCATTTTATTCTAGAGAAAGACTGAGTTCTCTTGTCTAAGGGTTGTAGAACAGTCCTTTTTTTTTCCCCTGTGTTTTCTTCCTTTCTATGTTCTTGATCATCAGGGAAATAAATGAATGCTCATTAATTTGTCAAAAGTTTATATCAGAAGATCTATAAAAACAACATAGTCTTCCTGCGGTAAGATTTTCCCCCTCTCCTGAATTTAAAATTGAGTAAGACAATTATGTCTATATAGGATCAGGTACAAACTATGTTTGTTGTTTTTCATTTATGGGTTTTTTTTTGTTTTGTTTTGTTTTGGTTTTGGTACTGGGGATCAAACTTGGGACCTTGTGCTTGTGAGGCAGGCAGTGGAACCACTGAGCTAAATCCCCGGCCCCAGTGTTTTTGATTTTTTAAAATATAAATGTTTTCTAAAGTTTTGTGGGGTTTTTTTTTTTTTTTTTTGGTACCGGGGATCAAACTCAGGACCTTGTACTTGTGAGGCAGGTGCCGTGCCACTGAGCTAAACCCCTGGCTGTTTTCTAAAGATTTTTAAAGAACAAATCCATTCTGTGTGTGTGTGTGCATGTGCGTGGCGCCCGAGACTGAACCCAGGGCCTCACTCATGTGCTTTACCACTGAGCTATGCCCTCAGCCCTAAAATCAAATCTATTCTAGTTAGTGGTGATGCATTTTGGTCAATCGGAGTTACTGTTGTTACTATTCAATGAGGTAAGCACAAGAAACTGCTGCTTGATGTCTTTTATATTAGTTATTTAAGGCCTATGATCTGGGTGAGCGCAGCGGTTTATGCCTGTGATCCTTCCTACTCTGGAGGCTGATACAGGAGGACGAAAAGTTCCAGGTTAGTCTGGGTAATTTATGGAGATCTTGTCTCAAAAAACAAAAATGGGTAGGGATAGCTCAGTGGCAGAAGACCCTTAGTTGGGGTTACACTGCTGCTGGCTCAGGACAGCCTAGCCAGACCCTCAGAGCTGACAGATTTGCCTCGGTTACCACCTGTGGCAGTTCAGGGCCTTCGGATACCTTGTTCCACTTCATGAATCGGCTTCTTCCATACAAACTACCTTGTTTATCTTCCCAGGATCTATCCTATCCCAGGGAGGATAGCCTCTGTCTATTTCCCCAACACAGAATCTTACTTCAAGATTGTGGCATTGGGCCAGGGCCTAGCTCAGTAGTAGAATACTTGCCTAGCGTGTGCAGGGCCTTGGTTTGACCCCTAGCACCACAGAAAACAAGAAAGAAATGAAACAAAACCCCTCTGGAGGGTTTACTCCTGCAAGTCAGTTTGTGAAATGGGGAGCAGCAGTGTCACCTGCCTTGAGTTTAAAGGTGGGACAGAGAGGGAAGAGTTCAGCTCACCTTGGCACTCGATGATGATGACTCCGTGACAGATGATGGTGTGGTGGAGAGTCGCAGACAACCAATGAATGACTAAAGCCCAGTGCTTTCAAGACTTGCCAAGGCTCAGACTATTGATGTAACAAGTGGTTTGAGTTTATCATTGGGTGGCTCTGTATAACATCGTCATGTCCCTGGTGTCAGAGTCCCAACAAATGAGAGAAATGTTACACACATGAACACTTTTCACTACTTCCCTTTCTTTTAAACGGTACTGAGGATTGAACCCAGGGACACTTTACCAATAAACTGCATCCTTGGCCCTTCTTATTTTTTGTTTTGAGACAGGGTCTTGCTAAGTTGCTCAGGCTGGCCCCAAACTTGCAATCCTTCTGTACTAGCCTTCTGAGTAGCTGGGAACCAGGCCTGGCTGTACCTTTCACATTGTATCTTATTAATAAGCACATTTTATCTGCAAAATGTTTCATTTTTTTCCCTCAGAGAAATATTTTAAATCTCCTTCTTCTTTCTTTCCTCCCTTCTCTCTCTCCCTCCCTCCTTCCCTCCTAAACCCTTTTTAATCAGTTATAGTTGAAAATTGGAATAAATGCAGCTTGAACAAACACTTTTGAATATCATTTACATAATGCAGTTTAATCAAAGAAATGAGACGGGATGTTCTTGAGAGGTGGGGCAGAGTGTTATTACTGAACATAAACTCAGAAAAATCATAGAGGAGGCTTTGGGGTAAAGAAAGATGAAGAAGCACTAGTTTAGAGCAGCTCTCAGTGTGCAGTTTTAGTCCCTGCCCCATGGACAGGTGTCTGGCTATACCATCGTCTGGCACAGATCGAAAGTGTTGGGGTCCAGCCACTGACCCCTGTGGGAAGAGCCCAGGGACGCTGCTGAATGTTCTTCAGTGTGCAAGGGTCCCCCTGATAAAGAACTGCCCCTTTCAAAATGTCAGTAGGGCTGTGGTTAAGCAACCCTGTTTTGGAGAAACCTGACAGGCATAAGGATACCTGTTGATGCCATTTAAACGTACACAGCACAGACAGGTTGCACTGAGGACACCAAAACTAACCCCTGTGGCAATCTGGATTAACAGATACTCAGATCAATCCGGTGAGATGTTCCCCTCTTGCGACTTCAACCATGTTAGCCAATTTACGAAGACATTTTTTTGTGGAACAAGTCCAAGCCAATTCTTCTTCTGAAGAAGAAGGTCCTACCCATTGGCCACAGATAACAGCAGTTTCGACGAAGGCGTTCCTAACCTGGGGACAGCAGCGACAGAGGCACAGACCTCAGGGCAGCGGCGTCTCGGCGTCGATCTCCCTGCTCTGACTCCCTAGGGCTGCCTCCCACTGTCCTTTCTCTGTTCCTGTGTTGGTACTTGCAGCAATGTCAGTGAGCCCTATTTCTGGCAGAAAGGCACAGTTTTAATTGCTCGAATGGTCAGTGTTACCACCATTCCTTTTTTTAAAGCCAGTTTTCAGGTCTGAACGGCTGGAGTAGACTGAGCCACCATATCCAGAGCCTCCAAGAGCAAAACTCCCAAGCCCACCTCAGCGAGCCTGGGTGACCTGGCCTCATCATGGAGCCCAGTGACTTCGACTCTGAAGACAAAGAGCTGCTGAGCTGGGACATCAATGACATGAAGCTGCCCCAGGTATGCCCTTGCTTGGGGGGCTTCGCGGCCCTGCCTCTCTCTGCCAGCACTCTGAAGGGACTGGAGAAAGCTGCGGCTGGGCCCGCTCCGAGCTTCAGCCCAGGGTCCCATTAGGGAATTTGGAGTAGAAATGCAAACCCTGTGATCTGGGTGGCTCTAACCAGCAGTTGTAGACCGAGACAAAGGTGGTGCTGTTTCCGTCCTCTCTCAACGCGGGCAGGGTCCACGCTGCAGCCCCCCCGCCCGCCTCCCTGTCTTGAGAAAACCCATGATCGTTTATGTGCTGGCAGTTTGACTCATTATGCACAAGCCAGCCAGACATGGTGACAAACACCTGTAATGCCAGCACTCGCGAGGCTGAGGCAGGAGGATTGCCCGAATTTGAGGCTAGCCTAATTTATATAGTGAGTTCAAGGACAGCTTGAACTACATAGTGAGGCCCTGTTTCAAAAAATAAATTACACAAAAGCTCCTCTACTATCTTATTTGCTGTAGCAAATGTTTTAAACTAACCTATAGCGGAAATGTCCAGTTCTTACAGAGCTTCTGTAAATGCTGTACACACACAGTGGTATTGCTTCTAGACAGAAAAGGCCTTTCGTGTCATATTTTCTTGGTCTTTCTCTTTAACGATTGACTTTTTAGCTCTTTTTCTTTCTGACATTTTTTCTCCTTTTTTTTTCTGGTACTAGAGATTGAGCCCAGGGCCTCATGCCTTTTAAGCAAGTGCTGTACCACTGAGCTATATTCCCAACCCTTTTTATTATTTGCTTTGAGGCAAGTTCTTGCTGGACTGCCCAGGCTAGCCTCGAACTTGTGATCTTCCTGCCTCAGCCTGCTCAGTGGTTAGGATCACAGTCATGTGATATTGTGCCTGGTGACTCCTTCCACTCTTCATTTAATTTAAGGCATTGGTTACTTTATTTAAACTGGTTTTCCATGTGTATCTTTCCTGATTCTTTGTTCACTTTTCATGGCATTTGAAGATGTTTTCAATGGAAGTTGCTTGGAAAGGTGACTTGGCAGACTGGGGTTTGAGAAAACCGATGCTAAGCGATACTAAATCCCATCTGGCCAGCCTGATTTGGGAGAACAGGGAGTTTGAATCATCCCAAGCAGGGGAGAAAGGATGGAGAGTCCGGTCTTGGTTTATAACAAGTCCAGGTTCTCACGCTAATGAAGATCTTCTTTTGCTTCTCTTTGTGTTTCTAAGTTTCCCTTGTAATCTCCCATGTTGGGTCTTGGGGGAGTGGAGGACAGAAGTGTATCTCACTCTCTATCCACTGAAAGGTGGTTCAATAAATCATGGCTAAGTGATGAAAATGTCTATTTTTAGGGATTGTGGTTGTACTTGTTCTTCATTGGTATTAAAAAATCATTGTAGCTGCTTTGGGGGAAACTTTGAAGTACATTTTAATTACTCTAGACTCAGAGACCGAATTTCTTCCTACTGCTAATTTCAGGATTGCAAACTAAATGAGGACATAAATGGGGACTAAATGAGAGCTGGACATACACAGAGTCACAAGTTATAGTTAGCACATACGTGGGAGATGTCGCAACGTCGCATTTTAGAGCAGGATTTCAGCGGAGCCCAAGAACACTTTGAAACGATGGGCAGCGCTGTGTGTTGACATGCAGTTTTTTGGTGGTTTTTTTTTTTCTGGGACAGTGGATTCATATCAGTTATCAGATCCAAAACAAAGGAAGGGAAGAACTACTTCCCTGAGGGAAAGTCAGGACTCCTTAAAGCTCATGTTCCAACTTGCACTTTCAAAAACAAAAGCATTCTCAGCTACCCAAGTCAGTAAACTGGGGAATTTACAGCACAGATTCATGTTCTCGCACGCATTTTGGAAATGTATCATTCGTGGATTATGGAAAAGATAACAAGGGTACTTGGAAATAGTTAAGTGCCGTTCAACCTGTTAAAATGCCTAGAAACATAAATATCCCATATTTATTTTTCTTTCTTCTTCTTTTGTCGTACTGGGTATTGAACTCAGGGCCTTCACACTGAGCTAACCCTTTTCTTTCTTTCTTTCTTTCTTTCTTTCTTTCTTTCTTTCTTTCTTTCTTTCTTTCTTTCTTTCTTTCTTTCATCTTTCATTCTTTTGTTACAGGGTCTTTTGTTTGTTTGTTTTTTGAGACAAGGTCTCCCTATGTAGTTCAGTCTGGCCTTGAACTCGCTAAGTAGCCTAGGCTGGCCTCAACTTGCAGCGATCCTCCTGCCTCGGCCTCCTAGGTGCTGGGATGACAGACACGCATCACCATGCCCAGCTGGAGACTGGGTCACACTAAGTGGTTAAACTGCCCAGGCTGAGTTCAAACCTGCTCTTCTGCCTCAGCCACAGAAGTGCTGAGATTATTATGGGTATCCGCACCATATGTGGCTGTACCTTAATATTTTTGGACAGAGACAGCATCCCCTAGCTGGCTCTAGAATCTTATCAGGAACCAGTTAGAATGAAACAGTCAAAAATCTTGAGAAGACTTTGGAACAATCGGTTTTCTATTCTGGACCATAGGTGGGGCGGTGAATATGGAATGAAGCTCAGGCTTGGGGATACCAGCTCCAAAATTGAGTCACAGCCCTGCCTATCTTTGTTTGTAGAGCCTGCAAGAGTCCTTAACCTGTTCTGGAGCCCCTTTCTGAGAATGAGGGGTTGCACACAAGGTCTCTCCCGGGCCTGGTAGACAAGGATTCTAGAACTGCCAGCCCCAGGCCGAGTGCAGTGACCAGTGTGTGGTAGAGAGGGCGCGAGGACTGGCGTCTCCATTGCCTGCTCTCCTGGACAAACTGATGCTGCTAAGTCTTTGCAACTTGCTCTGTAAGAGGAAACAGCGACTCCCTCTATGTCCTGCCTCACTCTCCAGCTGCTCGGAGCAGTGTGACCTGTGGAGTCCAAGTTACAAGGTGTTGCGAAGGAAGGGAAAGGGCAGCAGGGTCCAGCGGATGTCTCGGGCGCAGATGGGCAGCCTCTGTCCTCCCTGGGCACTACTGGCCCTCCTGAGGCCAGGAGGAGGTCCTCCGGTGACCAGTGTTCCTCAGACCACGTGCTTGGGTATTTAAAAAATGTGATTCAGAGAAACAAATATCATGTCTTATCATAATTTTACCCCATTGTATTCTTTTTTTGTCGTTGTTGTTGTTTTGTATCGGCGATCGAACTCAGGACCTTGCGCTTGCCAGGCAGGTGGGGCACCACTGAGCAACGTCCCCGGCCCCCAGTTATATTCTTTATTCCACCTGTACAAATAATTCAGTTTATTTTTCAAACTTATATTCTTACCATCATAATTAACTTCTCTAAACCATGAGCAAGTTACTTTTCTGTTCACCCTTTCACATGCTTCAAGTTTGAATTAGTAAATGATAATTTGGGGAAATGGTTACTCAAATGCTAATATCCTGGCCCTAAAAATGCACATCCCAGACTACAAGACACATGGATGAATTGATATTGACAGCAGTGAACAGGGATTAGAGCAGTAGGCACTTCTGAGCAGCTGGAGGTACCAGACATGGTAGCAGGCCGAGCGACGCTGGGACCACTGTGCTGTGTTAACTTCCACGGAGAAGCTGCCAGTCTCCCAGGCTAGATCAGCACCCCACAGAGAATCATGGCCTTGTAGGAAAGAGTTAGAGGGACTTGGAAGATGGAGACATAATTCAGCATGGTTCTGGTGTGATGGCTTTACTTTTTTTTTTTTAAGTTAAAAAAATTTTTTTTGTTGTTTTTTGAGAGAAGGTCTCAATGTGTAGTTCAAACTGGCCTTGAACTCACTATTGCAGCCCAGGCTGGCCTCAAACTTGCAGTGATCCTCCTGCCTCAGCCTCCCGAGTGCTGAGATTACAGGTGTGCGCCACCACACCCAGCCCTGGCAGATAGCTTTAGCAATCCAGGGAAAGGGCAGGGCACTGAACCCGAAGGCTCTTGGACGTCCTCTCATGATGGCACTGCAAGCAGGAGTTCAGCAGGAAGTTGGGGACCTCCTGGCAGGAAGCTGGCCTGGAAGCAGGCTATCCTGTGAGGACTCAGCTAGGCTACCATGTGGGCGGAGAGGAGTCATGGCTGCAGGAGGGTAAAGCATCACAATCAGATCTCAGGGCACACACAGGCTTCCGGCCCTGCTTGCCCTCCGTGTATTTGTTTCCTATATGCTCCCTCTTCATTTCAGTTGTTGCACTTGTTTCTGACTACTTTGTTTTTATTCCATTTCTCCTTAATACAACCACTAGGGAGCCCAGAGGCACAGGCGTCGACTCAACCATCACTGATAAAAGTTTCCTTATTCCAGGCTAATGTAATATACCTGCTGTGCTTTCTTGTCTTTATTTCCTTAAGCTATATTTGCACTTGGACAATTCATATGAAATTGCTTTAGAGTTTGCTTTGTTCAAGCAGCAAAAATCTGTTGTTGGTTTAGTCTTCTCTTCATTAAAAATGCAGATTACATGGTCCCCAAGAATGAGGTCCCACAATCTTGTTAATACTGGTTTAAATACTTAAGAGACTTGTAAGACACTCCTCCTTCCTCCCCTTGGAAACTGGCGAATACACTTGGTGCCATTTTCTCCTTAAGAGACAGAAGAGCATCTTCTCTGTCCCCAATCCCAACCTGTTTCCCATTGCAGTAGCTCCACAGCCAACAAACACCCTGAAATATTTTGTTCCTGAACATCAAGCACTTTTCAGTCTAATCTAGCACCAAAGCCACACTACTCCACTAACTCACACAATTCCAAGGTTTAAGTACACTGTTTATAGAGAAATCACTCTCTGGAACAAAACAGAGTCAGGTACAAAAGGACCACAACTTGGATTAGTTCATTCCTGGCTCATGATTTTAGCCAGAAAAAAAAATTTTTTTTCCCCCTCTGTTTCTGCAGAGGATGAGCCAAAACTGGGCAAGAGTGAGCCCTTCCTGTTAATTCCTGTGGCTAAATATAGTCAGAAGGGGCCAATTGTAATCAGATGTGTCGCGGTGCTAGGGAGCTAAAGATAAATTAGACTCTGGAGGTCTCGTCAATTATTATCTGATTGCATAATCAGGTCACATTTTCGAGCTGACAGGACAGCATGGCTTCACCCTCTTTCCCTGCTGCTCTGCTGCACGTTGAGGTCATTTGCACTCCCTTGAGACAGCTCTGCCTGGATGGGCTGCGGGTCACTGGGCTCTTGCTGCATGGCAACAGTTCTTCTGACACCCTGTGCTCGTGGTGTGATGGGGTGGGGACACTGCCACATCTGTGGTGGCAGAGATTCTTCTGATGTCCCTGACAGGTTCCTTTTCAGTGCGTAGAGTGGGAAAGGAAAGGGAGAAGAGAGAAGCAGCTGGGGGAAGCTGGGGTAGTAGTGTGGCTTAGTGCCTTCGCAGCACAGAAGGAACTTTGTCCTGAGTCTTCCTTACCTCGGATAAGGAATGCCAGGATGGGGCTGGGGATTTAGCTCAGTGGTTCCGTCACCTGCCTCTCAAGCGCAAGGTCCTGAGCTCAATCCCCGGTACCAAAACAAGAAAGAAATGGTAGGATAGCTAGGCATGGTGGAGCGTGCCTGTAATCCCAGCACTTGGGAGGCTGAGGCAGAAGGATTTCAAGGAGTTTGAGGCCAACCTGGGCTATGTAGTGGGTTCAAGACCAGCTTGAACTATACACAGCAAGACCCTGTCTCGAAAAAAAAAAAAAAAAAAAAAGA
>NW_022900926.1:69013994-69049590 GCF_012274545.1 Fukomys damarensis
AAAAAAAAAAGCAAGGCAGGATTAGTCTAAGGAGTCATTCCTGAGCTGACACAAAAGCATTTTAAGTAAAAATTTTTTCCTTGATGACACTTGTTCAATTTCCAAGTGGCCCAGAAGAGTGCAATTCCTGAATATTTTCATGCAGATCAAAAGGCTGGCTGAAGCTTTTTTCTGCTTTCCATAAGTAGCATCTGTCTTTCCCATGCTTCGATTTGCTTGAGGTGTCTGTTTACTGTCCCTGTTATATTTGACAATACTTATGTAGGGAATGAATAAGTGAGTCCTGTAATTAAAGAAGACCTTACAGATAATTGCTTTACACGAGTGTAAACTACATTACAAATGAAAATCAATTTTAATATAATACCAATGTCGATTTTTTTTTATACTTGCAGAATTTGATTTGAAATGATTAGTTTTAATTAATTTATTTCTTTTTGGTACCGGGGATCGAACTCAGGACCTTGCCCTTGCGAGGCAGGCGGTGGAACCACTGAGCTAAATCCCTGGCCCTATTGATTAGTTTTATTTAGTCGTAATCTCACATTCTTAGGACACTGTATTAAACTTCAAGTGGCCAGGTTACAGCACAGGAAAGAAACTGAAGAGTACATTATGACCACATAGCACTGCAAAGGTTTCAAGTAAGTTAGAGGATTAAATCCCCTACTTACCAATTATACACAGTTGTCCTAGAAATATGATTTAAACTCTCAGCAATGTTAACCATGAGATTATAAAATATAAATCAGATTCTCACGTTGGGGACCTTAGGAGTACATATTCTCTTTCAATTATACACTTCTTAACCAAGAAGAAAAACAAAAAGTTACTCATGAAAAGTTAGAAATTAAAATAAACAAAGGACCTAAAAGGAAGAAACTATTTTATAGGGAATCACTAAACAAGATTAAGAAATGATTGTTCTTTCTTTTTAAATTTTACCTCTCGGACTTTCAGACTGCTGTCATCCCCTTGACCCTTGGGGTCTTTTACATTACTGGGATCTGGATTTTCTCTTAATTTCTTGTAGAAAGATATGACAGATCCCACTGACCATGAGGTCAAAGACTGGGTGTAAATCCCATAGCTAGGAGACCAGTTTAATGGGATCACATTTACCCCTAGCAGTTTTCTCAGTCCGTCCTCTGTCACACTCAGTACTGCCGTCCTCATAGCACCAGGGCAGCCTGTGGACAGACAGACATTGGAGGCCATTTCTTCCTCAGCAGGTGCGGAGCCTGTGCTGTAGCTGACACCCTCACCCGCAGATTCCTCTCCTCCTGCCACATGCGAGTTAGGGCCCTGACCAGCCTGATGGGCTACTCACCTTTAAATCTTAAAAATATTCAAAGTAAGACAGACTCAGTCCGATATTGCACGTTGTCTCTTGTATGTGGAATCAAAAAAGGAAAAAAGAAAGAGATGATAGGGAAGTAGAAGAGAGATTATTAGAGAAAAGAAGGGTAATGGGAGAAGTGGAGAGGGGGAAGGGAATGCAAGGGAAAGGGGACTAACGGGGTGAAATATTAAAATACATTAAATGTATGTGCAAATCAACCAAAATGAAACCCATGTTTGTATAACTAATAAGTACTCGTTATAACTACTACGCAATTAAAAAACTGAAAAACTCCAGCTTTTCTCCAAGTTCTGCTTGCTCCCTTGTCCCTGCTATCCTCATAACTGTGTATCGTACGGTGCACGCCTATTACCCCAGCAATCAGGAAGCTGAGGCAGGAGGATCACTGTGAGTTTGAGGCAGCCTGGGCTACAGAGTGAGACCCTGTCTCAAAAGGCCAAAAACAAAACAACAAACAACTCGCCCTGTCACATTGGAATAATACAAGTAATTCAAATCTCCCAGATTTTTATAATCCAAATTATTATAAGGACACATTGTAATGTTTTAGATAGGATTTTTGTCATTTCTAAAGATGAAATTGGGGCCAGGGATTTAGCTCAGCGGTTCCAGCGCCTGCCTCAAAAGCACAAGGACCAGTGTTCGATCCCCAGTACCCCCCCAAAAAAAATTTAAATCCTCTGTGATGCTTTTTATGGCATTTCTGTGAGAGGAAGTGAGGGAACATTAGTGAGAAGAAAGAAGGAAGAAAAAAGAAGGTCGGTGGAGAAGGCAGGAGGGGGTTTGTCCGGGCAACTTCTCATCTAAGCCACAGTTGCCAGGGGATGGGGAAGAGAAAGAAGGGCCTGTCAGTAAAAGATGCATTGGCAGGAACTCCTCTTAAAATCTTTCCTCCCTTCCAATATACTCTCTCATCATTCCTGCCACTTAACTGAAGCAGTTCTGGAAATCCTCTTTCGTGTCTTTGTGATGTGTGATTAAAAAAGTAACAATAGGGTGGTGCTGCTGAGTGGGAACCACGAGAAAGGCAGCTCGTAAAGACACGATGCTGTATCCTCATCCGCCCATTCGCTGGAGTCAGCACTGTGAATCTTCCAGCTCTCCACAAAGTCAAAATGACCGCGAAAGGTTGATGTCTTGAATCAGTGCAGGACCTCAAGGCAGCCACAACTGCACACCTACAGACACTCAGGGAAGACGGCTTCCAGGGCTGCCGCCGACAGTGGCAGGAGTGATGGGTTACACGTGTTTGAAGCAAGGGTGAGTGGTATCGAGGGGGATTAATGGCAGTGTTCCTTTTATTGTGAAGCATCTTTAAAATTTAAACACTCACTATGTATTTTGATCATCCTTTGTCTACACCTGCCCCTTTCTCTCCTTGGGCAACTTTGTATTCTTTGGCATATTCTAAACCCAAAGTCTAACTCGGTAAATGCCCATTCACCTTGAGGTTAATATTTATGTTTTTCCTTCTAGAGTTTCTTGTCTTTCTTTTCTCTTATTCTGTACCATGCTTTCTTGTTGGGGAAACAAAGGAGAGGCTCCCTTCTGGACCTTCTCGAATCTTCTAGTCTGACCTCCTAGACTCTTCGGCATGAAAAGTGTCCATACATCATTCCAGCCTCCTGAAAGCCACAGGGATGGGCACAGTGTAACACTGACTACTGAGACCATTTGCTGATGCTGATGTTCTTTCTAAGGACTAGACAGGCTCTATCAAATATGGCATCTGTCAGTGGCTTGGGAACATGAACCACACCACCTATGACTGACATTTACTTAGAGCCCACAGAACACTGAGTGTTGTGTAAAGAGTCCATTATCCACCACTCTCGAAGTAGGTGAGTCATGTTATCCTCGTTTTACAGATAAACACAAGGCACAGAAGACAAAATAAGTTTTTGCCATTGCTGTCAGAACTATGTCCCTGACCTTTTCATTATTTCATTCTGGCCAAAAGCACAAGAAAAAAGTGAGCTATCATAACTAATGTTAAGTGTGTGGGCCAGTAGGGTTACTATATGCATGTCAGTGTGCAACCAATCTCTAGAACTCTGTTACCTTGCAAAACTGAAGCTCTGCCCATTGAACAACTCCCCTCACCATTGACTTTTGTAGGAGAGTTTAGGGAGACATCCATGGGCAGAGAGTAATGCCAGTCCTGGCAAGAACACAGAAGCTCTTACTGAGTCCTCTGCCACATTTGATGCATGTGAATATGGAAAGAGAGAAAAAGGAAGAAGCTCTATATAGGAGAGAATGTGGCTCTTGGGACCGTCCTTCCTTCCTTCCTTCCTTCCTTCTTTCCTTCCTTCCTTCCTTCCTTCCTTCCTTCCTTCCGGGCAGAGAGTAATGCCAGTCCTGGCAAGAACACAGAAGCTCTTACTGAGTCCTCTGCCACATTTGATGCATGTGAATATGGAAAGAGAGAAAAAGGAAGAAGCTCTATATAGGAGAGAATGTGGCTCTTGGGACCGTCCTTCCTTCCTTCCTTCCTTCCTTCTTTCCTTCCTTCCTTCCTTCCTTCCTTCCTTCCTTCCTCTTCATTCCTTCCTTCCTTCCTTCCTTCCTTCCTTCCCTCCATCCCACCCTCCTTTCCTCTTTCCTTCCTTTGTACTAGAGATCAAACCTCAGGACTTTGTGCTTGCAAGGCAGGCAGCAGAACCACTGAGCTAAATCCCTGGCCCATCTTGGGACCTTTGTGAACCATGGCTCTCCAGTCTCCCCACTGCTTATCCCTGATGACTTTGCATAAACTCTCTGGGCTCACACTAAAGTGTTACCTTACTGTCCTGCTGTAGTTTTCCAGTTATTGTGTAAGAGCACAGTGATATTTCTTCACCTTCATTTCTCTTACTGAGAAATGGTCATTACTTTTATCACCGAAGACCAGAGAAACCTCAATCAGATAGAACTAAGAAGGATTCAATTCCAGTTCCTTC
This sequence comes from Fukomys damarensis, assembly GCF_012274545.1. Lineage (NCBI taxonomy): Eukaryota > Metazoa > Chordata > Mammalia > Rodentia > Bathyergidae > Fukomys > Fukomys damarensis. Next base: position 69,018,300 of record NW_022900926.1, read on the forward strand.
TGGTCTAGTGACCGAATGCTTTTTGTTTTTGTGGTACGTGGGATTGAACTCAGGTCCTTGTGCTTGCAAGGAAGGCGGCGGAACCACTGAGCTAAGTCCCCAGCCCATAGTGACTGAATGCTTGACAGGCATGGCATTGCTTTGAGTTGTGCTTTGAGACCCTACCATCACCATTAAATTTAGGTACAGCTTTGCCAAAGGCTTCCTGCGCAGCTTTCCACGATCAGAATACCCTTCACCTCTGCTGACCCTGCAGTCGTGGACAGTTGCGTTTTCTGACTCAGACTGTACAAGTGATCTTTCTGCTTCTGTCAGAACGTGAAGAAGACCGACTGGTTCCAGGAGTGGCCAGATTCCTACGTGAAGCACATCTACAGCTCGGAGGACAGGAGTGCACAGCGCCACCTGAGCAGCTGGGCCATGCGCAACACCAACAACCACAACTCACGCATCCTCAAGAAGTCCTGCCTGGGTGTGGTGGTCTGCGGTCGCGACTGCTCCACCAAGGACGGGCGCAAGATCTACCTGCGGCCCGCCATCTGCGACAAAGCCCGACAGAAGCAGCAGCGTGAGTGTGGCATGGGGGACCGGCCCTGCCCAGATGGGGACTTTGTCCTGACACATCCCAGGGCCCATGGAAGCCTCACCCTGACCAGTGATGGGCAGGGCTGTCCAGACATTGAACAGCTGAGGGAGCCACTGAGCCCCTGCCCTGAACACAGCGCCACCTGCGGACTGGTGTGAATGCGTGGGTGGTCCATATAGATGTAGGAGAAAGTAGTTTATCAATTCGTTATTTGCAGCCACAGTGGTGGGCTAAGTGTGAAGTTAGACTCAGTTTTAGGTTCTTATTGAAATGGCTGTTCTTTCCTTTTATTTTACCGTACTCACCAGCCTGTGAAATATACACCCAGTGTTCCCTGGGCCCTAAGCCCACTCCGAACCTCGTTACTCCACGATCTGTCCTAGTTCTCTGCAAAACTTGCTGTCAATTCAGGACTTGTTATAATTCATTTGCACCTTCTTGAAAATTCAGTGCTGGTTCTCTCTTATATGGGCTTTGCCCCTCAACTCTTAATTCTAATTGTAAAATAAAAATAAGTTTTTCCTCTCTCCGAAGAGTTTAAATCCCAGACGATGAGGAGGGAGAGGTTCTCTGCTCAGAAGAGCGCCTCTTTGCCCTGTGAGGCACCCACTTTGCTCCGCAGCTGCCATCGGCGTGAGAGCAGAGGGGCGCACGTCGGGCACCCCTACATCGGGGATGGGGGGACCGGGAGGGGCTGCCGTCACCCCTCCTGGTCCTCCCGGGGTCGGGGCTGAGCCCGGAGGGCGGCTGCGTGCTCACTCTGCTGCTCCCCCGCAGGGAAATGCTGTCCCAACTGCAGCGGGCCCCTGAAGCTCGTTCCCTGCCGAGGACACGGCGGCTTCCCAGTCACCAATTTCTGGAGGCACGACGGACGCTTCATATTTTTCCAGGTTGGATTTTAGTTACTGACCGCATTCTGCTTCTCTTTACCTTGAAAAGTGTTCACCGAGCTCCCTACAGAGCAGTATCGCCTGAAGCTGGAGGGACCCAGGGGATCGGGACCCTGCTCCCACCCCGAGGCCACCCCACCCCCTGCGCCCCGGGGCACAGATATCTGTGGCCTGGGAAGGCACCGCGACTCCCTGCACAGTGCTATCACCCCCGCTGGAACGCCAGCTCCGAGCTGTCTTCTCCTCCTTGCCAGAACTTCAGATGGAACACGGGGCCTTCACACTGGGCTACAGCCTTAGCCATTTACATTTTTTTAGGTTTTTGTTTTGTTTTGTTTTACTTGTTTGGCAGTACTGGGGATTGAACCCAAGGTCCCACCCCCAGGCCTTTATAAAATAAAATTTGACACAGACCCTTGTTGAGCCGGAGTTGCCCAGGCCCGGCTCCCTTGCAATTCTCCTGCCTCTGCCTCCAAGTGCTGGGAGGGCCCCACGCCCACCTTGGCTCTGACTTTGCTGCTGGGAGCCAGAAGAGTTGAGTTGCATTCATCCTAAAGCTCCCATTACAATATGTGAGAAGTACAAGTGCGGGGAGTGGTGAACGCAGCAGTGAAGGAGGAACTCTCTGATGTCAGGCCGCCTGGGTTTGAGTCACTGCAGTACTGCAAACCAGCTCTCCAAAACAAGGGAAAAGAAAAAAAGGCCTAATTGGGAGCGTTTGCCAGTTTCTGTGCTGTAACTATTTCTGCCACCACTGTTTTTTTTAAGTAATCCGCTCACTAAACTCCTGAGTGTTTCATAGTCAGCTCTCAGACCCTCACTTACTCAGGAAGGTGACCCAGGTGGCCTCTGTTTCCTGTCCCATAAACTGGGTGATAGTAATAGTACGCACCTCAAAGGGTGCTCGCTGAAGCCAACGTGCGGGCTTACTAATGTCCTGCACTTGCTACCGGAAGCAGGACAGACGAAAGGGTCCTGGGACAGGCAGGCTGCAGGCAGGACAGGGGTGGCTTGGGACAGGCGCCAAAGGTTTCTCCAGCCTTGTTACTCCCTGCGACTGCCGAAGCACCCAGTCACGCGGCGGCACAAAGAAGCAAGCACAAGGCCAACCCACTTACTCACTTCGCCTCCTGTTTCATCCTCATCTCCTTCCAGTCAAAGGGACAGCATGATCATCCGAGGCCAGAGACCAAGTTAGAAGCGGAGGCAAGGAGAGCAGTAAAGAAAGCACATACAGCATCCCCCTCTGTCTCCTTAAAGCGGAAGGGGAGCCCGGAGACCAAGGTAATCTGTCCCCACGTGTGCTCCAAATGGGTGACTCGCCACTCTTGTGGGGGAGCAGTAGTCCACCCAGGTCCTTTAGCAACAGGTGAAAGCCAAAACCCAGGTATTACCAAGCTCATCCCCAGAGCATCCGCCAAAGACTGACTTACTCTTCGTTTTCGCCATCTTTGTAGCATGCTCTTGAGCACAAACTCTGTATAACTATGGAATCATCTTCCCTAATGCAGTTAAAAAAGAGAAACCTGAATTAGTACCCAACCTGTTTGGCACTCGACATTTTTTAAAACATTTTTTTTTGGTACTGGGGATTGAACTCGGAACTTTGCACTTGCGAGGCAGGCAGCGGCACGACTGAGCTAAATCCCCGGCCCCTGCACTCTACATTTGGATTCTAACAGAACCAAAATTAATTGAAATGCTCTATACAAACTATTAGCCTCATGATCTTTTCTCCAACAAAATTTCTATATAGCCCCAAAACAAACTGCTTCCTTCATTTATGGACCAGGGCGAAATAAACACTTCTGAGAAAGGTGGTCACAGCAGAGTTGTTCTTGCTCCTACAGACTGTGTGATGCCAGTTGCCTCGTGGGCATCAGATCCAGGCTGTTGGTTTTCCTGCTTAACAGTGATGGTGGTTCCTATACCTGAAAGATCTACCTTTCTTTTCAGAACAGAGATAGAGCTAGTCCATTTCTTGATGCTTTAAATGTACCTTACAGAATTACAACTTGAGTCTGTTGTAAGGAAATGCAAACCTTCAAACTCAAATGCCTGGTCCTCTTATCCTTAGTCTTGCCTGTAGGACAAGTGAAGAGCATTTCTTCCACTACTCAGTCACAGCCCTTTCTCTTCCCCTAAAACCATCTCTTATTAGCTGATAATTTTACATAAATACTAGCATAACATAATTCTCAACCAGATTATTATCCTATGATTAACTGGAGATCAGCATTTCCTCCATTTACAGAAATACAGTGGCTCCTCAGTCTGTGAATGCTTTTGTTTGTCATTTGGTTTGTAAACAGAAGTTTGGCAAATTTTATGTTCTTGTTGTTTGTGTTCTTTCTGTATTGAGTGACAAACATGACCATGGCCATCTTTGCTGCACAAACACAAACGTGGCCATCTTTTCTAAAATTGTAGCACAAATTAAGCTCGTGAAACAAGGGACCACATTGGTCATCCCATGTTCTAGATGGCCTGCTTATAATTCGACAGACGTCCCATAAGTTCAGAGAAAATTCCCTTAAGAAGAAAAAAACACCCCTGATTTTTTCAGACTCCAACCAATATTTTAAAAAATGGAAAAGTCAAGGGAAGGAATGAGAGCTGGGAAGAGAAGGAGGGAAGAGACAAAGGGAGGGAGGGAAAGCAATGGAAAGAAAGGACCAATATCCCTGAGATTTGTACTATTGTATAAATCTTTGAGGCTGTAGTTTTGTTTTTTCTGAAGCACCCCTTCAGAATTTTTCGGAAAGGAGTTAGGACATCAGATTTATATCTGTGGGTGAAACGTCTTACACACCCTTGTGCTGGAAACTGCAGCTCTCACTGCTGAGAGAACTTTGCGAGGTGATGGAAATGGCCTTCACTTCTGCCAAAGCCTGTGTGCCTGTGGCAAAGCAGCTGTGTGTCAGGGTTTGAAGTATGCAAGGAATGAGGAAAGTCCGACGAGGCACTTACTTGGGTAGTACAGAATAACCCGTGGGTGCCTGTGGTTGTGCAGATTTGCTTAACTTATTAACGTGGGCATTTCACTTTCCTTTCCAGGCTCCTCCAAGCAAAAGGCCAAATCAGGGAAGTTTACCTTTAACTTGGTCATTCCAGGAAGGTGTCCACTTGCCCGGTAGTCACAGTGGACATTTAATAGCTAATGCTCCCCAGCAGAACCCACTGAATGATTGCTTACCCTTCTCTAAGAGCTATGGGCCAGGGGGACCCATAGATACTACGGATCTGATGAGTCTGCCATCCACGTTGGACTCCACTAAGCTCTATGAAAAATGCAAGCTGTCTGACGGTCGAATTCACAGCAGTGGAGACCTTTTTCAGCCTTCAGCCCCTGGAGTCTACTCAGATTATGACGATCTGCAAACATGGAGTAAAAACTCTGCTCTGGGGAGAAATTCTCTTAATGATAGCTGCTGCCCCAGTTATCCTTTTCCTCTGACCAACTGGCCCTGTGACTTCTTTCCTTCCCAGAACTCTTTGGAACCTTTGCCCCAGCAGATTCCTTTGGAGCCACCTGCACCCAAGGCCAGTTGCCACCCTTTGTGGCCAAATCCAGGGGGTGATGTTTACGAGGAGAAAATACCTGTGGATTTCAACAGCTACGTGCCTTCTCTCTCATACCCTGCACCTCAGGAGGACCCCTTCCTGCTCACCTATACCTCTCATCCTCACCAGCAATACTCACTGCCAGGCAAGAGTGGCCGATGGGATTTTGACGAAGAAATGACATGCATGAGTTTGGATCACTGCAACAGTGAAATGCTTCTAAATCTCTGTCCTTTGAGATGACTGATGACTGAGATCTTCCATAGGCCACCCTGTACACTGAAAAAAAGCTACTTTTGGAAATGGCTAGAAGAATTTCTCATTTTTAAGATATGACTGCAGGTAAATGGGACTCAACAAGCAATAAACAAGACTTCTTTGTTCCTGCAAGAAATCTTTTTGCCTCCTAGTACTCATCCTCGGCCAGGAACGGACATTCAACTGATGTACTGTGTCAAATGCCCCCTGGTTTCCCTCCACATCATTCTGGGCCTTTGGCATCTCAGTGAATTATCCTTTGGGTTTTCATTGTTGCTAACACATATCAAATGGACAAAGATGGGAAAAGTCTACCTTCTTAGGATCTCATATGTGCCTCCTTGGGAACTGAAAATGAAGGATCAGACTCTCTTAGTTACTTTCTTGTCACTGAAAGAAACACAATACCCAACACCCACAACTTAAGGGAAGAGAAGTTTGCTTTGGCTGACATTTCAATCTGTGGACTGCTCTAAGGCAGAAACAGCATGACAGCATGAAAGAGGGCCGTGGAGGAGGAGAAGCTTCTCATGTCATGATGGTGGAGAAGCAGAGAAAATCATGGGAAGAGCTGGGATGAGTACACTCCTCTAAGTCATGCCCACTGTGACCACCTCTTCTGAGCAGACTGTGTCTCTTAATAGCAAGTCAGCTATAAAGCCCCCATAATCCAGTCACCTCCCAAAAGCCTCCCTCATGATAGCATGAGCTTCTTGGAAAGCAAACTCACAGCTGTGAACCCCTGTAAATATCAAAAAGAAGTCAAATACTTCCAGCATACAAGGCATAGTGTAAATATTCCCATTCTAAAGAGAAGGAACGAGAGGACAGAAACCAATGGGACCAGAGCAAGATTGAAACTCAGCAAAGCAAGCATTAAATCCTGTAGCTCCAAGTCCAAGTTGTGGCAATGGGATGTGAACTCCGAAGGGCTTGAGTGATGCCATTCCTAAGTTGGTGGTTGTAACTCTCACTGCTTCTCTGTTGAGCTGGCTTTGCTTAGTCCTCACAGCTGTCCTTAGCAGACGTGCCACACTCCTGGCTTCTCCAAACTTCTGGGGCTCCTCTGCACCTTTGGCTTCACACTCACAGCTTCACACACTCCCCTCTCAGGGGCCCCCTGCCTGGGCTCCCAGGCCTTCTGCTGAAGTCTGGGTGGAAGCCTTCCTGACTTCATAATTCTTGCATTTTTCATGGCTGTAAAAACCAAGACCACAGGGACAATGCCAAGGCCTGCTGCCAGCTGGAACAGTAGCCAGGCCCCTTGAATTACGGTTGTATAGGTCTCTGAGTGCCTGGGTGACCGAACAGTATGAGCCATTTCCCAGGAATCTGATCCTTAGGCAGCCATTCTGGAGCACTGTGCCCTGGGACATTCTTCTCAAAGCAGTCTTTTACTTTGTCAATTTTAAGCCTGCAGTGGATAGGGCCTTGCCTGTTCCTCACATGCTCTCTACTGATCTTATCGTCCTGCTGTAAAGTACTTGGCTTATCTTTTTGTTTTTTAATTAGAACATGTTTGTAGTACATGCAGTTTACAGTTATCTTGGGGAATAGGTACATGTTCATAATATAACTTGCTTATGTTTTTAATCCCTTTCCCCTTCTCCTTTCCCTCCCTCCCTCACTCCTCTTCTAGTCCCCTCTCCCCATTTTCATTTTTGTTGATATTATTAATCTTAGCTCATGTTTATGGTATATAAATGTTTACATTCATGAAGTAACTAGGTTCCTCTACATGGCATGCCTTTATTCTACTTATTTCCCCTTCCCTCCTTCCTTAGCCCTTGCCTTTAGTCTCTTGAGCCCCTACCATTTACAAGAAATCCATCTCTTTGTCCCTTTCTATCCATCCTTTATTATTCTTTTTGTTTGTACTTTGCCTTACTCAAATGAGAGATACATACAGTATTTAAGCTTGTGTGTCTGGTTTATTTCACTCAATATTATACTTTCAAGGTGCATCCATTTTCCATCAAGCATCTCAAATTTGTCCTTTATATATGAGCAGTATTTTATTATATATACAGATACCACATTTTTTAATTCATTCATATCCATATCTATATGTATACCCATATTTTGAGGGTATACAGGCTCCTTCCAGGATTTAGCTATTATGACTTGTGTTGCTATAAACATCGGTATGCTGTATCTCTGTAGTATATGTTAAGCTCTTTGGGGAACTGGCTTCTTTATAATGCTAATCTCAGCAACCAAACTCACCTCCATCTTGAAGGAAATTTTCTTTGGCAAAATTGAAAAGTTTTAAGTGGGCTTTTTGCTCCTAGGATAAACTAAAAGTAGTAGGCAGGATCCATGCTACAGCCACAACATTGGTCTGCTTTGAAGCTTCCTCTACAGATTAACCAATCCACCATCCTTAATCTTAGCCTCCTACAAAGTCTCAAGAAATGAGCAAAATGTAGACAAGCTTTTTGCCATAGTATAACTTACACAGTCTAGAGTCCAGCTGCCAATGGATTCGTTATTCACAACAGAAACCTTCTGAACCTGATCATTAGTTTGTCTTTTCATCAGCATTCTGGTCTCTGAGCTAACACTAGAATCTCCCATAAAACTTGACTTACTGCATTTTAGGGTGCTTCTCCAGCCAGCATCTCCAAACTTTTCTAAAGCCCTCCTTCAAACATGTTCCAAAGGATTTTGAACCACATGGTCAGGCAGTGTCACAGTAATGACCCCTCCTGGTACAAACTGTGTCTTGGTTACTTTCTTCTTGCTGAAACAAAATATCCAACACCCATAACTTGAGGTAGGTGGCTCATGTTTCAGTCCATAGTCAATTGGCTCCAAGGCAGGTTGGCTGGGAGTGGGCATGGAGGAGAAGCTGCTTGTGTCATGATGGTGGAGAAGCAAATCAAGGGAGGAGCTGCAACAAGAGATACATATTTCCAGGTCATACTCTCAGTGCACCACATCTTCTGGCCAGACTGCACCTTTTAATAGCCAGTCAATGGTAATACCACTATAACTCAACCACCTCCCAAAGGCCCCTCCTATGGTCATACGAGGCTTTGGAGAGACATCTGCATATAAACCATAGCACAGACATTGAGGGTTGGGAGGCTCTGGAAAGTAGAAAACAGTATTCCACTACTCAGGTATCTAATACTTTGTCTAGTGATGGAAATCTATAAAATATGTATTTTCTTACTGATTTCTAAGAGTTGTCAAGATAAGAGACATGGCCTAACCTCATTTCATAAAGATAAAAAGCAGCAAAATTAAGTGGACATGTGAAGAGAATTCTGGTGACTTCCTCCCTTATGCCTCTCCTTTTCCCTCTTCCTCACCAATGCCCTCTTCCGTAAGGGCTTACATTTTGGTCTCATCTTTATAAAGCCCAGCTCCATGCCAGGTTCATATTATGTGAGAAATGTTTGCTTTGAAAAGCCTTAGTGGGAGCTGGGGTGTAGCTCAGTGCGGGGGAACACATGGGTTCAATCCCCAGCACCAAAAACCAAAAAGCCTGCACATGTCCATGGTCAGATGGTCAGCTAAGTGTATTTGAATGCCAGTTGCTTTTATTTGCTGAAGTATTTTTTTAAGAACCTAGACATACAAATTTGGAAAGTCCCAATAATTTCTAAAAAAGTATTCTAAAAAGTAAATATCTTTTGTCTTTATTGGATTGATAACAAATGAACATAATATAAAATTCAAAAGTGAAACAGAAATCTTGTTTCTGGTCTCCTCACAATGCTGACCAGTTCTTCTAGAGTTTAAGCACATTTTCTACAGGTATATATGTATGTATTGTTTATATAACCTGTAACATAAAATACATACATGTGTATAGAATATGTGGTAAGGTGTCATACCAGATTCATCTCTGACCTAGATTTTGTCATTTCAGGACACATAGGACCACAGATGTTTCATTATAAATGATGTTTAATAACACTATTACACTTAAATAATCCTGTATTAGATTAGGTTGATCTGGATCTACTGAATTTCTTTGTCTTGGTGCATGAAACATTCATTTTAGCAAAGTTATAAATCAAATGCATGTGGAAGTAGCATCCAGGCAAAGGAATTGGGTCTACTCCTAAGAAGGTTCTCTAATTGCAACCCCAATCCACCCATTTCTGATCAAAAGCCCCTTCTGCATCTCAAAGGTGATCTCTAAGCTGGCTCTTTATTGGGGGTTTTGTTTGGTTTTTGAGACAAGGTTTCCCTATGTAGTTAAGACTGGTCTTGAGCTCACTATGTAGCCCAGGCTGGCTTTGAACTCACAGCGATCTTCCTGCCTCCTTTCCAAGTGCTGGGATTATAGAAGTGTGCCACCATACCCGGCTCTTATATTTTCACTGCCTTTGTAGGTATCCTAAACAATGGTTTGGTTTTGCCATTTGGGGGGGAACCTAATGAAATCTAGGTTATGATACATCGAAGAATTACTTGAGTATAGTATCCACGCAGAAGAGTGCACAGGTCATATAGCACGTACCTCAGTAAACTAAGAAATCCCAGTTTAGCGACTACCACATTGGTGCTCTTCCAGAACCCAGCATACTTCTCAGAATAAAGACAGTCCACAGCTGCCACGGCTCCCTGCAAAGACTGGCTTTCAGTGAAGCTGTGCTGCACATTTAGGAGGCCCAGCAGAAAGAACAGGCCACCTGGGCAGCGGGCACTGGCCCCAGCATGGTGGAGACAGCTAAGTCTGGGAGGCTGGCTACACTGCAAAACCTGCAGGATGGAACTGGGAGAGAACTTGGGTTTCTACCAGCTTTCTAGAATTTCAAACATTTTCCCTCCACTGGACTAGGTGCCCTTTTATCCAAACCTTTCTTCACTTTAAAAAATCTGACCTTGATACGTGTCAGGGAAAGAACATGTGTGTAGTTTGAAGAATCAGACAGTACTGTGATGGTTACGAGCAGCCGCCACCTCCACCTTCAAGTCTGGTTCCTACGCCTCAAAATGCGTCCATGTCTTAACTCTCAGCTGCTGCTTCTTGTCCCTGCCTCAAGGATACTGGATAATGCACCGACACATCTGCTTTTCCTCTCCATACATGCACGTGCTATGACCATGTCCAGGTCCAGACACACATGGCCACTGCCCTCATGCTCCTTTCTGCCCTAGAATTTAAAGATCCATTTTATACAATAAAATCTGCTCATTTTATTTTTATTTTATTTATTTATTTATTTATTTATTTTTTGAGACAGGGTCTCACTATGTAGTTGAGACTGACCCAGAACTCACTATGCAGCCCAGGCTGGTCTTGAACTCACAGTGATCCTCCTGCCTCAGCCTCCCAAGTGCTGGGGTTACAGGCATGCGCCACCACTCTCGGCGAAATCTGCTCATTTTAAATGCACAGTTTTGTGCATGTACATGACCAATTTATACAATGAAACAGCACCCAAATCAAGATACAGAATGTGGCCAGAACCATAGAAAGTTCTGCTGTGCTCCTTCACAGCTACCCCTACTTCAGTGATGGTGAACCTTTTAGAGTTTTTTATTTTTTAATAATACAAAGAGCCCCCTGTGGCACTTGTACCACTGCCTGACTTGAGCTCCAATTTTGCACTTCCTGAAATGTCATATAAACGGCATCCTAAGATCTTTCTGTTTTTTGTTTTGTTTTGTTTTTTAAAACAAGGTCTTGCTATGTAGTTCAGGTTGGCCTTGAACTCATTGCCATGCTCCTCCCTCCGCCTCCCGAGGGCTGGGATCGCAGCCTGTGCCACCACGCTCAGCCCTAAGATCTTTTGCTCTGGTTTCTTTCATTCACCACATGCTTTGGAGGTCTGTCTGTGTTGTGTGTTCTGGGTGCTCCATCCCTTTTTACTCAATTGTGTGGCTACACCACACTTTATCTATCCACATCAGCCTGCAGGAATTAGATTGTTTTCAGTTTTCCCGATTAAAAAATTAAACTGCTATGAATATTCACATCACAGGTTGCTTTGTGCACTCAGGGTTTGATTTCTCTTGGATGCATCACCAGGAGTGAAATTTCAACCTATGTCAAGCACAAGTTAGAACTTGAGCAGAAACTGCCGAATTGTGTGACCAAATGGCTGGATCACTTCGCAGCTCTCTGTCAGTAAAGAAGGAGAGGTTCTGTTGCTTCTTGACTTGGTCTCCAAGTTCTTGCTGTTCCAGTCAGTAAGCAGTGGAGGAAACTCACTGAGGTCTTTATTGGTATTTCCCTTGTGACTAAGAATCCTGCACATCTCTGAGTGTTGTCACCTGCAGATCTCGGTAAACTGTCCGTTCAAATCGTTTGCCCACTTCGTTGGATTCTCAGTAAAGAATCTAAGAGCCAGGAATGCTGGTGCACACCTGTAATCTGAGAGGCTAAGGCAGGAGAGTCAAAAGGTCAAGATCAGTCCTGGCAAGCTGCAGACTTAGGAATACTCTCACAATAAAAAATAAAACAAGGCTGGGGATGAAGCTCAGTGCAAAGGCCCTTTATTCAATCCCCAATACTGACGAATAAACAAAACAAAATAAAACAAAAAGAATAGTTCTAAAGTTATACACTCAGGGTTTAAAGCTTTTAGATGAAGGTCCATAATCAAATATATGTTTTACAAATATTTTTCCCACTTATTGTGTCCTTGCTAATCCAAAGCCAGGAAGATCTTTTTTCCTATATGCTCTTTCATAATTTCTATATGTTCAGCTGTTACAATTAGATCAGTAGTGAGCCATTTCTAGTTAAAGTTTTGTATATGGTATGATGTAAAGGCCATTTCATTTTATTTTGTATATGGTTGTTAAATCATTGTAGAAACGTACTGATTACCACAGTTTTTGGTTGAATAGTTTATAGAACTAATAAAATGTTTCATTTTGTTGTTTAATTTTCTGTGTCACTAACAAATACTGTCCAGGCTGCGGAGAGTGGCATGTACCTCTAATCCCAGACATGAGTTCGAGGCCAGCCTGAACTATGCAGTGAGAACCTGTTTCAAAAAATTCAAATCATAATGTATCTTGGTTCTTATTTTTTCCCCATTCCTCTGCCCTCTCTTCAACTCCTTCCCCGCTCTTCATTTACAAAGACTTTGTCTCCATTTTTTCTTTTTCTCATGTTAATTCCATTCCCCTCTTTCTTTTTCCCCTACCCCTCCCACTTCCCCTTCCCCTCTGCACCTTTTCTTCCTATTTCACATGATCTATTATGCCTTTCAGTCCTTATTTACACTTTCACTTTCTCATACCAGAGAAACTATTGGGTATTAAAAAAGTAATAATAATATACCAACCATACCAAACAAAATAACACCGTTCAGGCTGTGTAAGTCCTTTCATTTATAGTCACTGATATTTCTCTTGGAGACAATCCTCCTGGAGTCTGTTCAAATGTGAATGGCTACTCTCTAATCCAGCATGGTTATACTCATCATTTCTCTTCGACGTTGCCTTCTTTGGAATTCTTTCTCCTCCTCTCCCTCGGGTCTTTCCATTCTTGGTGTATCCCCTCATTTTGACTGAAGTACACACTCCATTAGTTCCCTGGGCGGGGCACATGAGAAATACATTTTTGAGCCCCTGTACATTCGAAAACATCTGAATCCTTCTTTTAGGATGAGAATTTAGCTGAGATTAGAAATCTAGGTTGGAAATATGTTTTGTTCCAAATTTGAAGTTATTGGTCCATTCTCTGGCTCACAGGATTGCTACTGAAATGTATCGATGCTATATGGATGCAGGAGTCTTTGAATGTGGCTGACTTATTTTTTAAAAAAGAAGTTTCTAGGTATTATGTTATTTCTGGTTGTCTGATGTTTCATGATAATGAGCCTTGGAATGAGCCTCCTTTCTTCTCTCCTCGCTCCCTTTCCTGTTGCAGCACTGGAAATTGAACCCAGGACCTGCCACATGCTAGGCAAATGCTCCACCACTGAGTTACATTCCCAAGTTCTTTTTATTTATTTATTTATTTTTTGGTACTAGGAATTGAACCCAGGACCTTTCCCCTGAGCATCATTCCCCAGCCCTTTTTAATTTTTTCTTTTTGAGACATGGTCTTGCTAAGTCATTGAGTTGACCCAGCTGGGCTCAAACATGCAGTGCTCCTGCCTCATCCTCCTGATGTGCTGGGACTACACATGTTTTCCACCATAGCCAGCTCCCAGCTTTCACCAAGGGTCTCATTAAGTTGCTCAGGCTGGCTTGAAATTTGGGATATTTCTGCCTCAGCCTCTTGAGCAGTTACTGGCCACCATGCCCAGGGTCTTTTCATTTTTATTCATTCTCTAAGGCCCTTTTTAAGACTATTAGTGTAATCACTTATACATTTTGGCTCTGGGATGTGTCTTTATATTTAAAAGAAAATTCCCCAGACGGGTGCTGTCCCTTGCCATGTGATACCATGTGGTATTTGGGGACATTGCCAGAAAGCAGTGGGTCCCTATGAAGTGACCCAACAAGGTATCTTAGCAAAGCTGAGGCCATGCTATGTGGACTTCCCAGCTCCCAGACTATAAGTGAAATAAAGTTCTCTCCTTTTAAAGTTAATGATAATACCAACTTCTCTTTTTCTCCCTCTTTCTGGTTATCTTTTTGCGAACTTCTTACCAAAAGCAGTTGAGCTCTCCATTCCACAGTTTTCTTCGGGTTCTTCCAGATGCACTCACCCCAGGCATTCCGTGCTGCCTGCCTGGCCAGAGGAAACTGGAAACTATGATCATGGAACGGTGGCAGATGGTAAGAATTTAGAGACCTTCACGAGGCGCACTGCCTGACTGTAGAGACTCCCTCTGATCCAGGTGAAGATGACGCACAAACAGCGAGGAAGGAGCACCGAAGGCAAATACGCCAGGAATGTGGGTAGTCCTAGTTATCACAGCGCCAACATGTACAGTGCGGATATTCCTTGTTTAGCGACCTGCCAGTGACTGATGACCAAGGCGTGCTGCTTGGACTTGCAACCCACTGCTTGGACTTGCAACCCACTTTCTGATTTACGACACAGGAACGCGAGTGGCAGCGAGGCCTAGTGATGGCTTCTCCTACAGTACAGTGCTGTAATTCTTGCTGAAGGCACGGTTCAGCCACACTACGGTAGGTTTATGTTCTGTCCTACATAACAGCCATGCATGTGCGAGCTATGCAGTCATCAAGCTGAAGTCTCCTTTGACCATTTCTTTGTTCCTCATTTAGCGACCAAGCACGGAACAACCTAGCTGCCGGATAACTTGGCTAAATGAGGAACACCCGTGCCTGACATTGTTATGACAAGCATGAGCAAGTGGGAAATACACTGCTCAGCACCTGGCTGGATACCAGAAATGCTCAGTGTGTATTACTGACTTGGGGTGGACCAACATAAAGAAATAATGAGGAAAGATCGGGACTATTTGTTCTGACTCTAAGAAAACTGATGAGTAAGATGCCCAAAGCAAGAACCAGTTCCACTGCCTGCTTTGGGTAAAAACATCAAGTCATTTATTATTTAGTTTGTGGCAGGTGAAATTTGTGCCTTTTCTGTCCCTTCTTAAATGTCAGTAATGTAATATTTTTAAAAAGGTTAACTTCTGAGCCAAGAGAACCAAGGGGAGATAGCAAAGTACAATGGGAACTTCACCAGATTCCTGGGAGCTGGGAGATGGTGGGGCATGCCTGTAATCCTAGCTATCTAGAAAGCTGAGGCAGGAGAATCACAAGTTCAAGTCCAGTCTGGACAACTTAGCAAACTAAAAAATTAAAAAAGGTTGCAAGTATAACTCAATGTCCCCGGATTCAATCACCAGTACTATAAAAAAAAAAAAAAATAGGACTTTTCTTTTTAAAAAAAATAAAATTAATGATTCCAGAGGGACTGAGTCTTCTACTCGGGTTCTCATTTCACCAGTATAAGTAATTTTTGTCATTCATTTTGGTTCCCTGGCATATAAGCCCCTTAAAGGGAAGCTCATTGTTTGACACTTGATCTTGATGCCTGAACTTTAGTCCCACAGGTAAAGAAAAATGGTCCTTGCCTGCCATGTAGCTGAGGGGTAAGCTGTTCACATAGACAATAATCAAGATCTGACTTTTAACCTAGGCACAAGATGAAATCCAGAAGACTCCAGAAAAGGGACAACACAGAATATAACTGCTGCAAAGGCCAAAGAGTGCTTGTCAGACGTAAAAGAGAAAAAGAAGTGGAAGAGAATTTGTATAGAATTAGTACAATTTTGGGGGGTAGAAAGATGCTGACACTGATGGAATAATAGACAGTGGTTTAATGTTACTTTGAGTTGTCTAGAAGAAGCATGGAGAACAATCATATAACAACATGACTGCAAATAGAGAAAGAGAGAGAGAGGCTGAGAGAGGGAAGAGAGAAAGAAATGCTCAGGAATGTAGAGGGCAGGGCAGAAAGTGACAGTGCGAGCCAGCAGAAACCTCATCTCGCTCTCTCTCTCTCTGTACCAGGGATCAAACTCAGGACCTTGCACTTAGGAGGTAGGTAGTGGCACCACTGAGCTAAATCCCCAGCCAGAAACCTCATTTTTCAACCCATAAATAAGCAAAATTGATAAATTAAGGAGTAGAGGAGTAAGTGAGGTTGGGTTAAATCAGAAGAGTGGAGGCCAGGGAAGTTTTACAGTGTCCGCCCCTTGGGCAGCCTGAGAGAGGCAGTACTTTTCAGGATAAATCCTTTGCACTATTATATTTTTTTTCACTGCGAGCAAGTATGATTTGGGTTAAAAATTTTAAAGCAACACAGATCAAACAAAAATCGCCAAGTGAATCTCTCATGTGTCCCATGTGCTTCTTAAGGGCTTCCCTCGTGATTGTCTGAGTCCTAGCACCTGTGGCCTGTGAGCCGCGGGACAGTGTCTTCCCCAGTGACCTAGCAGCTGATCCCCAGCTCAGAGCTTTCCTGCTCACCCGCAGGTCAGCTGTATTCAGGAGCGGGAGACAGAGGGCGAGTAAGGGCAGCAGGGACAGGCGCGGGCTATCGGAGTGAGGAGTCGCCCTCTCCGGACCTGGGCAAGGGTCCAGTCTGCCGGGGCGATGGGAGAGGAGCGTTCAGAAGTGGGAGGGCTGGGGGTGGAAACGGAGATAAAACAGCTTCTATGGCTTCTGAGGAAAAAAGGATGCGATGAATTTCAAAGCCGGGAACAACTTTTATTCTGATGTTCAAACCAAAACCAGTTAAGCCCCCAAGCACCCAGCCGGGACCAGCGCCTTATGGGTTCCACGGCAGACGTCACCCGAAGTCACGCCACAGCCACTGCTCCTCAGAGCGGACACACACACACCGCAGGCCTCTTTTCTTAGTTATCTTTTGCCCTGCCTAGAAAAAAAAAATTATTGGCAATAGAAGCACCTTCTGCTAAGCGTTGGGGTTGTGGTCTGTTACAGAGGACTTCTGCTTATTTTGGTATAAAATATCATAACTGGGCGGTTCCTTGGAGACACAGAGTTCCTCAATCTGCTGCGGGGGAGATTAAAGTCCCGCCCGAAGTTTGCGTCTGGGCACCAGAAGCAGCAGAACTGCTCTTCCCTTGGCGCTGCAGGAGGAAACAGCCAGGCTGTCTCTGGCAGCAGGGCCTCTCCGGACGCCAGTACCCCTGTACCAGCGCTGTGGAGATGTCTGCGTTTGCTCTGGCTGTAAGGGGGTGGAGCGCATTGCCCGGGGAACAGACTTCGGGCCCTGTTGGCACTGTGTTCTGAAACACTGGAAGTTACTTGTATGCAGCACAGAGAAAAGGCTAAATACTCTGCTAAGTTCTACTGAGCACAGTGTATTTGGAAGACATTGTGCAAATACTTCATTGACAGTACCATATTTCACCCTCAGAACAATGCTCTAGAAAGGGACAGTGTCCTCATTACAAATAAGGGAGCTCTGAGATGTAAGTGAAGTAGGAGACTGCATGGGGTGTGTGTGCTTTGAGCCAGTTGCTGTGTGTGTGTGTCTGTGGTGTGTGCTGTGTGTGCACGCATGTGTGCCTGTGTGGTGGGGGGTGGCAGGGACTCTAGAGCCTTCCTCCCCCTTGTAGTGAGCAGGTCGGTGGAAATCATGACATGGAGAGAAACTGCAGGGTGTTTGTTGCAGTAAGTAGTTGTTTGAAGGTCATTTGGAATGGATTTGTCATTCATATAAATTCATCTTTGGCTTATACCATGTCCTACTTATGATCACTTTTAAAATCAATTCAGGATATTCAAACTTAATTGTAAATATGCAACTGCAAAGTAAAAACCACATGAAAACCCGTAACCCCAGCACTCGAGAGGCTGAGGCAGGAGGATTGCTATGAGTTCAAGGCCAGCGTGGGCTACACAGTGAGCTCAAAGATAGCCTGAATACAGAGCAAGGCCTTGTCTCAACAAGCACATAAGCAAACAAACAAAAAACGTGAAAATGCCCTTTTCCACCATCATATTAGCAACTGTCCTGAAGCTCTATCATGCAGTGTGGTGGCTGGGGTCTCAGGCACACAGTGATGCTGACATTAATTGACACACTCACAAATTGGGAAACAGTACCATCTATCAACTCTGACCTGAGTTAACTCTGTAGGTAAACTGGCACAAGTGTGGATGTGTGCGTATACAACGTTATCTATTACAACACTGTTTAGCAAACAATAAGGAAGAACCCAAATATCCATTCGTAGGGGTTGGCTCGGTAAATTATGATACAACCACGTAGTGGGAGAGTATAAAATGTTGAAAGAATGAGAAAGCTGTCTTAGTGCTCCAAAACATCGTTACACACACCAAAACACTGTTAAAAGAAAAGAAAGCAAAGTGAAAACTAGCAAGCGCTGTACACCAGTTACACTATGTTAAAAGGTGAAAAAGAGGGGGCACTGCACTTGCCTTGTAAGCACAAGGTCCTGAGTTCAATCCCCAGTGCCGGGGGGAAAAAAAGTGAAAAAGAGTTTAAAGAGTTTACTTGCATTTTTTATTTGGCTAATTATGTGTGAGGAAACTAGAAGAATGTACAGGAAACTAGGTTGCCTCTGCATCTCTCTGTGAATCTGTGTGTGTGTGTGTGTGTGTGTGTGTGTGTGACAGAGAGAGAGAGAGAGACAGAGAGAGATAGACAGAGAGACAGAGAGAAATTTTAGGGAAATTGAGCAGATGAAGGACAAAAACAGGAGGTACTCTTTTTATACTGGGTTTGTTTGTTTGTTTGTTTTTGTACCAAGGATTGAACCCTGGGCCTTGTGCTTGCAAGGCAGGAAGCAGAACCACTGAGCCAAACCCCTGGCCCAATACTGGCTTTTTATTCATGGAAATATATTTCCTTTCCAAACTCTTTTGAGTTCTGGGGATTTAGCTCAGTGGTTCCACCATCTGCCTCGCAAGACCAAGGTCCTGAGTTCGAACCCCAGTACAAAAAAAAAATTACCCCCAAGAGCCTGGCTTTTGTGCCACCTGAAGACATGGAGAGGCAGAAAATGTGTTTGGCAGGGTGAAGGAGAAACGTGCCAGTGTGTCCTTTATGACTGCCCCTCAGGTCACGTTGCATCCAGTTGCCTTGTTTTCTGGCTAATGGTTCGTTCACACGTAATGAGCACTCGCTGTGCCAGGTTCTGGGTAAGGGCAGGGTATCAGTTTCCCAGACGGCTGTGAGGCAGGTGCTTTGCTCATCACCGAGTTTTCCTCATGTGGAGACTGTGCCTGAGGAAGACCGGCTCTTCCGGGAGCCCTGAATTTTTCACACAAGATTTGCTCCTGGGTCCTTGTACACGGAAGCCCGTGCTCTGGACCACTCCACCATTAGTCTCCGTCCCTGTCCACTCAGTGACGTCAAGGACATTTGGCAGGAGGATAAATTGCTCATGGATGAGAGAACTGTTCCTGGTGACCCATGGCAATTGCCCCTGCTGGAGGGCTCTGGCCAAGGAGGCTGGAGAAAGGCAGCACTGCACCCGGCAGGAATCACTGTGGCCGGAGAAGTCAGAATGACCAGCTCTCCACAGTCGGCTCCTTTGAAATAGGAAAAATGAGCCAGCCTGATTCTGACTGAAAACCTGCTGTGCCGGATTTACTGGTTGTCCCAAAGGCTGCTGTGATCTTTCTGCTTATTCTGGTTTTATCGCCCTGTCTCCTGCCATGGCTAAGAAATGTCCGTATTCTCATCTCGTCAGAAGTCATCTTTCCACACACCTCACGGCGGTCTACTCTGTTCTGTCGGCTTTCTTACACATGACTATTTCTCCCACGACACCACGAGCAGGTTTAGGTTCAAGCGGATGGCTAGGGATGAGGGTAGAATGCAAGCCTTGCATGCACGAGGCTCTAGGTTCAGTCTCAAGCACTGCAAACCAATCCTCCTCCTCCTCCTCCTCCACTTCCTCTTCTTCCTTGGAGACTTTAAAATATTTTTATCAGCACAC
Organism: Fukomys damarensis; assembly: GCF_012274545.1. Classification (NCBI taxonomy): domain Eukaryota; kingdom Metazoa; phylum Chordata; class Mammalia; order Rodentia; family Bathyergidae; genus Fukomys; species Fukomys damarensis. The sequence continues at coordinate 69,037,943 of NW_022900926.1, forward strand.
ATTGAGTATATATTAATGGGTTCACTCTGATATTCCCCTACATGCATACAATGTACACCGACCAAATGCAAGCACCCTTTCTCCCCCCAGCACCTTCCCAATCTCTATTAACTATTCTACTTTCTGATCAACTATTTAGCATCCACGTAAGAGAGAGGACATGGGATACTTGTCTTTTCATGCCCAGCTAGTTTCACTTAACATAATGATCTCTAGTTCTGTCCATTTTGATGCAAATAGCAGAACTTCATTCTGCTTTATGAGGGAATAATATTCCACTGTGTATTCAGGCCACATTTTCTTTATCCATTCATCTGCTGCTAGGCCCCGAGGCTGATTCCAGATCTTGCTACTGTGAATACTGCCGCAACAAACATAGGTGTGCAGGTATGTCTTTGGTATGCTTTCATGTGGTATGAGTTCATCTGCTTTAGGTGTATACCCTAAGTGACACAGTCGGGTCATATGGTTAATCTATTTTTAGTTTTTGTTTGTTTAGCTTCTGAAGCTGGGTTTTTCCATGTTGCAGAGGCTGATCTAGTGGGCTCAAATGATCCACCTAACTCATCCTCTTAGTAGCTGCACTGTCGGTGCTTGTCACTGCACCTGACTAATTTTTAGTTTTGGGGAACTTTGAAACTGTTCTCCATAATGGCTATACTAATTTACATTTCCACCAACCGTATATGAAATTTTTTGTTCTCCATATTTTCAACAACATTTGTTAATTTTTGTCTGTTCGTTGGTTTGAGATGGGGTCTATGTAGCCTAGGCTGGCCTTGAACTTGCCCTGTAGCCCAAGTTGGTCTTGAACTCGTGATCCCCTTGACTCGGCCTCCAAAGTGCTGGGATTATAGGCATGCACCACCGTGCCCAGCGCACTTGTTATTTTTTTCCTTTGTTGATAACAGTCGTTCTAACTTTGGGTGAGGTGATGTATTATGATTTTGATTTGCATTTCCTTAATGTCTAATGATATTGAGCATTTTTCACCTGTATGTTGGTCATTTGTATTGCTTCTTTTGAGAAGTGTCTATTCATCTCATTTGCACTTTTTTATTGGGTTTTTTGTTGTTAAGTGTTTTACATTTCTTGCATATTCTGCATATTAGCCATCTGTCAGTTGAATAGCTAGCAATTTTTTTCTCTCATTTTAGGCTGTCTCTTCCCTCTGTTGTCTCCTTTGTAGGGCAGAAGCCTTTTAGTTTGATGTCATCCCATGTGTCAATTTTTCTTTTGTATCTTTTGTTTTTGGGGTCCTCTCCAGAAACTCATTACCTGTTTTACCAGTGTCTTGAAATGTTTCCTTTATGCTTCCTTTTCGTAGTTTCAGAGTTTCCAGTCATATAGTTAGGTCTTCGATTGATGTTAAATTAATTTTTATAAAGAATGAGACACTGGGGTCAAGTTTTTTGTTGTTGTTGTGTTTTTTGTTTTTGTTTTTGCAGTAATGGGAATCGAACTTATGCTTGCGAGGCAGGTGGTAGAACAACTGAGCTAAATCCCTGGCTCCAGGGATCAAGTTTTAATCTTCTGCATGCAGATATACAGTCTTGGCAGCATCAGCTATTAAAGAGGCTCTCCTGTCTCCAATCACTTGTCTGTAGATGTTTGGATTTATTTTTGGGATCTCTATTCCCTCTCATTGGTCTATGTGTCCATTTTAAAAAATTAAGTTTATCGGTACAATTTAGATACACACAATGATCACATTCATCATATGGAATTTGTACCTGTATATGATATACCTTAATTCTTATTTTTTCCCATTTCCCTCCCTCCCTTTAACCCTCTTCCCCTCCTTATTTACGAAAGCTTTGTTTTTATTTTATCTTTCTTTTCTCATTTTTCCCTTTCTTCCTTTCCCCCACTCTCCTCCCTAGTGCCCCTTCATATTTGAAATTTTTCTTCTTAATTCACAACAGTTTGGTCCTTTTTTACACTTTCAGTTTCTCATATCAGAAAAACAATGTGATATTTACACATGTGTCTGATTTATTTCATTTAAGAGTATGATCTCTAGGTGCATCCATTTAGCTATAAATATCTCAAGCTTATCCTTCTTTATTGCTGAGTAGTACTCCACTGTATTAAAAAAAAACCCCACATCTTCTTTATCCATTCATCGGCTGATGGGCATATGGGTTGTTTCCAAGATTTAGCTATTATAAAGCGTGCTGCTATGAACATGAGTGTACATATATCATGGTCATATGATGCTTTTAATTCTTTCATGAAGGTATTGAGAAGGGGGAGAGCTAGGTCAAATGGAGCTAGTCCAAGTTTTTTGAGGACTCTCCATACTGATTTCCACAGGTTGGCCTATGCACTCCCACCAAAGTGGAGCAGGGTTCCTTTTTTCACACAACCCCGTCAGCATTTGTTATTGGTTGATTTCTTGATAGCAGCCATATTTTGTGGGGTGAGACGGAATCTCAGCATTGTTTTCATTTACATCTCTCAAATGACCAGAGATGTTGAACATTTTTTCATGTATTTATTTGCTGTTTGTAATTCTTCACCTGAGAAGCGTGTATTCATATCAGATGTCCATCTTTGTATTGGGTCTTTAAATTTGGGGTGGGAGTTGATTTTTTAAAAAATTCTTTACATAATCTGTACATCCGTCTTGAAGCATCTGGCAAAATTTTTTATCTCACTCTGTTGGTTGTGTCTTTGATCTGTTGGTGATTTCTTTTGCTGTGAAAAAGCCTTTTAATAAGATGAGATCTCAGTTGTTGATTCCTTGTAATATTTCTCATGTGATCAGGGTTTTGTTCACAAAGTCTTTGCCTACACCTATGTCTCAGGAATTATGTCTATTTTCTCTTCTAGAAGATTTAGTGTTTTTGTTTTAAAATTTACATCTTTGATTCATTTTTATTTTATTTTGGTGCAGATGGAAGACATGGGTTTATCATGTAATCTTTGTCATGTGAAAAGCCATTTTCTCCAGCACTGTTTATTAAAGAGATTATCTTTCTTATAATGAAGGTATTTAGGCCCTTTTTCAAAGATAAGGGGGTTGATTGTATTTGGAGTTGCTTCTGCATCTTTTAATCTGTTCCATTGATCCTTGGGTCTGTTTTCTTGCCAATACTATGCTATTTTTAGCACAGTAGCGCTGTAATATACTTACAAGTCAGGGATTGTGATGTCCCCAGAATTGTTTTTGCTATTCTGGGCTCTTCTAGTTCCAAATGAATATTAGGAATGTTTTCTCTAGTTTTGCTATTGGTATTTTTTTTTAAATTGAGTTTATTGGTACAATCTAGGTATACAATACAGTTACATTCATCACTGGGATTCTGTACCTTTACATAATAGGTCTTGATTCTCATTTTTTCCCCTTGTCCCTGCCCTCCCTTCACCCCCTCCTCCCCTCCCCATTTACAAACACTTTATTTCCATTTTTTCAGTTTCTCATATTTTTTCCTCTCCCTTATTACCTTTCCCCCACCCTTCCCACTTTCCCTACACCTTTAGCCCTTTACTTCCTATTTCACATTATTAATTATCTCATTAGGATCCTGTGTACTATTATAGTTTTTTTGATCAGGATTGCATTGAATTTGTATAGCAGTTTTGGAAGTATGGCCATTTTTACTATGTTGGTTCTTCATCCCACAAGCAAGGGAAATCTTTCCATTTTTTGATATCCTCTTCCATCTGATTTTTCAGAATACTGTAGAATTTGATATAAAAATCTTTTACTTCCTTTGTTCTATCAATTCCTAAGTCTTTCTTTCTTTTTCTTTTCTTTCTCTTTCTTTCTTTTCTTTTTTCTTTTTTTTTTTGGTTTTTTGAGACAGTCTCACTATGTAGTTGAGACTGACCTGGAACTCACTATGTGGCCCAGGCTGGTCTGGAACTCACAGCGATCCTCCTGCCTCAGCCTCCCGAGTGCTGGGATTACAGGCCTGTGCCACCATGCCCGGCTCTCTTTCTTTCTTTGACTTTGTTGTGAAAGGTGCTGTTTCCCTAATTTCTCTCTCAGTAAATTTGTTACCTGTGTACAGGAATGCTATTGATTTTTGACTGGGAACTTATCCAGCTATGCAACTGAGTTTGGTTATTAAGCCAAGAAGTCTTTCGGTGAAATTTTTGGCGTCTTCTATGTAGAGTATAATATCATTAAAAAATAATGATAGTTTAACGTCTTCCTTTACTAATTTACTCTTTTTATTTATTTCTCTTGTCTAATTTATCTGGCTAATGTTTCTAGAACTATATTGAATAGGAGTGGTGATAGTAGACATCCTTGTCTTGTTCCTGATTTTAGAGTGAAAGCTTTCCGTTTTTGATCAGTAAGCATGATGTTGGCTGTTGGTTTGTCATAGATGGCTTTCATCAGATTGAGATAAAGACCATCTATTCCAATTTTCTGTAGAGCATTTTTAAAATCATGAACAGGTGTTGGACTTTATCAAATGCTTTTTAAGTGTATTGAGATATGTGATCTTCTTTGTCCTTGGCTCTATTGATATAGTGTATTCCATTTATTTATGTGCATATGTTGACCATTCCTGCATCCATGGGATGAATCCTACTTGATCATGGTGTATAATCTTCCTGATGATTCACTGTATTCTGTTTGCCAGTATCTTACTGAGGATTTTGCCTCTGTGTTCACTATCACTAGGGAAATTGACCTGTAGTTCTCTTTCTCTGGTTTTGGTATTAGAGTAATACTTGCTTCCAGGAATGACTTTGGGAGTGTTGCTTCCTTTTAATTTCATTAAAGAATTTGAGGAGTAGTAGCATTAGATCTCTAAATTTCTTGTAGAATTCAGCAGTGAAATCATAAAAACTTGGGCTTTTCTTTGTTGATAAGTTTTTAATTATATCTTCATTTTCATTGATACTGGGTTACTTAGTATTTTTATATCTTCTTGATATAAAATTGGTAATTCATGTGTATCTAGCAATTTGTCCACTTCTTTTGTGTTTTTCCATCTTATTAGAATGAACGTTCTCAAAGTAGGTATTAATGATCTGGATTTCTGCAGGATCCATTGTGATTTCACCCTTTCCTAACTGCATGGATTTGAGTCTTTTCTTTCCTTTTTTAAAAATAAAGTTAACTAAGGATTTATTGATTTTATTTAATCTTTCAAAGAGCCAACTGTTTGATTCATTGACTTTTTTGCATTATTTTAATCTCAATTGCATTGATTTCTGCTCTGATCTTTATAATTTCCTCTCTTGTACAAGCTTTTGGGTTAACTTGCTGTACTTTTTCTAGAAGTTTGAGGTTCAACATTAGATTGTTTATTTGTGTTTTTTTGGTTTTCCTGATGTGAGAGTTCACTGCTATAAATTTGCCTCATAAGACTACTTTCACTGCGTTCCACAAATTCTGGTATATTGTATCAGAATTATCATTTAATTATATAAACTGTCTAATTTCTTCTCTAATTTCATCTGTAGCCCATTGGTTGTTCAGGATATAGCATCCTCCATGTTTGTCCAGGTGTTTATGTAGTTTTTGTAGTTTCTTTTGCCACTGATTTCCAATTACATGGAAAATTTCATGGTCTAGTAATATACATGGAATAATTTCAATTTGTTTGCATTTACTTAAGCATGTTCTATGAGCTAGAATGTAGCCTATTTTCGAAAACATACCATGCACAGCTGAGAAGAATGTTGGTTCTGATGTGGGGTGGAAAGCTATGTAGTCATCGACTAAGTCCATTTGGTACAAGTTTGGTTCAGTTCTGATATTTCTGTGTTGATTTTTGGTCAAGTTGATCTGTCTATTATTGACGGTGGGGTATTAAGGGTCCCCATTACAACCGCATTAGTGCTTGTTTGATTTTTCATGTCTGTTAATATTTGTTTTATATGGTAAGGTGCACTGGTATTTGGTGCGTATATATTTATGATTGTTATCCCTTCCTCTTGGAGTGTTCCTTCTATAAGGATGTACTGACCTTCTTTGTCTCTCTTGATCAGTCTTGGCTTAAAGTTCACTTCATCTGCAAATAGAATTGCTACCCTTACTTTCTTCTGAGGTCCTGTCATCTGAAGTATCATTTTTTTGAGTTGTTTTGGTACTGGGAATCACACTTGGGCCCTTGTGCTTTTGAGGCAGGTAGCAGAACCACTGAGCCAAATCCCCGGCCCCTGAAGTATTGTTTTCCATCCTTTGACTTTCAGTCTGTGTATTTATTTTTTAGTTTAAATGTGTTTCCTGTATACAACGAATTGTTGGATCCTATTTCTAGATCCATTCTGCCGGTCTGTTTCTTTTGTTCAGTGAACTGAGACCATATGTATTCGCTTGTCTTTGTCACATTATTTTCCTTTTGTTAGTTCCCTGTCTTTCCTCCCTGTTTAATCACTTGCCTTGCCTGGTGGCTTCTTTCTGTTAGTGTTCTGGGAATTGTGGTCGTTGTTATCTCTTTTTAAAATATTCTTCAGAGCATTTTGTAGAGCTTGTTTGGTGGTCATGAATTTCTTTAGTTTTTCTTTGCCATGGAAGTATTATGAAATATTGTTTTGATGTGTGTGTGTGTGTGTGTGTGTGTGTGTGTGTGTGTTTCCAGTATTGGGGATTGAACTCAGGACCTTGGCTTGCAAGGCAGGCATGGCGTCACTGAGCTACCTCCCCAGCAGATTATGAAAGATAGTTTTGCAGGGTACATCAAGGTTGAAGGTTCTTTTCTTTTTGGACATGAAATACAAGCTGTCCTTGTCTTAAGGGTTTGTTTTGAGATGTCTGCTCTGATTTTGATTTGTTTTTTTTTTTCTCTAACAGCTTTTAATATTCTGTTCTTGTGCTGAGTTTCTGGAATCTTGATTACTCTATGCATTGGTGTAGATTTATTTTGGTATGGCTAATTGGAGTTCTATATGCCATACTTATTTTTATGTTAAATTCTTTTTTCATGTTTGGGAAGTTTTCTGCAATTATTTCTGTGAGCAAGTTTTTTAATGGCATTTGTTGTTGTCTTCTGCTTTCTCACTGAATACAATCTATCTTATGTTTTTTTCTTTGCATCATCGAGCAGCCATTGCATTAATTTTTCATGGTCCTTTGCTATTTTTAAGACATCTTTCTTTCCACGGTTAACCACAATCCTCTTTTAGATCTGATGTCCTGTCCTAAACTTGGTTCAAATGATTTTGTATACTTTCAATGGAGTTTTTTATTACCTGGATATCTGTTTCAATCTGTTTCATGGATTCCATTTCTTTCATATGTTGAGCATTCATTTCCATCATTCTCCTAAACTCCTCTGTTTTTTAAAAATCTCTGTCTACTCTTTATTCACTGAGGAAATCCTTCATTTTGATCATCATCTCTTTTTTTTAACCTGAGAAATTATTTCTGTCTGATTTTCTCTATAGCCTCATACATCTGTTTCTTTTCTTTTCTTTCTTTCTTTTTTTTTTAGCCTCTGCTGATATCATTTCAGAAAATTTGGGTGGGAGGTTTCTTATTTTCCCTATCTCATTGTCCCCTGGACTGGTCCTGTGTGGGCTGGGTCTGAGGTTGCATTTTGCTTCTGTGTCTTGTCATTTTCTACTTCTTAATTTTAATATGCTTTCTTTCTTATGCTTGTAAATTTCTTATGGTAGATAGCCTTATCACTATTATCAAGGCTTCCCTGGGAAATGTATATTCCTCAGAAATGCCTTTTAGGTGTAGCTGGATCTTGGTTTTTGTGTCTGTCTAAAGATTCTACCTTCCCAATGTATTAGAGATGAGAAGTTGCTATTTGGCTCAGCACTGAGTACTTTGGTGCTCAACTATGGTGATGGTTACAACCCCAGACCATCACCATGTTGTTCATACAAGGGAGAACAACTGATTACAACAAGTATGGCATCCTGGCTACAGTAGTGCATTTAGTAGTAGCAATAGCATTGGTCACAGCCTAGAAACTGAAAAACTTGTAGTATCTATTAATTTGGTACTTTTAACTGTAAGAGCAAGATCTACAGTTATAAAACAAAATCCAACACACACAAGGAACTTCTATGCATTGTTTCCCCTTAGCAGAGTGATTTTACCCTGTGAGGCATAAATCTAAGAGGGACAGAGGACAAAACAGAGAAATAAATGAAGAGGACTACAGTAGTACCAGGGTTGAAGGAAAAGGATCATCACCCGAACTGTGGAAAGCAGGAGAAAAGTAGGAGAGAATGAATGAAGGAGAGAGCAAAAGAATATGAAGCCAATCAGAAAGACTGGAGATAAAGCTCATTCTCATGAAAATATATCAAAAAGTTAAGAAGGTAAAGAAACAAGATGAACAAAACAAAACAAGCAATAAAAGTTAAAACCTAAACAACAATAACAAAAAATAACCAGAACAAACCAGATAGATAAACGAAAGTGAAACAGAAGATAAGAAATTTTTAAAATCAGTAAAATTCATCTGGCGCCCACAGAGGGTAGCGGTAGTGTTCAGGGCAGAGCACAAATCTGCACCACCAACTCTGCAGTAGGATCAGTGCTGGGCTCCAGGCTGGTCTTGGACCCTGGATGTGGGGGCTGGGGCCGGTCCTCCACCAGCCGCTCCCTGCATGTCCGCCCCCCCGACCCCATCTCCTTACCCTGTCTGTCTGCATGGCTCTCCCAGTTGCTGTGGCACCCTCCACCAGAGACAGCCTGAGGCTGCTCTCTGTCCCGTACACAGTTGGCCCTTCCCAGACCTTACACAGTCTCCTCTGTTCTACTTTGCTGGCTCCTTTTATGCCGCTTACCACAGGGTGGGAGAGTGCTGTCTTCCCACGCATTGCCCCATGGGTGGCCCCAAGCTGCTTGATTCCTGCTTCTGCAGTCCACTTCCTCAGTCCTCATTCTTCTCTCTGGCTGCTCGTCATGGGGTAGAAAGGCTGTGTTCTTCCACTTATCGTCCACTGCAGTCCCTAGTTGTCACCCAAGGCTCTACTGAGCCTCTACAATGACAACCACCCAGACTGCTGCTGGCTGGGGAGGGAGCAGTCTCCTGGTTACTTTTCTCTGTGGGTGCTGGTGGAATTCCTTGCCAGGCTGCCACATCTTCTGTTTGTAGGAAGGCAGAGAGGGGCCTTATGTCTCAGATCTGTCCTGTGTGGGTTGAGTTTGAACATCCTGGAGTGGTGATTCCTGTTCCACTTGTGGCACAGCGATGACAATGCCACCGGCAGCCCTGTGGGCTGGTACGTTGTTTTATGAAGTCTTGTGTCTATGTTTTCTTTGATCTACAAGTTTCTTATTTCAGATTGATTTTGGCATCAGGATGTGTGTCTCTCCTTTTCTTCCAATTACCTGTGTGTGCATGAGTGTGTGTGTGTGTGTGTGTGTGTGTGTGTGTGTGTGTGTTAAGGTACCAAGGACCAAACTCAGGACCTTGTACTTGTAAGGCAGGGATGGTGCCACTGAGCTAAATCCTGTGTTTTTAGTTGATTTTCTCTAAGTAGCCCTAATGTGGCTCCTCCTCTATTTAGTTCCTCCATATATGTTGAAAAAAAATCTACGTGTCTGTTTTTATGGTAATACTATGCTATTTTGATACCGTTAGCTTTGTTTTTGGTTTGTTTTGCTTAAGATGGCTTTGGTTGATTGGAGGTCTTTTGTACCTCCACATGGGTTTGGTCATATTTGGCCTCTATTATGCTGAGGACTGATCATTCTGTATCTAACTTGTTTGGGGCTTTTATCATGAGGGATGTGCAAATTCATCAGATGTTTCAGGACTGCTTTTCTAGTTCTGTGAAGGGTATCATTGGTATTTTGATGGGAGTTTTGGGGGAGTATGGACATCTTAATAATAGAAACTCTTTCAATCCATGAATATGTGAAGTCTTTCCATCTTTTATTAACTTTGTAAACTTCTTTCAATAGTATTTTGTAATTTTGTCCATAGGAGTTTTTTCACTTCCATAGTTAATTTTATTTTGTTTGGGGTACCAGGGATTGAACTCGGGACCTTGTACTTGTGAGGCAGGTGGCAGCATCCCTGAGCTAAATCCCCAGCCCTCCTTAATTTTAATTACTAGGTATTTTATTTTACTTTTGTAGGTGTTGTGCATGGCACTGCTTAGATGATTTATTTTTCAGCAAAGTTGTTATCAGTTTGAAAACCTTTTCATTTTTCAATGTTGATTTTGGTGTCCTGCTACTTTATTGAATTTGCTTATCAGTTTGAATGGTATTTTTTGTTTGTTTGTTTTGTTACTGGGGATTGAACTCAGGACCTTGTGCTTGTGAGGCAGGTGGTGAAACCACTGCACTAAATCCCTGGCCCCTGAATGGAATTTTTTGGTTTTGCTTCTCTTTTTGTTTTTGTTTGTTCTTTTGAAACAGCACCTGAGACTCCTGAGAAGCTGGAATTACAGAAGGCTTTCATTATCACTCTTCACTTCAATTCTAGCAGTCTTTTAGTAAAGTCTTTTTTGTTTGTTTTGTTTTTGTTTTTTTGAGAATGGGTCTCACTATGTGATTGAGACTGACCTGGAACTCACTATGTAGCTCAGGCTGGTCTCAAACTCACAGTGATCCTCCTGCCTCAGCCTCCCGAGTGCTGGGATTACAGGTGTGCGCCACCACGCCCGGGCTTTTAGTAAAGTTTTTAGATCTTTCTGTATATGGAACCATATCAGCAAATAGGAATAATATGACTTTCTTTCTTCTTTTCTGTATGCCTTTTGTTTCTTTCTCTTGCCTAATTGTTCTGGATAAAATGTCTACTACCATCCTGAACCAGAGTGTACCTTCTCTTCTAGTAGGATTCATATATTCGCACTTCCATGAAGGCACTCCTATTTCACTTCTGGCTGTAGAAGTCTCTAAAGCATTTTTGAAAGGTCATTCTCAAGGTTATGGATTTCCTCAACTTGCTTGTCTTAAAAGGCCTTTCTTTATTTTTCCTTAATTTCTGAAGGATAGCGTTGCTAGGTATTGTCTTTTTTTTTTTTTTTTTTTTTTTTTTTTTTTTTTTTTGTACTGGGGATCAAATTTGGGTCCTTGTGCTTGTGAGGCAGGTGGCAATATCACTGAGCTAAATCCCCAGCCTTAGGTATAATAATCTTGGTTGACATTTATTTTCTGTCAAGACCTGGAATATGTCATTCCGTTTCTCCTGGTTGGTAGTGTTTCTGCTGAAAAGTCTGCTGTCAGTATAATGCAGATATCCTTACATATGATTTGGTACTTTTGAAAATTTCAAAATTCTTTATCTTATACTTTTGAAAATTTGACTTTACTATACTGCAGAGAATTTTTTCTGGTCATGTGTATTTAGAGATCTGTAAGCCTTCTGTGCATGGATGTCTACATCCTTCTAAGGTTAGGCAAGTTTTCTCTTATTTCATTGACTAGGCTTTCTATGCCTTTAATTTTTCTTCTCATTTTCAGGTGTTTTAAAAATGTGTAAATTTGTTCAATTAATGGTATTCCATATATTTTTAATCTCTCTCTCTCTCTCTCTCTCTCTCTCTCTCTCTCTCTCTCTCTCTCCTCTTCTTCCTTCCTTATTTCCTCTCTTAGTTTTCTCCTTTTTTATTTCTTGGATATATGTGAAGATACTTTTAGTTCATATATTCTTACTTCTATTTGATCTAGTCTATTGTCAAAGCTTTCAACTGTATTTTTCATTTCTTTTTTTTTTCTTTCTTTTTTTTTTTTATTGAGTTTATTGGTACATTTAGGG
>NW_022900926.1:69054845-69109118 GCF_012274545.1 Fukomys damarensis
GCTCCGGCGCAGGCCGGGAGCTCGCGCGCACGCCGCCGGGTGATCGCAGCTATATTTTTCATTTCACTTATTGAGTTCTTCACTTAATTTTTTGCCTTTTCAAAATTTCTATCTCTATGCTGAATTTCTTATTCATATCCTGCACTGACTTACTGATTTCACTTAATTATGTATCTGTAATCTCTTGTATCTCACTGAGCATTTTTAGAATCATTTTTCAAATTCAAATTCTTTAACAGGAATGTTGTCCATTTGTTTGGAATTGTTGCCAGAGAATTATTATGTTCTTTTGCAGGCACTTATTACTTTGTTTTCTTATATTCCTTGTGCGCTTAAATTGGGATATATGCATCTCACTCGTTATTAAAAAAACTACCTCCTGAAGAGAAAGTCTTGGGGTGTTGGTGTTGGTTTATCATGTAGTTGTCATTGTGGGAAGAATTGTCCTCTAAGCCCTATCTAAAATAACTTCGTCTTGTAGTGGGTCCCTTTAGCCCAAGACAAAAAACATGGTGCTGTGACAGTGAGGAGGAGGTTAATCTTGGATCATAGTCTGTAGAGTTTCCAGTCTACAGGCTTCTGGCTCCAAAGCAGGGTGGCATGGCACAAAGGCCTGACAGAGAACAGCTGCTTTTGGCGTGGTGGACAAGAAGAAGAGGGAGTGAAAGGAAGAGTGGGGAAGAGAGATAAACTCTTCCATGCCACACCCACAGTGATCTTTCCCTTTCATCTTCACACACCTCCTAACACCAACTCAGCTGCAATACTGCCATAATCCAATCAGCTCCCAAAAGTGCGATCTGTGATTGCATGTAGCTTTTGAGACACATCTATATATAAAACATCGTAGTCTGTCCCTGGTGCCTGAAAGATTCATGTGCATCTCTTTATGCAAAATGTACTAAGTCCGTCTTAAGATATTGCCAAAGTCTTAACAGTTTCAGTATCACTGGAAAGTTCAAGTTCAAAGTCTCCTTTGAGGCTTAAGGTAAACTCTTAGCCATGCACTGCATTTTGATAAATATTTTTATATTCTGATAAATATAAAAAAGACATTAAACATTCCCAACACATGGTGGCACAATGTTCCTATCCTGAAAGGAAAAATAAGGAGAAATAGGAAGATAGAAACCAAAGCAAGATTGAAAACCAAAAGCGCAAACATTAGATCCCAGCGTTCCATGTCACCTGGAGCAAGCTGAGGAAATGAGATTGAACTCCAGAGGGCTTGGGTGGCCCTGCTCCTACAGCATTGTCGGTGATTGTGCGCTCATGGCCACTCTCTTGGGCTGGCTTTAAACACTCCTTGAAGCTTCCCTCAGACATTCCACGGTCCTAGCTTCTCTAATCTTCTGGGGTCTCCACTGCATTTTCAGCCTTACACACACAGCTTCACACACTGTCCTCTCAGAGGCACACTGCCTGGCCTCCAAAGCCTTCCTCTGAAATCTGAATGGAAGCCGCTGTGACTTCACAACTCTTGCATTCTGCATTCCTGTAAATCCAGCACCGTGAAGATGAAGCCAAAAAGCTGCCAGCTGGAGCAGTAGCCAGGCTTCCTTGCATGGTTGTGGTGGTCTCTGAGTGCCTGGATGGCTTAGTGCTATGAACTGAATGTTGAGGGACAAATTTCCTAGGTAGCCCTTCTCCCGCATGGTGCCCTGGTGTTCTCTCCTCAAAGCAAGGTCTCTTCACTTTTTCAATTTTGAGCCTGCAAAAGATGGTGCCTTTCAGTTCCTCATATGCCCTTAAGCCACTTTTACGGTCTGTTGTAAACTGCTTAGCTTCTCTTTAGTAACCATATTCTCTTCTGCTTCAATATGTGTACATCTCAAATCTATCAGAGCTTTTTTTCTGGTCTGGTCAAACTCAAAACATTTTAAATCATTCATTTGTACTGCTTGGTCTTGATTCTCAATGTGGAGCTCACTAAAAGCCCCCAACAATATCCATATCATAATCCCAACATTGAGCCACCTTAAAATTTCCTCCAGCTGATTAGTCCACTCCCCTTAATCTCAGTCTCCAAAAGAGGTCTCAATATTTGAACAAAATGTAGACAAAATTTCTGCCAGAGTGTAACACACATGGTCTTAAGTCCCAATGCAAATGGAGTCCTCATTCTCAATAGAAACTTCCTTAACCTGGCCTCTGATGTCTGTATTTCTATTAGCATTTTGATGTTCTGAGCTCCAACCAAAAATCTCCCACTGGGCTTGACTTACAATAACATTCTAGGGCCTTTCTGGCTGGACCTCCAAACCTTTCCAAATCCCTTCCATCAGCCACTTCTAAAGAGTTCTAAACCATATGGTCAAGCACAGTCACAGAAATGACCCTACTTTTCTGATACCAAAAATTTACCTTAGTTACTTTTCTCAATGCTGATACAAAATACTCTAACTGAAGGGAGAAGAGGTTTACTTTAGCCTGTAGAGCTTTTAGTCTACAGTCATCTGTCTTCAAGGCTGGATAGCATGCCCCAGGGGCATGGCAGAGGAGAGCTGCTCAAGACATGGTAGATAGGGAGCAGAGAGCAAAGTGGAGGAGAGAGAGAAACCCATGCCCAAAGTGATCTTCCCCTTCCAACCAGGCCCCCTACCAACACCCAGCTATAATGACCACATGATCCAATCACCTTCAGAAAGTGCCACCTATGATTGCATGAGGTTTTGGGGGGGCATCTAGATATTAAACCATAACACACTATTTTTCTGTCCGCAAGATGCTGAGGCTATGTGCCAGACTGTAGCACAACAAGGTCATCCATCATTGCAACTGGGCAGTGCTTGCAGAGTCTGGAGGATTACCATGAGATGAGATAGGAACAGAGCACATACAGCTTTCCCGTGAGCTCCTTACAACTTTTGATTTTTCTTCTGCCGTTCTAATCAGAGCCTTATAAAACTGACAGCTTAGCAAAGGGGGTTCGAGACTTTAGTTCGAGACTTTCATTCACTTCTCTGTATGTAACCCCTAATAAACTCACTTGCCAAAGCAGACTTGTCCAAGTTGTTCTTTGCACTACTGGCCCAACTCAGAGGCAGGTGATTCTTTTACACGTCTCTAGACATATTACGCAACAGTAATATTGGCTTTAGTTCTAGCTGACCACAACATCGTGGTGTCCTACAGCATCTCTGGCTATGATTAATGCGTAACATGACTGAGTCAGGGAGACCCACTGACTCCCTGGGACTCTCTAGGAGTTTGGGCAAGTGTGCTGCACACGGCTGTAGATGTGGTGTGCTCACAACGGCTGCTCCACAGTGAGAACAGTGGCCCTAGCAGATGATGAAGATTTCCTTAGGCACTGTGGATGCTACACACCTGTACCGCTGGCACGGGCCTCTGGCACTGTGGCCCCCGAAGGGGTGAGTGGGCTGACACACCTGTTTCCTAACTAATCTGTGGTGCAGACCTAGATGCCGCACAGGGAGCACTGGCGGCAGGACCAGCAGCACCCCTCTGTGGTGCCTGTGCCCGGTCCTAACAGCAGTCTGACATGGTATGGAGGTGGGTGGGGGTAGATACCATGTAAGGATGGGAGCAGGAACCTGAGGATTCTCTGCCTCTTTGGTGCCGGTGCCCATTCAGGAGCAGATCAACAGCTGTGGCTGGGCCAACCCGTGCTTAGGGGCTCCCTTTGGCCATGTGCACCTAGGGCAGGGTGACGCCAGAGATACAGAGTTCTCAAGGTCCCCTCAGCATAGCCCTGCAGAAGGCAACTGTGGGAGCTGCCGTGCTTTGCTCCTGCCCACCTGTCAATGACAGGTGCTTGAGCAGGGCGAGAGAGGAAGGAGGACGGGAGCTGCCTGAGCACCTGAATGCTGTCCTGGCACTGGTGTGAGTACACTTGGGGCCGGCCACACTCATGACCTCAACAGACCAGCATTCTGATCTCCCAGGTCTCAAGAGCGGCACCATCCCTTCCCCTCAGTCAGCAACACCTCTCCCCTGCAGTGAGAGCACATAGCAGGTGTGGGTCACGGGCTCTCTGCTGAGCTCAGACAGGTCTGTGATGCAGTGGGATATCTGTGGGCCTCCCCGAGACAGGAGTGTGCAGGGCCTTCTGCCTTGCTGGAACAGTCAGGTTCAGACAATGACTCCTCTGTCTAGATGGCTCCTGGCTACAGCACCCTGGGCTTCCCTGGCAGTTGCTGTGAGATCTTTTTCCAAATCCAGGCTACTGTGCAGAGTCCAGGCTACTCACCCAGTGGGCTGTGAGTCTGTGAGGACCGTAAAACCTCCGGGTGGCTGTGACTGCCCACAGAACCCCGAGGGCTTGTGGACTTTCTCACCTTGACTCCTGATTCTCCTTCCTGCTCTTTCTCTGACTGCCACAGTCCCATGGCCCAAATCTTACAAAGTTCAGCTGCTTCTCCCCTTGCCCCCACCCCGGTACCAGGGATGGAATGCTCAGCCGCTTTCTTGCTGACTTCATGTTCTCACCTCATCACTTGAGGGAAAGAAGCAGAGAAGGATCGGGGGCTGAGCAAGGGAGTTGGAAAAATCCATCACTTCTTCTTGGAAATGTGGCATCAACACCATGAGAAGTGGGAGGGCAAGGGCCAGAAGATGCTGTAGGGGAGAGCGAACCCGGTCCTTGTCCTCCAGTTCTACATGGGGCCCTGGAAGCTAAATGGACAAAAGACGGATTAACAGGAGAGTAAGACGGACAGATGGGGCCCTTCTCCAAAGCGAACTGAAATGAAAACCCTGGAGAAACGATCAGACCTGGAGGCTCACACACCATTTTAACAAAGAGCGATAAACTGTGGAGAAGTAACCAGGCAAAGGAAGAGGCTGAGCCTGCAGGAGAGTACATTTTGGGAAAGTAAATATTTGGGGAAGCTAATCGAAGATAAGAGTTATCTTGGTAAAGTTTGTTGTGTAGATACCCTGGTGACCAAGAGTCATTTTGCCCTTGCTAGTGCAAGAGGGGAGGGAGAGACCTTCACAAAGGAAAATATATGGCCCATTTTTCAGCAAATAAGTAGGTAGAGGGTGGAGCATTCTTTTACAATCTGTTCTTTCCCCATGGCCTTCAGCACAGAACAATCCTTAAGCAAAGCAGTAGATTCTGATCTCCGTTCACAACCCATCGGCAGGCCTTTTCCTGCTGTGCTGAGACCATGGAGGCAGAGACTGGCTGTCTGGCTGCCTTTTCGGATTGGCCTATTTCTTTGTCTGTAAATTAATGGGCAAATGATTCTGAGCTTTGAGCCTCAGTTTCCCCATCTATAAAAGGAGGGTAATGATGTTGTCTTACTGTCTGAATCCATACCCCCACCTAACCTGATTTAATCTTCATAAGAGGTTCCTGTGGTGGTCATGAGGAAGAAACAGGATTCTCTCTTGATTTAAATAAATAGTGCAAGTGTACAAATGTTTCTTCTTTCTTTTTGTCTTTATTATTTGTAATTAGCACATAATAATCGTACATATTTAGAAGGTACACTGTGATAACTCAACACACACACACACAACACACACACATATACACAGTGTGTTAAAAATATCTTTTCTTTCTTAAAAGGTATGGAATATTGCCAGGAAATACCACACTCTATAATGGAGAGTAGATGAAAACATATCATAGCCAGGCATGGTGGTGCACACTTGAAATCCCAATACTCTGGGAGGCGGAGGGAGGAGGGTTGCAAGTTCAAGTTCAGTTTGGGCAACCTAGAGACTTGGCAAGACCCTGTCTTAAAATACAAAATAAAAGAAGGGCTTGGGATATAGCTCAGTGCAAAGGCCCTGAGTTCAAACCCTAACGGCCAAAAAATAAAATAAAAAGACACGTCACAGCAAAGGAGCAGAATACACTTTCTCGTCTTGCCCTTGCCTGTGAGGAATTTATGTCTCCCTGGGGCTCAAAGTGTGTGGACGTGCACACAGGCACTGCCTGCTCACCTTCTGCTGGAAAAAGCATCCCAAGGTAGGGCATGGCCGGAGCAGTGAGCACCACGCTCCTAATGCCACGTTCTCAGGGGCAGGAAGAGCACGTTAGAAGCACAGCTACAAAGCAGAGCGTTTGAGAAATGCAACCCGGAGGGACCGCGCTTGTTTTCAGAGTGCCTCCCAACGAGAGTAAGAGCAGAGAATCCACAGCTCAATGGGAAAAGCCCTCATGGGTGGGGTCACCGGAGTGCAGCCCATCCAGAGCTCACCCCTGCCTTGTCCTGTCACGCCATGCTTCTCTGGGCCTCAGTTTCCTCTTTTAATGGAAATGTCTCTAAGGCCTGCTTGGCTCTGATGGTAACTGCAGTGCTAATTTGGATTAGCCGAATCCTGGCACTGCCGCTTCAGGGCACCTCTTCCTGTTCCTAGGTGATGTTGGCTCATCCGCCTGGCAGCAGGACTGGCCCCTGACCCACCCCATTCGGCTCTCCCAGCCTCCTGACCAGAGCTGGTCAGAGATGTCAGCCAGCTGTGCCTGGGACAGAGGAGCCCCGAGGCCGCCCTAGCAGGCAGGGGTTGAGTCTGCTCACAGCAGGCCCAGGCAGTCCCTAGAACTGTTGAGTTAAGCTTCCAGTTCAGTCCCTCCCAAGCCAAAGCTTTCCAAAGCCTTGGCACTGACTTGGCACCTGTGAGGCACTCCCTGGGGACCAGGGAGCTGGACAGGGGCTGTGCTGCCTGAGTTCAGATAAACTGCTTGCAACTTGTTAGCAGAGGAGTGAGCCACTCACCTTTCTCGGAAGCCTGTGACGTGCTGTGCGTGGCAGGACATGGGAGAGTGAACAGAAGGGACCTGCAGCTCTGCAGCATGGGGGAGCTGGGACGAGGTGGAGGTGAGATCGGAAGGATGGGTCAGAGTCAAATCATTTGAGGTCTAGGTCCTGATTTGGCTACACATTCAAAGTTCATGCTTTTGGTTTTAGCCTGTAAACCAAAGGTCAAAAACTGGCAGTTTCCATTCATCCTGCAGATTTTCTCTCACTTCTTTTTCTAAGTTGAGACAACCTAAAAATATAAGGACATTTCCCGTACAAATCTCCAGCTTCTGGGAAGACCTGGCCTCCTTGAGACAGAAGCTGAATAGCTGCTTCCCTGTTGATGTTACCGAGGGGGCGAACTCCTCTGTCTATGACCTGAGCCGCTTGTCTCCCTTGTGGTATGCGTGACATTCATTTGTGCTTGAGTTCATGGTCTCTGACAGACAGCAAAGCCATTAACGGTCTAGAAGATCATCTGCAAACTTTGGGTCCAAAGCCATGGGTCAGCTGGACTAAGTTGGAGGCAGTGCTCCAACAGGGCAGGAGGGAGAGCAGAGGTGGGGTCCTGACGGGAGACTGCTACTCAGGTTCGAGCAACAGGACGCGAGGCCTGACCTCATTTGCCTTAGGCAGGTTGTACTTCTGTGCATGGCACGAGGCATCCTCCTTTGAAAGGCATAAATCCTCCAGGCAGGAGAAAGAGCTTCCCTTCGGAGACAGTAGGCACATCCCCACTGGACTGGACTTGTCTAGAGCTTTATGCGATATGGGCACTCAGAGTGAATGTCAGTAGCTCACTCCTGGACCACGGGCAGCAGAGCCAGCCTGCTTGGTGTGAATCTTGTCACGTTTCCTCACAGGGAAGTCAGTAAACATCTCTGTGCCTTCATTTCCTCGAGAAAATGTCAGCAGCTGCCCCACGGGGTTTTGTGAGTGAATGTGCAGTTAGCACACAGAAAATGCTGCCTAGTGTTGGCTCATTGCTGTGCGTGTTCTCCATAAGCCAGTCGACAGCCACGGATGTCTTGTGATGGGAGGATGGGGTGAGGAGGGTAAGGTAAGGGGGGAACCTGGCAAGAGAACTGGCACAACCTGCTCTACACACTACCAGTAAGAGAAGACACCACTGATCCTGTCATGGTGGCAGGAAGAGAAGGGACAGGTGGAGGTGGCCCTTGCACAGGCCTGGTGTTATCTCTGGCTCAGCCAGAGGGGAGAATGGGAGCTGGCAGGAGCGACAAAGCTGCAATGTGAAAGGTGCCAGAAGGAAGACCTGGAGACGCCTGCAGCAAGACCTCTCGGAATGGAAGCACAGAGGTTGAGCAGTGTTGGTTGACCAAGCCCATCCAGGCATGGTGTCCGGTAGTTGATAATCCCTCAAAGTGCTCACCTGCCAATCCCTGGAGCTCATGACACAACCTTATGTGGCAAAGGGGACTGCATAGGTTAAGGACCTTAAAGTGGAGAAAGTTCCCTGGATTACCAGGTGGTCCTAAACTAATCACATTGGTCCTTAGAGGGGAGACACTCCCCACCTGTGGTCAGAAACATCAAGGAGACTAGAAAAGTAAGGCCACAGGGAAGCAACTCTGCTGGCACTGAAGGTGTGGGGCTGTGGGGATATGTGCCAGGGGATGCAGGCAGGCTCTCGGAACTGGGACTCCTAGTGCTTCCAGGAAGAAATGGAGATTTGCAGGAGCCTCAATTTTAGCCCATCTAGCATCATGTCAAACTTCTGACTTCCAGAACCATAAGATGATAAATGTCTATTGTTCTAAGTCACTAAGTTTGTGGAAATTTGCTGCACCAGCAATAGAAATGTAATAGAGTGGCTGAGAACAAAATTAACCAGGTATGCCAGTTGATTCTCATGTCAACTTGACTGGATTGTGAGACTCATGGAGAAGTGATTGGTTTTAAGGGTTCTAACTTCATCAGTGAGCTAGCCATGGATAGGCTCACAACTGAGTCGGCTATTAGGAGTTGGGGCTTAGTAGGAGGAAGTGGGTCATGATGTGTGAGAGGGGACTATTTCTGCTCCCTAGCTGCTTCCTCTCTACTCTTTCCATTTTCTTTGTTTCCTGGATGCCATGAGTTGAGCAGCTGACCTTCACCACACCTTTGCATTGTGAAGTTTCTGCCTGAGAGCCAGATGATCATGGGCTCAACCCTGTGACACCATGACCAAAACAAACCTCTTCTCTTTTAAGCTGTAGGTGTCTAGTATTTTGTCCCAGTGATGGGAAAGTTGACCAATACAAGAGACAAATAGTATCTGTTCAGGGTGCTTTTAGATGAAGAAGATTGAAACTGGAGGCCAAAGCCTGGGCTGGAAGGGACACAACATTTTTAAAAAGATTTTCATTAACACCCATTAGTTACACATATTAATGGGGTGCAGTATAATAGTGCCATGTAGACACACAGCAGGCATAAATCATACCCAACACCTTGTCCCTTTCCTAACCTTCCCAATCTCTGCTAATAACTATTTCAGTGCAAGGTGTCTCTTACTTGAGGCTAGAGAAATAGAAAGTAGGAGCAGTTCCAATAATTACCCAAATTATCTATTCTGTTTTTTCAGAAATATCATATATATACTAATTTGTTTTATATATACTAGTAGCTTATCTTAGTTCATTGAAAACAGTTTTGTGTATTATCTGCCTCTTTCTTTTTTTTTTCAACAGTGTTTTTTCATCTATCACTTGTGTTCTGAGTAACATTTGGGCCATTCTTTTAAGATTATGGTACACAATTTCTCAACTATCATTATTCTCAGTTTCGTCAGGAATTTTTGTTTTATTCTCTCACAGAAGAAAAAAAGTGTTTTAAAATATTTTAGATATTAATATCTGCTTGTCTTACATTCAAATAGAAAAAATTTGAATAACTATTCTGCCTTTATGCGAACTTGTTTTCATTTTTTTAGTCCCCAAATACAGTGATGCCTCAGTTCACAAACTTGATTCTTTCCATATCCTGGTGGCAAACTGAGTCCCAGAGTCCTAGATTACAGGTGTGTACCACCATGCCTTGCTGTTTATGCTTTTTTGATGAGGTCTATTCTAACTGGAATGAGATACTATCTAATTGTAGTTTTGATGTACACTCTAATGCCTAATGGTATGGGAGCATTTTTCATATATTTGTGGACCACTCTATATCTTCCTTTGAGTGTCATTCAGACAATTCACCCATTTTTAAAATTAGATCACGTGGGTTTTATATTGTTAGGTTTTATGAGTTCCTATCAGATTCTGGATATCAACCCACTTCTCTCGGTTCTTCCTTGTTCTCTCTGTTTGCTGGCTGGCAGGAGGTGAGCAGCTTTCCCTCTCCATGTCCTTCTATCGTGAAGTTTGGCCCAGCCGAGCATGGATGGAAAGCAAGGCCCAAATAACCCCTTCCTTCTTTGCATTATGTACATCAGGGATTCTGTCCCAGCAATGAAATTGTACTCACAACAGCTATCACATAGCCAAGGAAGATAAAGACTCATTCAATGAAAATTATAGAACGTTGGCCAAAGAAATTGAAAAAGATACAGAAGTATGGAAAGACCTACCATGTTCATGGAGTATAAGGACCAATATTATTAAAAGGTCCATCCGTCCCAAAATTATCTACAGATTCCAAACACTCTCCATCAAATTCCCAGTGAAATTCTTCACAGAAGTAGAAAGAAAACGATTCTAAAATTCATCTGGAAGCACAAAAGACTCCAAACAGCCAAAACCATCTTGAGCAAAACAAAACAAAGCAAAACAAAAACAACAAAGCCACAAGTATCATAATACTTGATTTCAAGACATACTACAGAGACGGTTTCCCCAAAGAAGAAAAGAAAGACATTTGACATGGATCAAAGACCTAAATGTAGAACCTGGAACCATGAAATTAATTATAAGAAAGCAGGGGGGACATTGGTATAGGCAGCGACTTTCTTGATAGGATCATAAAAGCATAGGAAGCAAAAGCAAAAACTGACAAATGGGACTGCTTTCCTGACACCAACCCTTCAGCTTTCCATCACAGACCCTTTGGCCTCCTGATACAGACTCACACCAGACACTACAGCGAGCCCCAGGCCTTCAACTGAATCCTTTGGTGCACAGACAGCCCTTTTGTCCTCTTCCCCACCTGACTCTGTGGGCGGCCACTGTAAGCCAATTTTGTACAGTCCTATATATCTGTAGATCTTGCATTAAATCTGTTTCTCTCATGAGTATTGACTGATACAGCACGTGAGCCTTTTGGTGACATTTTTTGGAACCATAGCAACTTCTTTCTCAGAAAGTTAGTTATCAGTGTACCAAAAAAGCTATTGATTTTTGCATGTTGATTCTTCTGTACATAATTGTTTTACCCAATTCGTGTACCAGTTAACTCTTGATGGAGTCCTCAGGTGTATAGAATGGGTATAGAGAATCACATAATCTGCAGGCAGGGATAATTTTATTTCCACCTTTTGTATTTGTATTCCTTTTGTTTATTCCTCTTGCCTGATTGCTCTGACTGAACCGTCTAGTAGTATGTTAAATAAGAGTGGTGACAGGGACATCCCTGACTTGTTCTTGATTGTAGTGAAGATGCTTTCAGCTTTTCCTCATTTAGTCTGATGTTGGCTATTAGTAAGTTATATTGAGAGGGAAAACTTTAATAGTGAAAACTTAGGAAATGTCACAATATAAGATAACTGCTTAGTTCAGAATTAACCAGTACAGTACCAGCAGCACCTAGTTTCCCCCCAAAAGTTTTGTAAGTGAAAAGAACCACTGTTAGCTTTGTTGACCAAACATGTTCCCTCCCCCCTGGCTAGAATGGGTAACTGAATAAATCTTAAAGGTAACTTTCCCTAACAAAGAACTCCCTCTGGGTTGAAATCCAACTGCCTAGCCACCATGTTTTGGGTATCAGCAACGTGAGCTGTGAAAATGCAGTGTAACCAACTAAGATCAAAGCTGTAAAACCCTATGAAAGAAGGAATTGTAACCCAATGGGGGAGTCGATCAGGGCACCGTCATTTGGTGTCATCGATCCCCATTGGTGGAGTAAGCTTTTTTATTTTACTTCTATTTTGCTGCCTCTCTGTGTGTCACTTGCCAATTCCTTCCGTAACAATATTTAGCTTTCATTATGAGCTGTGTGATTCTTCTATGTCTTGTGTGTCCTGGGCTTTCATCACGAAGCGTTGTTGAATTTTATCCAGTTCTTTTTCTTCATCTGCTGACCTGATCATATGACTTCTGTCCTTCATCCCATAGATATGATGTGTTGTTTATTAGTAGGTCTATGTTGGAGTGCTTTTGCACCTTTCAGTCAATACCAACTTGATCATCATGAATTATCTTCATATGCTGCTGCAGTCAGTGTGCTAATATTTTGTTGAGAACCATTGCATCTATGTTGATCAGGAATACCAGTTACAGTTTCCTTTTTGGGTTGGTTCCTATCTACTTTTGGTACAGGGTAATATTGGCCTTGAAAGAATGAGTTTGGAGGGGGTCCCTCACTTTCAGTTCTGTGCATGGTTTGAGATGAATTGGTGCTGGTTCTTTAACAGTTTGGCCAAATTTTTGGGCACAGTTTCACAAACCTGTAAACCCATCATTCAGGAGGCTAAGGCAGGAGGATCATGAATTTGAGGCCAGCCTGGATTACATAGCGAGTTCAAATTCAGCTATATGTTGTCTTAAAAAGCAAAACAAAACAAATAAGCAAACAAAACAAAAAATAGTTTGGTGAGATTAACAGGAAGCCATTCAGCCCTGAGTGGTAGGCAGTCTTCATTATCACTAAGTTTCATTAGTTGTTTTTAACCTATTCACTTTTTTACTTCCTCATGGTTCCATTTTAAAATGTCCAGAAGTTTTTTATTTTTTTCTAGTTTTTCCAAGTTGTTATCATAAAATTTTTGTTTGTTTGTTTTCTTGTTTGCTTTGTTTTTGTCACAGGGTCTCACTGTACAGTTCAGGCTGGCCTTCAACTTGGGGCAATCTTCCTGCCTCAGCCTCTTGAGTGCCAGGACTACAGGGAGATATAAAGTCTAACATAAAGTCGTTTACAGTAATCCTTAATTTTCCTATGTTTGTATGTGGTATCATTCTTGAATCTCAGTTTACACATAGATTTTTATTTGTTTGTGTCTTCTCTTTTCTTGTATGGACTATCTTTCAGTTCATTAATTTTTGTTCTGTTTTGTTTCCTGAGATAGGATCTTTCTATGTAGCTCACGCTGTTCTTGAACTTGCTATGTAGCACAGGTTGGCCTTGAACTCGTGATCCTCCTTCCTCTGCCTCCAAGTGCAGGGATTACACAGGCATGCACTGTCATGCCCAGCTGTTTTTTTCTTTTTCTTTTAACTTTTCAAAGAACCAATTCTTTGATCTTTTGTACTGCATTCATCTCTGTTTCGTTTGCATCTTCTCTGGTGTTTGTGAATTTCTTTCCTTGTAACTAATTTTGTTCGGTTTGTTCTTGATTTTTCTAACCCTTGAGATGCATTACTAGTTTATTTGAAATCTTTTTAAACTCTTTTTCCTTTTTTTTTTTTCCACAATACTCACAATCAAACTCACTTCCTTCCAGGCTAGGTGAACACTTTCACACTAGCTTCACCCCAGCCTCTTTTTCTATATTTTTAATGTAAGTGCTCATTGGTGGAAATTTCTCTTAGTTCCTTTTGCTGCATCCATAAGTTTTGTTAGGTTGTGTTTCCATTTTCATTTATTTCAAAAAATTGTTTAAGTTTCTCTTTTGATTTCCCTCTTGGCTCATTCTTCATTCGAAAGTATGTGGTTCAGTCCAAATGAAATTCTTTTGGTTGTTGACTTCTAGTTTTATTCCACTGTGAACAGAAAAGGTACAGGATATGATTTCAGCTCTTCTGAGTTGTTGAGATTTGTTTTATGGCCTAATAAATGACCTAATAGGACCAAGAACATCCTATGCGTTGTTGAAAACAGTGTATTCTATAGCTGGGGTTGGGATATTTTATAAATGGCTCAAGTCAATTTGACCTATAATGTAGGTCTGATTT
This sequence comes from Fukomys damarensis, assembly GCF_012274545.1. Classification (NCBI taxonomy): domain Eukaryota; kingdom Metazoa; phylum Chordata; class Mammalia; order Rodentia; family Bathyergidae; genus Fukomys; species Fukomys damarensis. Next base: position 69,068,611 of record NW_022900926.1, read on the forward strand.
TGTTTTTGTTGATTATTTTGTCTTGATAATTTGTCCATTGATAAAAGTAGGGGTCAGAATCCCCTGTTGTTCTTATATTGAGTCCTTTTCCTTCCTTTAGGTGGGAGTGTTTATTAAGTTGGGTGCTAGCATTTTCATACACATGTACAGTCATCGTTTCTTCTTGTTGATTCCCGAGTTGCCTCCTTTGTCTCTTATTATAGCTTTTGGGTTTCAGTGTATTTTGTCAGATACAAGTATAGCTCTTCCTGCTCCCTTTGGGTTTCTGTTGCTTGGAATGCCATTTCAAGTTTCTCTGTGTCTTTATTTGGGACTGAGTTCGTTGTAGACAGCATGGCAGTATATGGTTGAGTTTTTTTTTTTTTTTAATCTATTCTGAGTCTTTTTAAAAATCCATTCTGAGTCTTTCAAAAAATCTATTTTGCCAGCCTAGTATTTTTGTTTTCCTTTTTAAAGACAGAGTCTCACTATGTAGGCCAGCCTCAAACTCACACCTGGCTGGCCAGGTTCTGTTTGTTTTTTGGTAGTGGGGGTTGAACCCAGGGCCTTTGCACTGGGTCCTCTACCCTTTTTAACTCTTTTAAATTTTGAAACAGGGTCTCACTAAGTTTCCCAGACTGATCTCTGCTAGATGGTCTTTTAATTTGAGAAAGTCTAGTCTACATTCAAAGTTACCGTGGATAGGTAAGGACTTACTCTTGTCATTTTGTTGATGTTTCTAGATGCTTTTAACATTCTTAATTCTTTCTCTTATATTCATCTTTGTGGTATGGTGGCTTACTGCACTGATAATATTCAATTGCTTTCTATTTTTTCTTTGTGTATCTACTCTTCTAGTGGGGTTTACACTATCACATGCTTTTATGATGGTAATTATATTTCCTTCTTAAACATCTTTGAAAGGCTTGTCTGTTGGTCAGGAATTAACCTATTTTTGTTGTCTTGGGAGGTCCTTGTTTTTCCTTCCTTTCTGAAGTATGGCTTTGATACATACAGTGGTCTTGGTTGGCAGTTACTTCCTTTCAGGACTTGGAATAGATTATTTCACTCAGTGTAGTTTCTGCTGAGAAACCTGCTGTCTTTCTAATGGGAATACCCTCAAATGTGATGTGGCGCTTTTCTATTGGAGAATTTTAAATTCACTGTCTTGTTTTGGCCAGTTTCACTATAATATGCTCTGATGAAGATCTTTTCATGTTATGTCTTTTGTGGTCCTATGGGCCTCCTGTACATGCATGTCTATATCTTTCCCAACACTGGGGGAGTTTTCTGCTGTTATTTCATTGGATAGGGTTTCCATGCCCTCAACTATTTTTTCTCCTTATCTTCGGGTGTTCCAAAGGTGTGTACTTTTATCCCTTCAGTGGTGTCCCATAGCTCTCGACTACCCTCTTCATTCTTTCTTCTTTCTATTTTGTGTGACTTGGTTATTTCAAAAGACCTGTCTTCAAGTTCAGATATCCTTTCTTCCACCTAATCAAGTCTGTTGAGTCTTTCAACTACGTTTTTTCACTCAACTACTTTCCACTGCTAAGATTCTCATTTCTTTTTTTTCCAAAATCTCTTTGCTGAAATGTTCATTCACATCCTGCATTTGCTAATTTAACACTGTACCAGCACCCTCTTGGATCTCACTGAGACTTTCTAAAAAAAGAATAGTCATTAAAAGAATTATTTATCAGGCACCTCATTCATTTCAATGTCTTTGGAATCTGTTGCTAAAATATTATGGGGTTTTTTGTTTGTTTGATTTTGTTTGTTTTTTGTTGTTGTTGTTTTGTTTTTGGTACCAGGGATTGAACTCGGGACCTTGTGTTTGCAAAGCAAGCAGCAGAACCACTGAGCTACACATCCAGCCCTAAAGTTATGTTCTTTTGGTGGCATCATGTTACCTATTTTTCATTTATCTTGTGCTCTGTATTGAGATGTGTGCATCTAGTGATTCAGATATCTATCACTTTTATGGGCTGGCCTTTTTAGTAACTGGCAGTCTCACAAAGATGTACATTGGTGTTGGCTTTGATTCCAGGTGGGGACAGCAATGTAGTCTCCTATAGTTTCTTTGGCTGTGGTTACTGGCTTTGGGCACAGTGGCTGTGGTGGAGTCACAGAGACCTGCTGTCTCTGTGGGCCACATGGAGTGGGACACTCCAGCAGTTCAGTGGAGGTGTGGGGCACTCCCTGTGTGGCCACACCTCAGAGAATTTCATACAATTGACCTGGTATAAACAGAGGTCTCTTAACAACTAGGCTTTGAAAGATAATGCTTCTCACAGTAGGCAAAGTAGCCTTTCTAGTCAGTAAAATGTCTGTCCCTCTGGAATGACAAGGTGACATCAGAGAAGACCAATTATCACCCAAGTGTTCCTCAGTCCAACAATTCATGTTGCCGCATCTAGGGTCAGAATTCATTAAATCTACACTGTGCTCTCAAACACTGAGTTTCCAACACCCCGCTTCTTATTACTGTGGTGGCTCCTAGTTTTGCCTTCTCCTTCAACCTCCCCCATCCCAAACCCAGCTAGTACTGCTCTGGTGAAAAAGTAGGGAAGTGATACTAAGAATACCTTCCTTAAGAGGCTGGTTTGCACTGCACATAGGATGAGCCCAGGATACCCATTAGCAAGAGACAGATATTAGTCTGGCAGATATGAACAGAGCTTAAGTCTGGTGGTTGATTTATGCATTATCCCTAATATTTTCTTAAGGCCTCTCTGCTTTTTCCAAAAGGAATATATTAATTATGTATCAGAAAAAGTTTTAAAATTTATAGTCTCTAAAAAAACAATACAGGAACAAAGCAAATCTAGAACCTGAAAAATTTTTCAAAACAACTCAGATTCTAAAATCTGCTTTTCAATAATGTCACCATGGGGCCCAGGGTTTAGCTCAGTGGTGCTGCCGCCTGCCTCGCAAGCTCAAGGTCCCGAGTTCAATCCCCAGTACAAAAAAAAAAAAAAAAATGTTGCTAAAAAGTTTGAAAAATTCGTGGATGCTTCCAAGTCTGCTATGCCATTGGGAAATGGAGGAATAAGCACAAAGGAACACTGGCTGTCCCAGAAAGATGAGGGAGGCAGCCGTGCCAGACCTCCAGGATGACTGGCCCACAGGTACAAGAAACATGGCAGCCACATGGGCAGCCACACGTGACCTCACCTCAGGAAATTTGCTTAATGACAATCTCAGTAGGAAAACAAGGTCGGCTTTTTGCAAAAGACTTTTCATCTTTACATCTCTCCTGACTCTTCAAGTCCTTTAGGATTGTTCTAACTTAACATGTCTGCTTTGAGACTGTTTCTGCTGCTTTACGTTTTGTTGGAGCAGGTGCATGCAAGTCTAGGAACAAAGATCTGCTACTGTGCTTGTAGTCCTTGTGACTTACAAAGGTCATCATTTGTACTCTATCATTAGGGAAGAATCAGGCTGTTTCCTGTTTCTTTTTCTTTTTTGGGGGGTACCAGGAATTGAACTTAGGACCTTGCGCTTGCAAGTCAGGCGGCAGAAACACTGAGCCCAATCCCTGGCTGTTTCCTTGTCAGGAATATAGCCCTCAAAATGAATGTATTGAGGTGACATTCAAAAACTAGAGCAAATTTGATTCTGAAAGGGCCAATAAATTTAGGAATATGCAAGGCTTCCTTGTTGTTTACTGTTTTTGCTGATTACAAATACTGCTACTCAGATTAATGTTTCCAAAGATGAGGACGGGAATTGGTTTTATTTTTATGTTCTATTATTTCGTGTCTTTGTTTCATTTGGGTTCTTTGGGCTTACTTTGGGGATCCCAGTATTCTGAACTGTTGCTTGAATTTTCTGGGCTATTTCTCAGACCCTTCTGGGTTGCTTTTGGGCAGAGTTAGGAAATCATTGAAATTTTCCAGTATAGTTTTATTGAGGATCTCCCATGGTTTTGCGCCCCTTTCCTTTTATATCTGCCTTTGGAGAGTAATTGATTGCCTTTCATTTCATTCCTCTGAGCTTCCCGAAGCCTGAATTGTGCCCTGGACTTCTGAACTCTTGCCTGCATTCACAAGGGCAGCCTCAACTGTTGGCATCACTAGCTAACCAGTCAAACATCTTCCCTGTGGAGTGCAGGCTCGGCATCAACATCTTTCCAAGCCTGTGCTTTAGGTGATCACTACCACCCAATAAAGCTCATCAGGGACTTCATCATTAAAGCTTGCTTGCCCCAGAGAAGGAGCCTTCCAGGGAAAATGCCCCAGATGGGATGGGTAAACAAGTATGGTCTTGGTTTGTTGTTCTGGGTTCCGAATCTTCTTTTGGGTGGGGGCTCCCATCCATTGGCTTCAAGTATTGCTGTCCTTCTGGATAGTCCACCATTATAACAGGGAAGGGCGGAAATGGCAGTTTCTCCTCAACCTCAGTAAGCTCATCGCTGGGACAGATTCCTACAACAGAAGAGAGATTCACAAGAGAGAGACAAGCACGTTATTAACCTATGCAGTGTGCACCATGCAAGAGAGCCACAGAGATTGAGGAGTCTGCCTTAAATAGCATTTCAACGAAGAGTGACATTTAGAGAAGCAACACAGCAAAGCAAGGCAGTTCTAGGATTCGAGGGCAGGAAAACTGAGAAGGAAAACGTACAGGGAGAAAGTCTACTTGCAGATTTCTTCAGTGCCGCTGTCTCCAAGACAACAAGCAGGTTTTGTAAAGAACTGACATCCTGTCTTCAGGAGCAAAGGTGCAGGAAGGTAGAGAGACTTTTTGAGTCCCTGTCTTGCTTTTAAGCAAACAGAGAAAAGGCAAAGATCCCCCGCATTTTGACTGCCTTCAGCTCACCAATCCTTTATGTTTTGTGGAGAAATGTTTAGGTTCTTTCAATAGCTTTCATTTATAGAGGGCCTATTATGTGCTGGCTTTAACATTTTTTCTTGTGTTACTGTGACAGGAACCTTACAGTAGTTTTCATCATCCTTGTGTACAGATGAAGCTCCCGCGGTGAAATGCCCACAGAAAAGTTGTTGGTAAGGTGGGAGTCAAGCCCAGGGCTGTCCAATTCCAAAGTCTATGGCAGGTCCACCATTTTTGGCTACTTTATTACTACCGAGCGCCAAATAGGGACAGGCCTTAGGATTTCATGTCTGAATGGAATATAATCCTATTTTACCTATCTAGACCTCCAGGAACCCAAAGGAATCATGTTTGAGTTCTGAAGGGCCCATGGCTGAAAGACCCTTAGAAAATCCAGCATCCCTTCTGTCGGTTCAAAGTTGAGCGAACACGCAAAGACTCTTTAGTACGTGGTTTGGGAAGAAGGCCGCAGAGGCTGCCCTCAGCTGCAGGACTCTGGCGGTTTGATTGGAACTGGACTGCATTTATTGAGCATCTACTCGTGCCACACCATGCGCTTGGGTCTCTGAGCTCACGGCACAGATCAAATCTGTCTTTGTACCACGTCACACAGCCAGCTCTGCACCTCACAGGGCTTCCAGCAGACCCTTCTTGAGGCAGGGAGCACAGGAGCACCACAGACAGAATGAAGCTGACCGAGGCAGGAGGAAAAGTGTGCTTCTAGCCTTACAATTTAAGGAAGTGCAAGTCATAAGGCCAGGGGAGGGCATCTGTCCATATTGGTCTGGGATTACAGGGACAAGCTTGGAAGAAATTAGCCAGTCATGAAAGGAATTGACCTGACAGTAGGACACAGCCGAGAAAGCAGAAACTGACCTGTGGACTCAACGCCTTTTCTAGTTGTCAGTAACCCCGGCACCAAAGCCTTTGTCAGCCAAGCGCAGGAGCTCATGCACATTCTCAGGGCCATCAGTTACTGGATGTATCAGAACTTCCCACAAAGTAAAATCACAGGAATTAGTGGGGTTCAATGGCAATCACCCTACTCCTCACACACCAGGAAATGCCGTAGGCAAAAGGAAGAAAAATTGCAAGAACAGAGCAAATGACCATCATTCTAAGGCAAATCTGATGGGAAGCTGATTGTAGGACATTGTCCTTCTATAGAGGGTGACTATCACAGTTTGCATGGGAGAGTCTGGTTCATAATGGTTTTTGTAGTGTAATTATTTAAAAATATTGCTCTTTCCACTAAAAAGTACTCTGGTTTTGATAGTAAATTGACCATCTGACCACTTCACTTATACAGCAGGTTTCAACTTACTACTCCTTTGTTCTGAATACAATAAATTGCACAGAAAAGTAATTTTGTCAGCAAGAATTCAGGGCTACTGATATTTCCATACTATCATTCCCCAGCTGCTACACACACACACACAGTGTATTCTTGTTTTGTTTTTGGTACCGGGGATTGAACTTGGGTCCTTGCGCTTGCAAGGCAGGCCACCGAACCGCTGAGCTAAAGGCCCAGCCGAAAACACAGTGTATTCTTAAGACAGTTGTGCAGGCTTTCCTGGATCATGGTTCTGACACTGAATGAACTCATAGCAATTAGGCGCAAATATGGAAGTTGTGAGTAGATTTAACAGCTTTCCACCAAAATCTGTGCCCTGAGCAAAACTACACAGGTGGGCCCAGGGGCCCAGAAACAGGCACAAACCAGGCCATTTGTTCTCTGCACAGGGGCAGGTTGGCTCCTCCTCCGCTCCCTCCCAACCTTCCATACCCCAAGTTGCTCACCCCAGTATTCCTTCCTGCTTATTCCAAAGCAGAATATTCAGTTTTACCGACAGCCACGATCAAATGTCCAGATAAAAATTGACCAAGGAAGTCGGGATTTGGTTACTTGAGTGCAGCACGGCAAGGTGTACAGCCCTTTCACCAAGGTGCCATTTCCTTTGGACGCGCAGTTTAATTTGCAAAGCCTACCACTTGCACCCCTGAAGGTCCCTCAGAAAGATTGCAGTGCGAAAATCAGCTCCTCCTGCACGCACCACAAATAACAGTAACAAAACGCTCAGGATGAGAGTGCCATCTAGTGACAAAAGCCTGCACTTGTTCCGTTCTTTCAAGAGTTGGGGGAACACATGGGCTTCATAGAGATTGTTGTCTGCAAGAGTCCCAACAGAGAGGGACTTGGGAATCCAGGACTTAAAGGACTTTGGCCCTGTCAGTCCTCGAAGTGATGCCCTGGCATACATCACGAAGTCAGTCTGCAGTGTGGAGCAGGGCTTCTGGAGCTAGCTACGTATTACTCCTCCGGACCTGCCACGAGCCTGAGCAGTATACAACTCTCTTTCCCATTACTATAAAATGGAGATGATATCTGTGTTTTATAATCACAAGTGAGGTCACTCCTATAAACTAAAGCTTTTTAACCCATACCTAACACTAAACTCTTCAAATTTTATGCTGGTATCGTGACTTGAACCTTGTCCTATTTATTTTTTGAGTTAGGGTCTAAGTTACCCAGGTGAGGACTGACTTTGTAATTTTCCTGTCTCAGCCTCCTGAATACCTGGGATTACAGGTGTATGCCACCACACCCAGGAAGCGCTTAAAATTTTAAACAACTTTATTATTATTTACACACGATGAGTTCCTTTTTCTCTGTATTTTTAATTGAATCATAATTGCATAATGTGATGTTCTGAGACATGTACACATTGTGGAATGGGTAAGTTAGGTAAAGCAACATATCTAGCACCTCACTTAACCTTCCATTATAACATCTAAAATTTACCCTTTAAGCAATTTTGAAATATACAATTGCCATGCTGCACAGCAGATCACTAGAACTTAGTCCCCCTGAAACTTTGTACGCCCATCACCTGTCTCTCCTTTCCTGTGCTCAGCCTCTAACCATCCTATTTGCTTCTATGACTTTTGACCTTTTAAGATTCTGCATATAAGTGAGATAATGTGACATTCAAGTTCTTAATGGGCATTCTTTTTAAAAAGTTTCTTCCCACATTTTTATTAGTGTATATTTGTTGTACGTAATGCTTACCTTCCTTATGGGGAATTGGTATATGTACATAAATACATCTCGATTCCTTTTTTTTTTTCAACCTCCTTCCCCTTCCCTTCCCTTCCCTCACTTCCTCCATCCATCTCTTAATGCTGAGTCTCACTACTGCCAAGCCCTCTGCATGAATTCTCCCCGGAATCTTGTTGAGGCCCACAGGTAAATACCAAACCAGATAAATAACCTCACCTCCATGTGGGGCTACACCCCTATCTCCCACACAGACACTCCTTGTTAAATGACCGGATTATGGTCCTGCCACTGAGTCGTTAAATGAATTGGTTGCTAAATGAGGAAAGGTATATAGTATGTACAATATTCAGAACGAAGAAATGCTCAAAGGAAACTCCAGTGTGATGACTTTGCTTTTGTTTGTGACTCTTATATGCAGTACTGTGATGTATAACAGAACATACAACTACAGTACTGTGCCAACCAGTTCAATCAGCAAAATTACAGTACTATACAAAGGTGTACTGTATAAAAATACATTGAGGGCCAGGGATTTAGCTCAGCGGTTCAGTGGCCTGCCTTGTAAGTGCAAGGACCAGAGTTCAATCCCCAGTACCCCCCCCAAAAAAACATTGAGGCTCTATCAACGTAAAGTATGGAACTATACAAAAAAACGATGGGTCATAAGTCTGAACAGTTGATAAACAGGTTGTTAAATGAGGAGTGTCTGTAAATGACTTCTAAGTCAACTTTCAGCTTTAGCATCTATTTCATCTGAAATTTAAAACAAATCTAGCTCTCATGTTTTTAACAAGGATGCCTCCCAACATTTGATGGTTTAGTCTCATTTCATGGACGCCCTTCTTCTCTCTCTGTGAATATAATTTTGCATTTAAAATGTGTGCTATTACCCATATTTTAAAATTTCCTCCGTGTCAGTGTTCTGTCTGTATTATTTGTTTCACTTTGTTCCATGTTAGAGACTCCAATGCATGGCACTCCCCGCTTGTCCACTGATAAGCAGCAGGATGCGAAGATGCTGACAGATATGTGGACAAGCACTGACAAGTGCGGGATACACCTGTTTTGGGCAGACTCCTGTGTCAGTATCCGTAGGTCCATTTAGAGGAATGGTGGTGGGGTTGTCTTCCTAGATGAGGCTCTTTCCTGCCCAGCAAATGTAAGCTTGGCACTTTGAAGCCTGTGGGCTGTGGAGAATCTTTCCTTCAGGGTCTTGCTGTTTCCCCTGGTGCCTTATCTTCAGAGGCCAGCTGAGTCTGCCCCTTGCAGTTTCCCCTGCATCTGGCTGAGGTCCAGGCACTGTCTGTCCTAAGTAACTGACATGGAGCCTACTGTTGCACCACTCTTGGGGTAGTTACTTTATTTCTTCCAATAGATTATTGACATGGACAATTAAACTTGCTCCTATCAGTCATGGACCCAGAACTTCAGTTCAGTCTTTCTGCTTTCCACTTCCTAAATAGTAATCCATCTGTCTCTTATTAGTACCCGTCCTATTTTGGAGGAGGATTTAAACCTTTTCCTCTCCTTGCGGCCATTTTAGTGGGGTTCTAGGTGAGAGAGGGCACAGACAAACGTACCTGTTCTGATCACAAACACAACGAAGACTAACATCACATTTTGGGTATGGGTGGCCATGTCTGGTTAGCATGACTGAGGGGCAGTCACTGCGAGTGCGGTCCTTCTACTCCATCCCATCATCCGTTCCTGCTGAGTCCAATGCAAGTGCTGTGGCTGCAAAGGTATGCAGAGCTGTGGCTTGAACTCCGCACCACCCCTGGGGAAATGATGGGTCAGCCTTTAAGATTCGGAACGTGAAAGCACCAGAACTGAAGGTGTGTGCATGAAAATGGCATATACATGTGACGGGGCCGATGATTAGCACCAGAAGGTGAAGACTGTTGGTGAGGTAACAAGGGATTTATAATTCTATTAATCTATTCCCAGTTTTTCTATAATGCATTGGTATTTGCCAGAAATGTTTAAGGTATTTAAAATTTTTCACCCTGTAATTCAGCCATTCTACTTGGCAACACTCTAAGAAACAAAGACCTGTGTGAAGATGTAGCTACAGTAACATTCATTCCAGAAACACTTATGCTAGCATTATATTAGAAAACCAAAGTATCCAAAGACTGTTGGATTATGGGGCCATTAAAGATATTAATAAAGTGATGTACATGACATTATAAAGGGAGGAAGGCTTACAAAGCATTATGTGCAGCATCTTTGTGTGTGCACGCACACTATGGACTGAGCCCAGGCCTGGTACACTCAGCATGCTCTCTACTTCTGGGCCACAACCAGAGCCCCATGGCCCCATCTGTAACACACGCAAAGAAAGAAGGATCAGAAGACAAACACCACAGCATTGAGAGCAGTTCCTCCAGAGCCAAGGATAAAGGATTTCAGGCTGATGCTTTGCCCCAGGCTTGTTTCAAGTCTGCACACCCACACACCCAGCTTTCACAGGCCCCAGCAGCTCCACCTTCTCACTACGGACCAAGGAGGGGCTGGGAGAAAGGGCAGGTAAGGAGGTGGCAGCAATATCTGAATCTGCGCTCAGGCTAAGTCCCGGAGGGCATCTCCTGAGCACAGGGGGTTCAAGCGGGGTATGAAACGCCATTTCCAGAGAAGGCTTTTGCCAGTTCCTCAGTTATCGGTATCACTCTGGATACTGCTATCTGCTTCCCACAGTATGGTTTTCCAGAACATCTGCATAGAGCAAACGAAGGGCAGTCCTGAGATTACAAACCTACGGCAAGATATACAGAGGGCACTACACACCTCAAATTCTGCCTGGTTGTTTTTTCACTCTTTGAGCCTTCTAATTCTCTTGCAGTTATACTGCCTTTGTATTTTTGAAAAGCAATTAAGCTATGTGTAGTGGCACACACCTGTAATCACAGCACTCTGGAAGGCTAAACTAGGAAGACTTGAGAGTTCAAGCCCAGCCTGAGCAATCTAATGATCAATCCAGTGAAACCTTGTCTCAGAGGGGTGGGGGGATGTAGCTCAGTGTGAAGGGCCTAGTAGTACAACACAAAACAATTGAAAAATACTGAGAATCTAATCTGTAAAAATATAACTGTTCCAGCTCTAAACTAAAAGATAAAACTGCTTTAGTGCTTGCCAAAGAATTCCTGAGTTTGAACTTGGTATCCACTCCCTGTCTCTAAGAGGTTCCCTAATCCAGGGATGAACAGTGAAACACCACAGTCCTTAAATTCAGTTTGCTTTAAGAATTTATTTTTAGGGCTGGGGATTTAGCTCAGTGGTTCTGCTGCCTGCCTTACAAGCACAAGGGCCCGAATTCGATCACTGGTACCAAAAAGAAAAGAATATATTTTTATAGCTGTAACTAAGTTTAAAATAATGTTCTATTTATTTACTAAGAAGTCATACTAGGAAGAGCTGCCTTTTTAAGCAAATGGCTTATTTTTCAGGTTTCTTCGAAAGCTAATATTTAAAGGTCTTTTGTTTTTTGAGACATGATCTCCCTAGCCAAGCTGTCCTTGAACTTGTAGAGATCCTCCCATCTCAGGCCTCCAGAGTACTGGGATTACAGGTGTGTGCCACAACACCCAGCTCAAAAGTCTTTCTGTATGCACTGGACATGTGGCTTTCATCTTTAACGTATGTATTAGCTCTTTTTGTTTTGCATTACTGATGTTGGAAATTGAAGCCTCAGCTTCCAACACTGAGCTACCCCTCCAGTCTGATGGGTCAGATTTTTTTCTTTTCTTTTCTTTGGTTTTTTGACAGGGTCTCCCTTTCTAGTTCAGGCTGGCCCTGGACTCAACTGTATAGCTCAGGCTGGCCTCAAACTCGCAGTGATGATCCTCCTGCTTCAGCTGCCTGAGTGCTGGGATTATAGGCGTGCACCATCATGCCCAGCTCAGAGTTAGCTTTTTGAAATGCCTGTCTTCTACGGAATTGTGAACACTTATGAAGTGCCTTTTACTGTCAGTATGAACACGAAGCAATGACAGCGGTAGGTGCTGACTCCTTAAAATCACTTGACTCTTGCTGTATTTGAATCACCAAAAACAAATCTGAAGACAGTGGAGATACACTACAAACTCTATGACTAGGGGAAGGGAGCTCCCTTAAGTAGAAGGGTAACAATTTAGTAGGCTGGCTTCCTCCCAACATTCTTTTCAGAACAAGAGCCTACATGATCCTCAAGCATTCTTTTCTCTTTGGTACTGGGGATCAAACTCAGGCCCTTGTGCTTGTGAGGCTGGTGGCAGAACCACTGAGTTAAATCCCCGGCCCCCTCAAGCATTCATTTTTTTTTTTTTTTGGTACCGGGGATCGAATGTGGGTCCTTATGCTTGCGAGTCCGGCTAAATCCCCGGCCCTCAAGCATTCTTATATAAGGAAAGATGACTGAAATGTTGAAAAGTGTCCTGGTTCTGAAGGATGCATTCTTTCCCATTTCAACATTTGCAAGGCACTAGGATGAGATCAAGATCTAGTTACCTACAGCCTGGGCAAATAGACCATGATATGCTGGGAATTTAACTCAGTGGTGCGGCCGCCTGCCTCACAAGTGCAAGGTCCCAAGTTCGATCCCTGGTACCAAAAAAAAAAAAAGACCATGCTAAAATGAGGCAGTAACTTGTAAGCCCCCGTTGGCTCCCCCAGTACTGATTAAATATTCTCACATTTTTGAAAGGCGGCCCAAGTATTTCCTTGAAAGAAACATTTATTTATGATCTTTATTGGTTAAACAATTTCAAACAAATCCAGAACAGGTTTTCACATTTTGAGCCTTTAGTACAGAGACTATGCCATGCAGGAAATAAAATATTTATCCAGTGACATTCTCCCCTGATGCATTAAAGTATTAGGATGATCAGGCAGAAGATGATTTAAGTGACAGATATCTGCTCATAAATCTGCTTGAAAAAGAACATGAGTTCACACCTCATATAAAGGTTTTTCACAATGTAAATGTCCTTAAACTTATAGTTTCAAAACAGAACACCCAAGAACCATGTATCTCTTTAAATAAAAAAAATAATTTATACTCTTTTTAAAAGAATTCCAACAATTTAAAATAAGTTCCAATCCCATATATATATATATATGTATATATATATATAATATATATGTACATTTATAACTTAGGTGCTCTTTTGCACTGTAAGCTTTTATTCATGCAACAGTGGAGAGACTGGGCCTGAGGCTCTACAGAGGCCTTTCTGAGAAAGCAGTGTAGCTCCTCACTCTGGCGAAGAACAAGGGTGTGTACATCTTGTCGATCTCAAAAGCACTGACTGCTGTCTCACCAGTTGATCTGTAAAGAAATCACCAAATTACAAGAAAATTTCAACTCCTTTCAAATCCTTGTGTTTGTTGAAGGCAATTTATTTTATGCATTAGCCTTTTATTTTCAATTCATCTCAGTAAATTTTAAATAGCGCACTGTAGAACACTTGAAACATTCAGAGAAGTATTTAAAAAGTCACTCATCATTCTACCACCTATACAGCCACATGAAGGGCCTCCTGGTAGTGTTTCTTCCGTTAACTCAACCTCTCTGTGGAGAGATTGGACTCTACTGGAAATCCTGCTTCTTTTCACTGAAAATTCTGACAGTACACATTTCTTGTAAAGAACCATTTTTATGACTACATATTATTACACTTTTTCCTTACCCTACTATTTACTTCATAAGTCCCCTCTGGGAGATTTACTTTTATGGTACGTAGCTATTAAAATAATATGGTATTTTTGGTTATGTTCTTCAAGTATATTCCTAAGAGAATTTCCAAGTCAAAGGATACAATTTAAAACTCTGGTTAAAATGTGTTATTTGCTATTAATCAACAGCAAAATCATAGGCAGGGGAGGGGAAATCAGGTAATATAACATGCTACCACAGCCTTTTATTACTCTTCTCCCCCTAAAAAGAAAAATAAGCAAAAGCAGGAAATTCTAGAGACTTTATACATATTACAAGAAGTCAACATGATCACTAGAAGCTGCAATCATATAAATGATGCCTGCCCAGTACCCTGTGTGGCTTTGCTTTTGTAACATGTTAACTCCGGGAACTCAAAACAGACATCTAGGCTGATCTTGGTAATTTTTTATTGCGTTCACCCACTTGTAAGAAATGTGACAAGAATGATGGATCCAAATGAGTTTGTTGAATCTCTGGTGGCCACTGGAACACAGCTGTAGACCCACATGAAAACTATGCTCTGATTCTTGTACGGGTACACGACGAAAATATCTATATTTATAATCAAGTGGTTTCTGTAAAAGAAAAGGTGCCATTATGAAACTTACATTATATATTCCTAGGAACATTAGTTAACAGTGACACTAACATATACAAGAAAGACTTGTCTTGATATCCCATGAAAGTGAATGTCTTGAAAATGTTTAGGTACTCTAACAAGACCACGTTTCTTTCCATCATCACAGTAACTCCATGTGTGAAATGACTGCACATTTCTATACAATGGCTGAAAAATCGAAGATCTGGGGAGGTCAAACAAGTTAACCAAAGTTACACAGCAGTTGTGAAGCTTCTATTTCTTTCTACTAGTAAACAGCTGGGGATTTTTTGAGAGAGAGAAAGTGATGAACTGATGAAGACTGCAGAAAAAGAGTGTAACTTACCTTTTGCAAATACTGCTGCTAAAAATCACAAAAATGTAAACTCTGAATAGTTTCATTACAAAAGAAAAGAAACCAAAAGTCTGCATGGGCATTCCTAAACCCTTTTATTAGACAAAAGCAGCAACAACGAGGGCCTCACAAGTCCCACCTCTGAGCTTAGAAAAGGCACAGTCACAGCCAACACAATTATCTCTGTCCCTCAGACTGCTGCCCTACATGCCACGAGCCAGTCACAGGAAGGGAGGTGGTCACAGACGGTAGGAGTGAGCTGAAGCGCTGACTGCACAACGCTAGAGAACAGAGGGGTGTAGATGAAAATTTCGTTCAAAAACTCTAAAACTTAGGGGCCGGGGATTTAGCTCAGTGGTTCCGCTAACGCTTCGCAAGTGCAAAGACACGAGTTCGACCCCCGGTACCCAAAATACAAAAAACAAAAAAACTCTACTACTTTAAAGGCAACAAGGTAATATTTATTCCAACTCCTTCACAACTGATTTTATATGTTTTTTAATCAAGATTTTTTTTGTGGGGGGGGTACTGGGGATTGAACTTAGGACCTTGTAACCACTAAGCTAAATCCCCAGCCCTTATTTCAAGATTTTAAAAATGCATAAGGAGAATTTTTTTGAAAAAACTAGGCCTTCAATCTGTTCAGGGAATTTAAAGTCTCTAGAATATAATAAATATCAGTAATTATGTTTGCTTGCCCCTCCAACTCCCCCATGTCCTTTGGCAAAAACAGGAAGAAAGCAAGCTCATTTTTAGTAGAAACTGAAATTCTGTCTAAAAAAAAAAAAAAGAAAAAAGATCTAGATGGGTCACTTTCACTTTTAAGGAAGAAAAACCACCATCATTCAAACTGAGAAGAGCAAAAAATATATTTAGGTGCAATTTTGCTAGTTATTTCAAGGGAGATTTTGTCTTATCTTTTATGTATAAAAATACTGAGCTAAAAAAGGAAACTATCTAGAGAAAAACTACCTGATCCAATAAAAGCAAACAATCTAAAAATTCCAGCTTTCTTCAGAGATATAATGAAAGTGTTTCACTCTAATTGAAAACGCTTAAATGAGTACATTATTGAAATAAGAAAACTGTCAAGTCCACCCTATATACTCACTTCTTCTTTCTTCTTAGTTATTACAGCAAATACTTTGGTCTGATTGTCTGTATCTTGTGACAAGCGATAATGACCCAGTAGAATTGCATCAGTTCTAAAAAAATAAATACATTTTAAATCTAAATGTACTAATCAATTACTATGTGTATTTCAGTGATCCATGGAGGTATGAACTAGGAAGTCATGACTGCTTTTATAATCATGCAGCGCTGAGTTAACCTGGACAAGGCGACTGGTCAGAAAACTACAGATAATACTACCTGGTATTCTTAGTTCTTAAGCGAGGAACAATGGACTGAGGCTCCTCAGGGGTTGTCAACATCATCACACAACCATCAGGAAAGAATCTTAGGTACCTATGTGAAAAGACAAAGACACCAAAACACACCACACACACATAAAGTACGAAACATGCTCTTAGTTTTCAGTACCCAAACCTACTCAGAGATGTGAAATGGAAACTGAAACACCACAGGCCAAAACAATATCATTAAAACAAACATAACTGACAATCTTCAGCCTAGCAACAAGGCACTAAAGGCATTTTATTCTTTTTCTTAGTGAGAACTTTTAATATTATTTACAACATAAAAATTAGATATTACACTTTTATTAAAGTTCTACGTTTTCCGAAAGCCCTAATTTATGTCAAATAAAAGTGTAATTTAAGTTAACACACACTAGTTTATAGGAGTCTGCTTATTTCTCAATAATAATAATAATACAGTAAGTCCCCAACTTATGAATGAGAGAGTTGGTAATTGTATTTGTTCGTAATCCAACAGAGTAAGTCTTATGTAGTACATGTGTAAGAGTTTATAACTCCAATGTTTGTAAGTCAGAGAATTACTGTTCTATCTGTTGAACACTAAGGCTGGATAAAAGCACAAGTTATTTTAAAAGACAAATGTATACACACCTGTAACAAAGGAAAGCTCAAATATAATTTACAAGCTAAGAGAAAATATGCTTTTTATTAACCTGATTTTAAGCGCAGTTCCTATGTCATAATACTGGAGAAAAACACTGAAGGTCATTTTGTGGATAAATCAAAGGAACAGACTAAATAACTTGTGTGCTAATACTTGGAGAGAGAGAATTTTCCACTCACTCAGTGTACTACAGCTGTACCTGTAATATTCCACTTGGTGCCAGGCTCTGTAGAAACCATCAAGAGACTGTTCCCCTTGACGAATATATGTGGTTTTACTGATATACACTCCTGTAAAAATTTTAAGAAAATAAAACTTTAAAAGTTAAAATCATATGACACATCTAGCTTTATTTTTGTTGTGGTTTCCATTAAAGAAGCTCAGAGTTCTTATGCCAATTATAGGAAATTCACAGGTCACACAGTTTCTTCTGAGTTCTAGAATCCAACTCACCATCAAACCGAACACGAGGCCGTTCTAAAAACATCTCTCTCCAGGATGAGTATGGAACAAGTTTAACGCAGCTTCTACCCCACACTT
The DNA here is from genome assembly GCF_012274545.1 of Fukomys damarensis. Taxonomy (NCBI): domain Eukaryota; kingdom Metazoa; phylum Chordata; class Mammalia; order Rodentia; family Bathyergidae; genus Fukomys; species Fukomys damarensis. The sequence continues at coordinate 69,085,718 of NW_022900926.1, forward strand.
TCAAGCAGGCCAGCCGCCATATTTCAGGGTCTCTGCACAAAAAAGCATTAACATCAATGAATCTAAAAAGCTGAGTCCCTACAGGTAGACATAATATTTTTGCTATCAGCCACCCTTTATTCAACAAGTACTTGTCGAGCACTAGAAAGGTGCTACAAAGACAATGACAGACAAGGCAAAGTCCCTGCCCTTTTAGCAGTGGAAGAGAAAAAGTCCCAAGTAGTATGCTAAGGGCAAAACTCACCCAACAGACAGAGTAAAGGATGCAGACTGGAATGATGGTGTTGAGACAGGGAAATACCTCTGGGAAGGAGACTGAAGTAATGGGAAGAGCATCCTGGGCAGCAGCCACTGCAGGGCAAGAGTCTGAGGTGCAAGTATGACTGGGGGCCTCAGTAAAGAGCCAGAAGGGGAAATGCAGCAAAGGAAACAAGGTGCGAATGGACTTCATGATCCAAGAGATAGAAGGGGCAGATGATGTACTCTTTCAAAAGGGGGTGGCTATTTACACAACCTCCAAGCCACTGTGGCCATGATTTATTCTTTGAAAAGAACACACAGAGGACAAAGCAAGATGGCAGAACTGGACTCAAATCCACCAGAAACCTTAGAGCTGAAAAATACAATGAACCTAAATGATGAAACATAACAGAGTATCAACAACAGAACCGAAAAAGCAGAAGAATCTGTGAACTTGAAGGAAGGTTATTTGAAAACATACGAGCAGAGGAGAAAAAAATAATAAAGCAATGAAGATTATAGAGCTCACGGGACAGCACCAAAAGAACAAATATATTAGTGTCACTGGCATTCTAGAACACAGAATGATGAAGAGGTAAAAGTTTATTTAACACATTCATGATGGGGCCATAATTATGTTTTGTTGGCTGGAGGCTCTGATTTGAATTTGCCCCTGCCAGCCTGAACGCTATGGACACGTATGACTGTCCTATCAGGTGGCTCCTACCACTTCTTAGGGGGCCTTTGATTACAGTAATGCAAAGAAAAGGCACTGATTTAGCATACTTGATGTCATGCTGTTACGGTTAAGGAAAATAGTAAAATGGTATAAACAATTGTAATACAGTTAATTTGTGGTACAGAAGTTGTAAATCCATATTATATACACCAGCAATGGGGGACTTATAAAGTTTCCATGTTAAAATTTAAAGACTTAATTACTGATAAACTATTCATGAATATAAATTTTTTAATTTAATGAAATAAATTTGATTATAATATTTTTAAATGGTATGAATAGTATTAATATTTTTATATGGGCAGTGATTATTCAAATTCAAACAACTAACCAGATGCAGTCCATTTATAGAACATTTATTAATTTTACTAGTAAAAATACCAGTAAGAGTGATATGTACTATCAGTGGTATAAACGGCCCGATGGGACAGTGGCTACATTAAAAAAATAACAGCAGAAAACTTTCCAAACCCAAAAGTACAAATACAAAGGTTCTGAAAGGGGAGAAGGAGGGAAGGGGGAGGGAGGCAAGTAACATATAAGAAAGTTCTGGTGCACCTAGCAGGTTTCTTGCCAGAAACCTGAAAGGCCAGGAGAGAATGGGATGATATACTGCAAGTGCTGAAAGAAAGCTGCCAGCCTGAGAAGGATCCAAGACAGCTGAATAAAAGTGACACAGAGAAGAGGCAACAAAGGAAAACCCTTCTCTTGAGAAGAATGACTGAGGGAGACCTCTGAAAATGGACAAGGAAGTGAGGAGAAGCCTCAACATCATGGCATCAACCTATAGAACAACTTTAACTCTGGTTTCCTGGCTGGGGAAGATCTCCATACTGCCAGGGAAAGGTAATAAGCAGCAAGTACCATCGACTGCTGTCACAGCAGTGGTTGTGGGTCCTCACTGCAGGGGAATCCCACAGTCCTCAGAGGCTTTATACTCAGGCTGGGAGCTGGCTGATCACGAGTGACTGCCCAGCTACAAAAAAGGAACAGATATTGGGTCTCCCTCAAGCCCCAGATTCCCAGTTTCTACAACAGCCATAGCTAAGATGACATTCTGCCTGTGGGGCCAGCAGCCAGTCCATTGCAGCCCCAAGCCCAGGTCACAATCATGCTTGTCCCATGGGAACTAGGGGAGGCTCCTTCCCCATCCCAGAGTCTTGGCCCTGCAGCTGCTGGGGTAAAGTCTCAGCCTCAACTGTTCCTGTCCATCAGGAGCTGGGGAAGGTCCCAGCTGCTTTCTGCAGCTCCAATAACCCAATTCCCCACATCTCCCATGCTCATCCCTCAAGAATGCGGAAGATCCCTGCTCTAAGTCTGGATCTAGAATGTCCCCCAAGGCCCATGTGTTCATGGTCTTGGTCCTCAGCCTGTGGTATGCCTGGGATGAGGTGGGGCCTATTGGAAGAAGTTGGGCAATAGTGGGCAATCCCTGGAAGGGATACTGGGGTGCCGGTCTCATCCTCCCTTTGCTTCTTAGTTGCTTTGCTACAGAAACAAAAGCAACAGAGCAATGACCATGGACTTAAACCTCTGAATCAGTGAGCCAAAATAAAACTTGCCCTTTAAATTGCTATTTCTGGTATTCTGTCACAGTGATGGAAAGCTGACTAACATAGATCCCATCCATGCCTGCAGCTCCAGAAACACAACTACCACAGTCCAACCTTAGCACTGCCTGCGCTTGTCTGATGGGAACTAGGGACATTCTTCTCTTCCCCAGCCTAAAGCCGTGGGACTACAGGGGCTGGTGTACGAAGTCCAGCTTCAGCCACCCCTATTCTGCTGCACCTATCCCACAGATACTAGGAAAGTGTCGATCTGTGACTTCCAGGAATGCAGGTACCAGTGTTCCAAATGGTACCACCTGTACTTGCCCTGAGAACTAGGGAAGGTCTCCTTCTCAGTCCACAGCCTTGAGACTACAGCTGCTGATGCAAACAGCTCCCTATTCACCCAAGCTTGTCCCTTGGGAACAGAGGAAGGTACTACTTGTGTCCTGAAGCTTCAGGGCTACGGATTCCAATGTCCAAGTCTCAGCCCCACCAATGCTTGTCCCACATGACCTAGGGACAATCCACATCCTGCAGTTCCAGGACAACAGATCCCAAAGCCCTAAGTCCCAGTACCACTCATGCTTGGCCCATGGGCTCTAGGGAAGGTTTTACATCCTACATCCTCAGGAGCACAGGTGCCACAGTATAAGCCCAAATGTTACCTGCACACATTCTGTGAGACCCAGCTCACAGTCATGGGCTAATAGCTTCTGCTGGTGTCCAATTTCCTGGCATCATTTATGCTCAGGATCTGGTGAAGTAACCATCCAGACTTTACAGCTCCAAGTTAGTGGCTTCCAGTGCTACAAGGCCCAGAACCACTCACAATCACCCCAGGGGAAGTAGCAAAGGTCCCCTCTGTGCATCCCAAAATCTCAAGTCTGTCATAACCCGTGCCACAAACTCCAATATGTATCCTGTAGGACCTGGAGAAAGCCCTATCCCAATTCTGTGGCTTCTAGTGCTCAGGGCTAGGCATCTCCTATATTCATCCTAAGGGTGCCTGGAAGGTCTCCTTCACATTCTATGACTTGAGGACCCTGGCTGCTAGTGCCACAACCCTCGGTGTTACCTGTGCTTGTCCCAAGTGATATGGGGAACAGCCCTCTCCACATCCTTCACCACCAAGACTATGGTAGCTGCTGCCACAAGCCCCTATACCATCAGTGTTCAACTCTGCAGCCTGAAGACAAACACCTTAGGAAGCCTACGCCTGTTGTAACTACTTTCACGAACCACAGTAGTGGTTGACACTGCTGATATGAGTCAGAGGTGAGAAAATCACACAGAGCACGCCTATAATCAAAGCCAAAGCAAGCATAACTGGCACCCTATGTCCCATCCAAATAAAAACTACATCTGTTCCACTAAAGTGGAAAAAGCAAATGTTATATCAAACGTGTAGAGATCAATGTAGGAAACAAAGGAAACATGAAAGGAACATGACACCCCTGAAGAAAAACAATAACTCTGCAGAAATACATTCCCATTTGAAGGAAATCTATGAAGTGACTGAAAAGAATTCAAAATCATGATTCTACGAAAACTCAGTGAGACATATGAGAACATGGACAATAGAAAAAAAGAAGAAAAACAATTGAGGGTACAAATGAGAAACTCACCAAAAAGGTAGATTTCATTAAAAAAAAAAAATCACAAGTTTCAGATTCACAGACCTCAACTAATGAAATAAAATGAAGAACTTCCAAAACAGACTAGAACAAGTAGAATAATTTTCAGAATGAAGAAAGCTTATAAAATATACAGGATAACATTAAGAAAGGAAATATTTAACTTATTAAAATTGCAAAAGGCAAAGAAAAGGCATCAAAAATCTGTTTCACAAAATAATAGCTGAAAGCTTCGCAAATCTTCAAAGAAATATGAACATCCAGATACAAGAGATTCAAAAGATCGCAACCACATTCAACCAAAATAGACCCTCACCAAGGCATATTACATTCAAAATGTCAAAGGTACAAAACAATTCTAAAAACAGCAAAAGCTTCAAGTCATATAAGGAAATGCCCACTGTATTTACAGCAGATGCCTCAGCAGAATTCTTACAGGTTAGAAGAAAATGATATGTATATTCAAAGTCCTGAAGGAAAAAACAATACCAAGAATACTATACCTAATGGGCCAGGGATGTAGCTCAGTGGTTTGGTGGCCTGCCTTGCAAGCACAAGGACCCGAGTTCAATCCCCAGTACCAAAAAAAAAAAACCAAAACAACAAAAAAAGAAGCAAAAGAATACTATACCTAAGGGGCCAGGGATGTAGCTCAGTGGTTTGGTGGCCTGCCTTGCAAGCACAAGGACCCGAGTTCAATCCCCAGTACCAAAAAAAAAAAAAACCAAAAAAACAAAAAAAGAAGCAAAAGAATACTATACCTTTTTTGTCCTTCAGAAGTGAAGGAGAAATATTCTGTCTCCAATAAGCAGAAACTAAGAAAACTCATTATCACCAGGCTAACCCTACAAGAAATGCTTTAGAAAATTCTAGACTAAAAAGGATAACCATTATCATTAAAACACACAAACATACTAAGCTCAACAGAATACTTGTAAAAGAAGAGAATCAAACCTTAGCATGACAAAAGCACTAACAAATTTTTTAAAAAGTGGTGAAAGGAACAAAAAATATGCAAAGCAATCAGAAAACAATTAATGAAAATGACAGGAAGAAGTTCATGCCTGTCAATAATCTCAAATATCAATGCATTAAATTAATGAATCAAAAGATAAAGAATTGCAGAAAAAGAAAGGAAGAGCCAACAATATGCTGCCTATAAGAAATTCACTTCACAGGTAAGGAACACAGACTGAAAATAAAGGGTTAGAAAAAGTTGTATTACACAAATGAGAACCAAAAGTGAGCAAGATTAGCCACACTCACATCAGATAAAGCAGAATTAAATAAAAAACTGTAAAAAAGATACAAAGAAAGTTATTCTATACCCATAAAAGCATCAACTTAGTGAGAAGATATCAGCCAATATGGGGCCACTCAAATACATAAAACAAACATTAAACTAAAAGGAGAGACTCCAACACAACAACAGTTGCGGATTTCAACACTGCACTTATGTTGATGGACAGATTATCCAGACAGAAAATTAAAAAAAAAAAAAAGTCTGAGGTGAACTACTCTATAGACCAAAAGGGACCTAACAGACATGGTTATAACATTTCATCTAAAAGTAGCAGAACAGGCTTGGAGATTTGGCTTAGTGGTTCTGCCGTCTTCCTGGCAAGTACAAGGTCCCAAGTTTGATCCTGGTACCAATAAATAAATAAAATAAAAGTAGCAGAACAGGCATTCTTCTTCTTCCTCTTCTTCTTTTTTTTTTTTTGAGACAGGGTCTCACTATGTAGTTGAGAATGACCTGGAACTCACTATGTAGCCCAGGCTGGTCTTGAATTCACAGCAATCCTCCTGCCTCAGCCTCCTGTACAAGTGTGCACCACCATGCTAGGCGGCATTCTTCTCATTAGCACATAGCACATTCTCCAGAAGAGATCACATTAGGCTCTAAATCAGGTCTCAATAAAGTATAAAAAATTAATATTACATTATGTATCTTAGACCACAACAGAATAAAACTATAAATGAAGGAAGGAAAATGTGCAAATACATATAAATTAAACAGCATGCTTCATGCTGGGCATGGTGGTGCACACCTGTAATCCCAGCACTCGGGAGGCTGAGGCAAGGCAGGAGGATCACTGTGAGTTCGAGACCAGCCTGGGCTACATAGTGAGTTCCAGGTCAGTCTCAACTACAAAGTGAGACCCTGTCTCAAAAAAACCAAAAAAAAAAAAAATAAATAAATAAATCAAATTCTTAGGGTGAACAATATATTCAGTAAAATTGAACATATGTTAGGAAGGCTACGGATGCAGCAGTGGGCCTGCCTAGCATTCAAGAGGCCTGAGGTTGGTCCCAGCACCACAAAAATGAGAACAAAACACAACACAAGCCAAAATAAAACAAAACAGAAAACAAAAAGCATAGCAAAACAAAGACTCCCCCAAAGCAACAAGGACAACAACAAAAAGCATGACAGAAGGATCAACAGCAGGACAGATCAAACAGAAAAACTAGCGAGCTTTGAGACAGACTATAATATAACTACATAACTGGAAGAAAAAAAGAGGAATGAAGAAAACTAATGGGAAATTTGGCCAGTATTAAAAAAGCAAAAATCTGGTTACTGGCATTCATGAAAGATTTGAGACTACCAAAGGAACAGAAAGCTTACTAACAGAAAATTTCCCAAGCCTAGAGAAGGACACAAATATCCAAGCATAAGAAAGTCACCAAACTTAACCCAGCAAAATTTACCTCAAAATATCTTACAATCTTACTCTCAGAGGTAAGACAAAAATATTGTCAAGGCTGCAAGAACAAACAAGTAACACCAGGATGTCTCTATGCTCTTGACAACTGACTTAGCAGAATCTATAAAGACCAAGAAGAGAGTAAGATATCTACAGAACAATACTCAAGGAACAGTGGAATACCATACCTAGTAAAGCCATCCTTCAGGAATGAAGAAAAGATGAAAGCATTTTCAGAAAAACAAAAGCTGAGACTTTTTATTCAAGAAATGATAAAGGAAGTTCTTCAACATGAAAGAGATGGTAGTAAGTAAGATAACACAGGCAGGTATAAAACTCATTGGTTCAAAGTAATTATACAAACAAATTCAGGATGCTCTAATATTGTAAGCATGGTGGGTAAACCATTCATACTATCAATAATTACCTTGAATGTAAATGGATTAAATTATCCAATTAAAATCAGAGAGTAACTGATGGATATAGGGCTTAATAAGAAATTCACTACATCTCTAATGACTTACAAATTGTAAGTGAAGAAAGAGAAGATAGGCCATGTAAATGCAATCCAAAAGAAAAGAGTAGTCATACATACATCAGATAAAAATAAATGAAAAGCAATCAAAAGAGGCAAGAATAAAGGAAATGCTGTAGGAGACTGGAATAGGCAAGTATTTTTTAGACAAGACCTCAAGCACAGGAAACGAAATCAACAATTGACAAACGAAATTGCATCAAACTGAGAGGTTTCTGCACAGCAAAGGAAGCAACTAACAAAGTGTAAGCAATGTATAGAATGGGATACACATAAAATTTTATTCCTGAAAATAACCAAAATAACCTTTCTTAACCAAATATTTTCTATTTTCTGATGTATAAATGAAGGAATAACTGCTAGAAACCTTAATTTCAAAGCTTGGCGGCAATCAATAGATGCTTACGGGTATTTGTTAAATAACTCAGAGTAACCGAAAACAAAAAAAGACTTCAGGCAATTCAAATATATATGCAAAATACAAGATTCTGAATGGAATTAGGTCATTTATTTTTAAAAATTAATCTCATTGGTACATTTTAGATATACAGTATAATGATATTCATCATTGTAGATTTGTACCATTACATAATGTATCTTGATTCTCATTTATTCCCCATCCTCCTCCCTCCCTTCAATCTTTCAACCCCTCTCTTTACAAAGACTCTATTTTCCATTTTCCATTTTCTCCTGTTACTTCCATTCCCCTTTCCTTCCCCCTTCCCCTTTGCACCTTTCTTCCTATTCCACATTATCTATTATACATTTTGATCTTTATTTACACATTGTTTCTCACCCCAGAGAAACTTGGAATCAGATTATTTAAAATAATGCATCTGACTTTAAGAACTAAAGTTATAAAAAAATGTTCTAGATGGTAAAGAACATAGATGTGTGTGTGTGTGTGTATACATATATATATATATGTGTGTGTGTATGTGAACATATATGTATTTTTTTTACAAGAAACCCATAAAAGGTTAGCCTCAAATAATTTTGCATTAAATTTATTATTTCTGACATAGCAAAAATTTAAAAGACAGGATAACTTTTGAGGGTCCAAAGTAATAGTCTACTGCAATCTAAATTAAATCATTACCATAAATGAGTTTAGAGTTACTGTAAAAATGACTTGAATATTGCTTTCTTTCCCTTTTTGTTTTTTGAGACAGGGAGGGTCTCACTATGTAGTTCAGACTGCCCTTGAACAAACACACTATGTACCCCAAGTGGCCTCAAACTTGTGGTGGCATTCCTGCCTCAGCCTCCAAGTGCTGGGATCACAGGGTGTGCCACCATGCCCTGCTTGTATATTTCTAATACAACTCTCTTCTCCACATCAGCTAAGCTGATGGAAGCAGTATATATGACTTTATCTGTTCTATACACACACTGGAGGGCCGGAGATTTAGCTCAGTGGTTCCACCACCTGCCTGGCAAGCATCCTGAGTTTGATCGCCGGTATCAAAAACAAAACACATACACTGGAAACATAGCATGTGGGAACCTCTAAATGCTAAGTTATTTGAGAAAATCACATTATAGTACAGCTCTGCAAAACTTTTGTTTATTTTAAGCTTTTATCAATCAAGTTATTTCAAAAAATAGGCAAAAACCCCCAAAATAAACCATAATCCTTTTCTCCACTGCCTTAGTTATATAAAAACAAAACAAATACCTGGCACAGATATAGAATCCTCTGCACACAAGTGACAACTGCTCCAATGCTCTGAGGTCCAAGTCATTAGACACCACCCACCGGAAGATGTACATCAGGACCTCCATGGGCAGTGCTGCAAAAGAAGGTCCTCTTTCAGTGAGTCTCCTGCATGCCACCCTACCTTCACAACCACATTCTCAGGTGTGTGTAGATTCCTAGAAACTCATACACTTATAAACACACCCTCAGCATTGCTCAGAGCTACAGCATGAGAATACTGAACTACCCAATGCCAATCAAGGGTTCCTACCATCAAGATGTAAATAATCTATTTTTTTTAGATTTGAAGCTACTTATATGAAGTACCTTTTTCTTTCGTAAAATTATTTTATCACCAAGATGTATTAAAATAATTACTATATGCATGATCCCATATTGCATTTAAACATCAAGAAATTATTTTTATCTTTAAAAAAATTTAAAATGCCCTCATCTAAAAAAAATCACGTAACAGGGCCAGGGCTTTAGCTCAGTGGTTCTGAGGCCTTGCAAGTACAAGGTCCTGAGTTCAATCCCCAGTACCAAAAAAATAAAATTAAATTAAATTAAAAAAAAATCACATAACCCAACACTTAACACATGAAAATGTGTTTCTAAATATGTAGCCTGTCTTGGGATCATTGTCCACCCTGGCTGAGATAATCCATGATACCTGTATTCCACTTTTCTCAGGGCATCTCAGCAACTGTTGACTCAACTTCACTGAAAAAAGTCTGGCATCCTTGAACACCTGCATTACAAATGCTCTTCCATTTCAGATTTTGAAAAGCTTGTTAGTATAAATAAACAGTAATTATAACCAGATCTCTCACCATATTCTGAACTAGGCAGCAATTATCTAACAAATTATCTCAGTTTTGAAGTCTGGAAAAATTCAACCTAAGCTTAAAGTGTTTCTTATTGAGTGAAATCTCAGAATCCACACCTGATATGTGAGTCTGACTGTTCTCAAGCTCAGGCTGACACAATTTGAGCACAGACTCCTGAAATGTGAGCTGCTGCTGGAAGTAGGATAAGAGATCTGCCATCTTGCTATCGTCATCGTTATCTTCAATGCTGAAAAGAGAAGAGGTGAATAAATTAAGTGCCTCAGACTATGAATATACTGTTCAGAAACTGACTTTTCACGGCACATTCATATCTGCTTTAGAAAGTCACCTAAAAGCAAACTTTTTAAAAATGTGGTAACAATTTATCTTGCTTTGCAAAGGAGTGCCATACAGTTTCCCTTCTTTCCTGGAGACTGAACCCAGGGCTGCACACATGCTGGCACTGAGCTACTATCCTCAGTCCTTCTTTATTTTGAGACAGGGTCTCATTAAGTCGTCCATGCTGGGCTCAAACTTGCAATCTTCTTGTTTCAGCCTCCCAAGCAGCTGAGATTAAGGTGTTTGCCACCATACCTGGCTCATACTATGGTTTTCAAAAAGGTAATTAGGATTTTTGGATTCAGGGGGTAAAATTTATTAGTTTTGCCATAAAGTGGACATTTCATGAGTTAGTGAAAAATCTTAAGTGGTTTGAAAATCTAATGTAAATAATCTTAATCCTTTCTAACTGGATACTATGGTTTTCAAAAAGGTAATTAGGATTTTTGGATTCAGGGGGTAAAATTTATTAGCTTTGCCATAAAGTGGACATTTCATGAGTTAGTGAAAAATCTTAAGTGGTTTGAAAATCTAATGTAAATAATCTTAATCCTTTCTAACTGGATAAAAATCAAATATACAGATATCATATGAGGTACTGTACTTACTTATCTAGGGTTTTCTAAGAGATATATCTTAACTCCAAACCTTTAAAGAGGGAAATACCTAATTTGAAAAAATCTTAGGGTCCACAAATCATCTACCAATATATGGAACTGTATAGTTAGTTAAGAGTGCTGAAAAAATGTCTAGCATTCCATTTTTGCTGAATATTAATAATGATGAAAATAGAAAAAGGCTCAGATGAGGATGAAGTTAGGAAAAAAGAAGGGCTTTTTATAGTACAATGAAAAACAAGTGTAGTTGAGGCTCGATGGACTTAGTGGCTAGTCAATCAATATTTTACAGCAAAAGGCAATAAATAAAAGCTCACTGAAGAAACTTTCCAGATCTGGTAATAAAAAATAAACTACATTCATAAAGGACTTTCAGAGTATCTGGGTTTGTACAAAGACATGGAACAGAAAACAATTTTTCTTTTGGTACTGGGGATTGAATCCAGGGTCTCATGCCTATTAGGGAAGCCTTCTTCCACTGAGTTATATCCCTAGCCAACAAATGCTTCTTTAAGGTTTTAAGACAATGTTCCTTATTAACACCCAGCACTTACAAAACATGCTAAGAGCTGAGACTACGTAACTCTACCCAAATTTACAGAACATTTAGAAAAAAAGCCTAAATGATTTATTTTGAGCATAAACTACTGAATGTTATTAACTCTAATTTGGCATAAATATTAGCTGAAAAGTTTAAACACAATCAACAGTGACTTCACTGCATGTTTATAATACGGCCTATGCACCTCTTGAACGTGAACAGACATATGCATTAGCTTAAAAACACTGGCAATAGGCACATGACAAATGTAATTTTTGCATGAGAGTAAATATAATAGCTAACATCTCCTTATCAAAACTATTTTTTCTACACAATATTCCTCCCCTCCTTTTTTTGAAAAAAGGTCAAACTACACAGTACAGAATGGCCTTGAGCTCACAATCTTCCTGCCTCAGCCTTCCAAGTACTGGACTTACAGATGTGCACTACCATGCCTGGCCTGTAATACCCATTTGAACCTAACATTCTTTCACGGGAACAAACACCCTTCCCTTCTCACACAAGTACTAACAAATTGGGCCTTGGAGGATACTGGAAGTTGGCCAAAACAGTTTTATAACTGTCCTGGAAATAGCTTCAATAGCTGTGGTTTAAAAGTATGTTTTCTTGATCTCCATCCATATTAGACCATCAATGTTACATCATGACATTGATACAAGTGGCAGCCGTGAAACAATTTCTTTCAGGGATTCATACATCTGGTACCTACACTTTTAAAGAATGTCTTTTTTTTTTTTTTTTTTTTTTTTTTTTTTCACTTTTTTTTTTTTTTTTTTTTTTTGGGACAACAGATCCAACTTGGTCCCTTGTGCTTTTGAGGCAGGCACCAGAACCACTAAGCTAAATCCCTGGCCCTAAAGAATGTCATTTTACTATGAGTTGTGATGCTATAAACATGGGTACACATGTACCACTGCAATAGGATATCTTTAACTCTTTAAGAAAGATACCGAGAAGGGGAATAGCTGGGTCAAATGGAATTTCTAGTTTTAGTTTTTTGAGGAATCTCCATTCTGATTTCCATAGTAGTCGCACCAGTTTACACTTCCATAACAATGGAGTACTACTCTGCCATAAAGACAGACAAATGAGTCATTTGTAGGAAAATGAATGTAACTTGAGACCATAATGTTAACTGAAATAAATCAGACACACAAGCTTAAATATCACATAGTCTCTTATACGAGAAACCCAATAATATAAAGAGCAAAATAAAAGATAGATAATAAGAAGTGGGAAGGGGATCAAGAGATAGAGGGAGGAGAGAGGGAGAGGAATAGAAGTGGGTGAGAAAAGGATTTAAGATTTATCAGGTACACGTACCAACTTCACACAAGGAATGTAAACATTATGCACTGCAAACATGTACTAATAAAAAAATAAAATTTAAGGCCAAACATGTTAGTTTTTAATAATGTTCTATCTATATACATTAAGAGAACAATAATCTTGTCATAGTTCAACATTTTCTTAATAAAATGCCTTTTGTAAAATGTAAAGTTTCACCAGGCACAGTGGCGCACACCTATAATCCCAGCACTCTGGTGGCTGAGGCAGGAGGATTGCTGTGAGTTCGAGGCCAGCTTTGGGCTACATAGTGTGTTCAAGGCCAGCCTGGAGTACATAGCGAGACCCTGTCTCAAAAAAACCAATAAATAAATTAATTAATTCCGCCTAGGGCCTCCGTGTCATGCCCATCCATTCAGGCCAATCTCCTGGATGGCTCTGTGAGTTGCAGCAGCCACGGCCAGCCAGTTGAAGGGAATCCAGCAGCTGCTGCAAGCCAAGAAGCGGTCACAGAGAAGGTGTCCAAGGCCCACAAGCAAAAGGACTGGAGGCTGAAGCAGGCCAAAGAAGCAGTTCAGCTGAGACTGCACAGTACTGCCTGCACGAGGAGAAAGAGTTCACGGCCAAGGAAGTGGAGGACTCAGGATCCTACAGCAACTGCAGCAGTGAAGTGGAGGAGACCCAGAAGATGGCCGTCCTCCAGGTCAACTTCCGGCAGAACAGGGAAGAAGTCCTGGATAATCTCTTGGCCTTTGTCTGCAACATCCGGCCAGAAATCCATGCAAACTACCGCATCAGTGGGCAGAAGAAAGAAGCACCTGCTCTGTGGACTGCACTGTAGATGCTCTCATGGAATATGAAGCTTTAGCAAAGTCGATTTCACTTTCTGGAGAGTAGTATATTTAACTTCTTTGGACAAACTTAGTACTTTCACTAAAGATTTCATCTTTTTACGTCATATTTCTTAGAAATTTAAGTAGTATATGATGTGTTTTCCTACACCTATAGCTCAAGCAACATGTATATTTGTTGACTTTCATTCTTAGATTTAGTAAGAAAAAGAAAAAAACATTCTTTAAAGAAAGGATTAAATAACTTTTTTTCTCTCACACTTTCTTGAAAGTCAGGGGCTTTATCTATGAAAAAGTAGTATATAGTTATTTGTAACTTGCATGACACAGCAGCCAGCCTTAAGCAGTATATTTTGAGAAATGATTAAAACAGCAAATACTAGTATACTTGCTTAGGCTGCCCTTCCTTTATCTTAACCAAAATTACTAGATGAGCTGGGTGTGGTGGTGCACACTTGTATTCCCAGCACTTGGGAGGCTGAGGCAGGAAGATTCTGAGTTTGAGGTCAGCTTGGGCTACATAGTAAGAGCTTTTTTGTTTGTCTGTTTGTTTGTTTGTTTGGTACAGGGGCTCTAACTTGGGACCTTGCTCTTGCAAGGCAGGCGGTGGAACTACTGAGCCAAACCCCCGGCCCTGGGCTACATACATAGTAAGATCCAGGCCTGCCTAGACTACACAGTGAGACCTTGACTCAAATGAAAACAAAACAAAACAATTTACTAGATGACAGGACTCAAGAACTTGTTACTTATTACTTATTACTTATTATTTGGTGTGTTGATAATCATTTACAAGTAAAGACTGCCATGCAAAAAAAAAAACAAAAAACACAAACATGTACTAATTTTTAAAAAAGAAAAAAAAAGAAGACTAGTATAATGAAACCCCATTTACTCATTACCCAATTTCAACCATTAGTGACATTTTTTTCCCTAATTACATTTTAGCACTTTGAAAAGGTTTAATTTCCACTTTCACTAATCACTGCTTTTATTTAAAATTTCATATTTTAAAATGTACAGTTCTATAGTTTAATCTTAAAATTTCTCTAAACAAAATTATTGTAACTTTATGAGGAAGAATACACTCAACACACTACATAGCTTAACAAAATGAGCACCACCCTTTTATGTTAAGCGTCAGCATGGCAATGCATTACTGCACATCAAGTTTATACCCACTAGCTGTTTCCAACGCCATCACCTTCTGGAGACCGGGTGTAAGTAATCTTGAACTCTATATCAGGCACAAGTTGCATAGCCCTACGATAAAACTTGATGGCTAAAAGAAGAAATAAAGCTAAATTAGCCAAGACCGTACAATTCTGTCATTTCCTTTAATTATCCTTAACTATATTTTAATTTGGTAACCTTCACAAATCGAAAAATTCTCTTTTTCCATATCCAACAGTAGTTCAGTGAAAAGCAATTCACTTTATAGCTCAGAAAGTAATCTTTTAGGTTAACATGACAGAAATTTAAGATGTATTTTACTGATACAATCCTGCGCTTTCCATATTTTTTTCACTCTCTTATGTCTCACCAGAAGTAATTTTACGCTACACCAACGAAAACACTTCTAAGGAAAAAATTTTGTTTTTTAATGACAGAGTTGGGGAAATTCAAATGTTTTCTACTGGGTATAATTCAGAAAGGACTTCTTTGAATTTAGCCTTCAAACCCAACTTCCTTTAGCCCAGCTGACTCTTGTTTACTTAAGTAACCTTTAAAATTCATTTTTAAACAAATCTCCCAGCCTGGTGGTTCTGGATGTAATATAATCTCCCTTCACAGACACCACTGGAACCTGGGGCTATAGGAAGTGATGAGCTCTCTTCCTCTTGGATGAGATCTGTTCAATTCGATATCTTCTGCCAGGTTCTATTACACTGGGTGAGTTACTATACAGTAAGTATTGAGCTAGGAATCTTACAAGTTAATGGAGACTGTGTAGGGGCTTAAAATCTGTGTAAAAACATGACTAGAAGGAGGGCCGGGGATTTTAGCTCAGTGTTTTGCTGTCTGCCTTGCAAGCACAAGGTCCCAAGTTCGATCCCCAGTACCAAAAAAAAAAAAGACTAGAAGAAATTTGCAAATAAATGTAGCAGTGAATTATGTTATTTTTGGGGCATTTTTCAAATGTTTAAGCACAATTCCCTTTACTATTACAAAAAATGAGAGGATATAAGAAAATGGAAAGCTATCCCCTGCTCCTGGGTAGGAAGAATCAACATAGTGAAAATGGCCATACTACCAAAACTGCTATAAAGATTCAATGCAATACCAATTGAAATCCCAACACAATATTTCACAGAACTAGAAAGAAGAATCCAAAAATTCATTTGGAACCATAAGAAACCTAGAATAGCAAAAGCTATCCTAGGCAACAAACACATGGCAGCGGGTATAACAATTCCCAATTTGAAACTATACTACAAAGCCACTGTGATAAAAACAGCATGGTACTGGCAAAGAAACAGACCTGAGGATCAGTGGAACAGACTGGAAGACACAAAAACAACTCCAGATGCACTCAGCTACCTCATCTTTGACAAAGGAGCTGACCATCCCCACTGGAGGAAAGATGGCCTCTTTAATAAATATGTTGGAAAAACTGGATCTCAACCTGCCAAAGATTAAAACTAGACCCTTATCTGTCACCATGCACTAAATTAAAATCCAAGTGGATTAAAGACTTAAATATAAAAAAAGAAACACTAAACTTGCTGGAAGATAAGTTAGGCAGAACTCTGGAAGACATTGGCATAGGAAAAGACTTTATGAACAAATCCTCAGTAGTACGGGAACTAGCAGAAAGAATCAACAACTGGGATCTCATCTTATTAAAAAGCTCTGTACTGCAAAAGAAACCATCAACTAAGAGACAACCTACAATGTGGGAAAAACTTTTTACCTGCTGCTCCTCAGACAAAGGACTATGATCTAAAATATATAAAGAACTCAAAACAACCAGAGCCCCCAAATATAAAGACCCAATTCTAAAATGAGCATCTGAAATGAACAGACATTTCTCAGACAAAGAAAAAAAAAGCAGCAAGTAAATACATGAAAAAATGCTCCACATCACTGGTCATTCGAGAGATGCAGATGAAAACAACTCTGAGATTTCACCTCAACCCACAAAGAATGGCTGCTATCAAGAAATCACACAACAACAAATGTTGGCGCGGTTGTGGGGAGAAAGGAACCCTTCTCCATTGTTGGTGGGAGTGCAGACTGGTGCAACCACCATGGACGTCAATATGGAGATACCTCAAAGAACTAGGATTAGAGGTTCCATTTGACCCAGCCATCCCTCTGTTGGGTATCTTTCCAAAAGAATTGAAAAAATCATATCACAGTGATATATGCACACCCATGTTCATAGCAGCACAGTTTGTAATAGCTAAAACTTGGAAACAGCCCATCTGTCCATCAACTGGAAACTGGATAAAGATGAGGTTTTTCTATAAAATGGAATACTACTCAGCCATAAAGAATGAGAAAGTAGATTCATTCATAGGGTTCATTTTGAGGATGTACTCCTAAGTGAAATAAATAAGTAACACATATGTAAATACCGAATAGTTTCTCTGGTGTAAAAAACTAAAATAGCACGCAAGATCCTAACAGGGCAATTAGCAATGTGAAATAGGAAGAAAAGGACCAAAGGTGTAAGGACAGTGAGAAGGATAGGGAAAGGGGAACAAGGGAAAAGGGAAAAAAATATGAGAAAATGTAAAAACAGAATTAAAGTGTTTGGGGGGGGAGGGGAGAAGGGGGTGAAGGGAGGGTGCGGACAAGGGGAAAAATTGAGAACCAAGACCTGGCATGTAAAGGTACAAGATCCCAGTAATGAATGTAACTGTACTGTCTATCTAGAATGTACCAACAAATTCAATTAAAAAAAAAATGAAAGCACAATCACAAAGCTGATATGGTAAACATTATTTTATGTATGCATTTCTACTGGGTTAATAAGAGACAAAGCCAAAGCTTGTTCCTTTAGTGAAACTAGAAATTAATATCTATATATTCCTTGATTTATCCTTTGTATTTCCCTACTCTGATTTTCACCTGTGAAAGGAGTATATCCTTTTTTTTTTTTTTGGTTCCAGGGATCGAACTCAAGTCCTTGTGCTTGTGAGGCAGGTGACGGAACCACTGACCTAAATCCCCGGCCCGAAAGGAGTATATCTTATTTTAAAATAAATACATTAATGAAGTATTAACAAATACTAAAACTAAATATAGAAAAACATTTATTTTACTCATCCTATCAATATGCTTCCCAGCAATATTTTTTTGGAAAGACACAAGTCATATAAAATAGAAATTTTATATTTAAAAAACAATTTCAATCATAGGGAGACTGATACTCCGATACTCCCTATCAAATAAGTTGTAGTAAAAAAAATGATTAGTGATAAAGAGCTGTTATTCAGAAACGATGTAACCACACAATCCTGGACCCCGAGGCTTACCTTCATAAAGAGCTCCATTTTGTTCTTCTTCTACTGCTTTTAGGAACAGTTCTCGAGCCTATAAAGATAAAAAGTAAAAAGCAATTTTTGACCATCTGTATAAAACATGAATGCTGGGCCAGGGATTTGGCTCAGTGGTACCCACACCTGACTCACAAGCTCAACGTCCTGAATTCGATCTCTGGTACGGGGGCGGGGGGGAAGGGAATAAAAAGGCAGAAGGTTTTTTTCAGTGCTAGAGCAGTTGGACATCCAGGGGCAAAATAACGTATTTCAACTTTAACCTCATAGTTTATGTAAAAATTAACCTGAAATGGGTCATAGATTTAAATTCAAAACCTATAAAGCTTTTAAAGAAAACAAAAAGAGAATCTTGGCAACATAAGACTATGGAAAGAGTTCTTATACGTGACATGAAAAGCACAATACACAAAAAGGAACGTTGAACTAAACCTCATCAAAAAACTTTTGCTTTGCAAAGTGCCTGGGTAAAGGGATAAAAGAATAAACTAAATAAGGGGAGAAATTATCTATAGCTCATATTCAAAAATGAGCTTGCACCTAGAATACATTAAGAAATCCCAAAAATAAACAATAAAACAATAAGCAATTCATCTAGAAAAAGCACAGTTATTCACAGAGGACATGTGGATGGGAAACAACAACTTGAAAAGATATTCAACATCATTAGTCATTAGGGAAATACAAATTAAAATTATAATAAGCTATTACCATCTACTATGCGGTATGGCCACAGTTATAAAGAACACTACCAAATGCTGATGAGGATACACATAAACTGGATCACTCATGTATTGTAATGAAAATATGGCAGAGACACTGGAAAAGTTTGGCAGTTTCTTTTAAAGCCAAGCATGTACTTTCAAAACCCAGCAAACGCCCTCTTGGGCATTCATCCCAGAGAAACGAGTTTGTTATAGATTAACCTAAACACAAATATTTATAGCAGTTTTATTTCTAGTGGCCAAAAACAAAACAACTTACATGTTTTTCAACCAGTCAATAGTATAGTACAGATTGGAACATTTACACCACGCAGTACTACCCTGCAATAGGTAAAAGCAAACTACTGGTGTACAACTAGGATGGATCTCAAGGGAATTATGCTGAGTGAAAACAGCCAATCTCAAAAGGAGATTTTTTTTTTTTTTTGGTACTGGGAATTGAACTCGGGTCCTTGCTCTTGCAAGGCAGGTGGCAACACACTGAGCTAAATCCCCAGCCTCAAAAGGCTCTATATTGTATGATGCCATTTATCTAACATTCTTTGAATGCAAAAATTACAGAATGGAGTACAGACTAGTGGTGTTTGCCAGTGGTTAAGAATGGCTAGTGTTATGGCTTGTATCTAGATGTCCCAGCAAAGCCTCTTTAGGTCATAAATAGGAGCTTTTTGGAAGTGGCTGGATCTAGGGTATGAGATGCTGGGAGTGATTCACAGTGCAATGTTTAAGGGTGTGAGTGCTACCTACCCTAAGAGTGGATAGCCTGGATAAAATATAAGAGACAGAAAGAAGGCTGTTACTGGTGCTTGTTGCTTGCAGTTTGCTTGCTTCTGCCTGCCATGAACTGTTTCTCCTCTTAAGACAACCTTCTGCCAGACCACAGTGCCTTGGAGCCAGTCAACTATGCACTGAACCCTCTACAAACTGTGAGCCAAAATAAACCTTTCTTCCTATAACTTTAGTTGTCTCAGCAATGAGAAAGCTGGGGAAGGGGAAGTGTAATAAAGAGGAGGGGTTTTTGTGGTGATGAGACTGTATGTGAAAGTTGCCAGAATCTAAGAGTCACAAATGACAACACTAGCAAAAGCAGCTGAGGAATCATGAAGGGATGGCTCCATGCACAATGTGCCTGATAACATGAACTACCACAAGATATCTGCCTAGCAATTATTTGCCTATTCAATCTTGGGCTGATGCCACTTTTGTTACTAATTCTTGTAGCTAAGGATAATTGTTTCAAAACAACTTTTGTAACCTTGCTCATGTTACCTTTAAAAACTCTTGTTTCCTTTGCCTCATCAAATACACCATGATTGTAGCACACATATTCCAGACTGTAATCTGTTCATTCTACAATAAAATCTTTTTTTGTAAGAGCTACTCTTTGTTGTCATTTAAGCTGACAAGTTCTGTATGATTCTGGTAGTGGTGACACAAAGTTACCCATGTGTTACAGTTTATATCTAGATGCCCTCTCTAACCTACATGCGCTGGTAAGGGGGACTCTTGGGGGGGGGTGACTGGATTATGGGTGCATGATACTCATCAACAGATTACTCCACTCATGTGCTGATAGCTAGATGTGATGCTGGAAGGTGGTTCACTGGAGGTGTGGCCTGGAAGGGTAATGTCGCCATCTCTCCTGATTATTTTTTCTGGCTCCTGCTTGCACTGCCATGAGCTGTTTCTCCTCTGCCATGCTGCCCTGCCTTGGAGCCAAATGACAACGGACTGAAACTTCTACAAACTGAGCCAAAACAAAATTTTCCTTCTTATGAGTTGTGGGTGTCAAGTATTGTATCTCAGTGATGTGAAAGTAATTAATACACACTTTGGTTCCAGAGTGTTGTTGCTGTAATGCTACCTGACCATGTAGTTCATTTGGAACTGGATTGGGGGAGGAGTTTGGAAAGGTTTAAAGATGCCTGCTGAAGAAGCAGCCCTGTAATGCTGTGAGCTGAGTTTGCTGGGAGAATCTGGTTAGAGCTCAGAAGACCAGAATGCTGAGTAATTCAGCCAGTAAAGACCATGATCAGGAGTTTTCTGTTGGGAAGTACTCCAGACTATTAAATTCTAGGATCTGTGTTATGCTCTGGCAGAAAATCTGTCTACATTTTGCACCTGTCCTGAGACTTTGTGGGAGACTGAGATTAGGGACATTGGACTAATTAACCTGGCAGAAGAAATTTCAAGGCAGTCTAATTTTGCAGCTGTGGCATGGCTATTGTTGGGGGCTTTTAACCAGCTCTACATTAAGAATCAAGAGGACCAAGACAGCCTGTCATGTAAAGGTACAAGATCCCAATAATGAATGTAACTGTACTGTATACCTAAAATGTGCCAATAAACTCAATAAAAGAAAAAAAAAAAAAGAATCAAGAGTAAAGAGCCCAGGTGAATGATTTAAAAGTTTTGAGTTAGGCTAGAAAGTAAGCCATAGTAAAGTTAGGGCCTGCAAAGATGGAGCAGAGTAGAGCTTGGGTGCTAACAAGATTAACATTAAAAAGCTAAGTACTATACTTTACAACAGCACAATAGGAAGGGCAACTGAGGAACTAGTAAGGACATACCCTATAGCCCTAGGGCACCACGCTCCTTTGGTAGCTGCCTAGGGAATCTGCTACTTGGGGTTGGGATTTGATGTTTAGTGCTCAGCCGTAAGATACTCAGAGACTCTTACACTCCTAATAGAAGGAAGCCTGGCTACCACTCCAGCTGTCAGTGGACCCTGGTGTCATCCATGTGGTACTAGTTTTAGATGCATGCAGAATGCAAGAGTTTTGAGGTCAGGAAGGCTTCTTCCACCCAGATTTCAAAAGACCTGAGAAGCAAGGAAATGTGCCCGAGAGGGCAGTGCATGAAGCTGTGAGTGAAGCCCAAGTACAGTGGCCCCCAACATCTGAGGAAAGCCAAAAGGGGTTGGCCCAAAAGAGAAGCCATAGGGTAATCACTGGCAGTACCATGGGAGCAGGGCTACCCATGCCCTTCAGAGTTCACATTCCACAACTTGCCCTGGGTATTGGACATGGAACTACAGGATTTAATGTTTGCCCTACTGAGTTTCTGCTTGCCTTGGTCCCATTCCTTTCTTTAATCCTAACTACCTTCTGGAATGTAAATGTTTACCCTGTGCTTCTATATGAGAGTAGTGTTTAACTTTCTTTTTGAATGTTATAGGGGCTCAAAGAAAAGTTTGCCTTAAATCTCAGAGACTTTGGACTTAAAACTTTTCAGCAATACTGAAACTGTTAGGTAACTTAGAATTTGGCAACTCTTAGAGATGGACTAAACAAATTTTGCATAAAGAGATATGAATGAGTCTTTTGGGGTCAGGGGTGGAATGCTGTGGTTTATATCTAGATGTTCCCTCAAAGCTTCACATGCTCGTAGGTGGGGCTTTGGGGAGATGACTGGATCACAAGGGCATGATCCTCATCAGTAGACTAATGAGTTTATAACTAAATGTGAAGTTGGGAGGTGAAGCCCAGTCAGAGGAGGTGGGTCACTGAGGCATGGTCTGGAAGAGTGTCTCCCTCTCTCTCCCTGGCCTCTCTCTGCTTTCTGCCTGCCATGCCACGACTGAGCCAAGCCAAACTGTATTGGAGCCAGCTGACTATGGACTGACACACCAAAATAAACCTTTCCTCCTTTAATTTGTAGGTGTTGGGTATCATGTCTCAGCAATGCGAAAGTACCATGTCACATAATTTTCCTTAGTTTGTTTGTTTTTGCAGTACCAGAGACCGAACTCAAGACCTTGCACTTGCAAGGCAGGAACAGTGCCACTGAGCTAACTCTCCTGCCCATCACATAATTTTAAAGAACCATTTATATGTATACACATGGATAAGTGCTTGTAAACCTAGGAAATCTGAGTAAGCTCTGTAGATTGTACCAATGTCCATGTCCTACTTTTTGATACTATGCTACTATTATACGTTACTGGGGGAGGAGGCTGGGTAAAGGATTTACAGAACTTCCCTCCATCTGTAAGCCTGTAATGATTTTAAAATAAAAATTACAGGCCAGGGATTTAGCTCAGTGGTTCTGCCACCTGCCTCTCAAGCACAAGGTCCCAAGTTGGATCCCTGGTACCAAAAAAAAGAAAAAAAAAAAATTACAATAAAACAAGTCTGAAAGGTTTTAGTCATCATGGTAATGTTAATTATTTAATCACTAATTGTAAACAGAAACCTGAATCAGATGGTGTGAAGATGGCACAGCCTCCATGAAAGAGGAAGACAAAATGAACTATGTACTGGTGTCTATTCCAAAAACAGGAACCAAGACAGAAGCAAGCAGTTGCATAGCATTCAAAATACTTTCATTGTGAGCACTTAATACATTTTTCAGGATAAGGACATGATTAATACAAAATATTGCATGAACTTAAGACTACTTCTGAAGAGGTATACATTTGAATAAACCTCATTTTGGGCTCCTGTTAAAAATTCAGAAGGCTGGGGATTTAACTCTGCTTCTACCATCTGCCTCTCAAGCACAAGTTCAATCTCCTCCGGTACCAAAAAAAAAAAAAAAAAAAAAAAAAAAAAAAAAAAAAAAAAAAAAAAAAA
>NW_022900926.1:69109132-69117961 GCF_012274545.1 Fukomys damarensis
AAAAAAAAAAAAAAAAAAGAAAAAAAACAAAAAAACAAAAACAAAACAAAACTCAAAGGCATCAATCTTTTAGAGATCAAATAAACCTTAAGGGTCTCCTAAGTTAATAAAATACAATTCCATGAAAAAAGTTTTACCTACAGAGAAGAAAGTTCTTGGTATCATTCAAAGAACCTGAAGTAGTGCGGACATATAAACTGGCACATAAATCAAAAGTTTTCCACAGGAGGAAAAATTCTTTTTATGTTATATGTTTATGTTACCAGAGTATGATCAACTACTTCCTTATGGTGCTGAATATTCCAATGCTTCCTCTCTCCAGAATAAAAATTAAGAAAAGAAAATGTGTTCAAAAATCTTTAATACTTAACTTTTCTTCTTTTGCCAGTTCTTGTTTTCCTTTGGCATCTGCTGCTGCTTTCAGTAGAGAACCTCTTGCTGCTCTGCAAGATCGACTTTCCACAGTGCTAGTGCCTACACCTGGGGCAAGTTCAAACATCCACTGAGCTCGGAACATCTGGAGTTGTGCCTAAGGGCAGAAAAGTATTTCAGGACTCAAGAATAACGGGCAGCTAAATGCTGGAACAGCTTATCAATGTATCCAACATGCATATTCTTTTATTCTAAATCAAGAAAACAGCCTTTTAAATTACTAATTTTCTATTTAAAACTTTGAAGAATAAAAATTGGTCCATAGTAACTATTTATACAGCAAAAGTATAATCGTACTGGAGAACCATGTTTGAACTAGCATTAAAGCTGTAAGCCATGACTTAGGTACTCAACAGCTTCCCATAATTTGTTAGTGAGTCCATCATTTAAGCAGACATTAAAAGTGCTGCTTTTTAAACGCTCTGAAGGTAGCTTGAAGTCTTTCTTAATCTACATTCTGTATTTGAAAATGGAAATACTTTTCTCTAACAGGTATCATTTCAAAAATGTAAAACAGAAAGCAAAGTGCTCTACGTGGTGGACTCTGAAGGGCTGCTCACATTCCTTTTTGGGGAAAGGAACTTGTCAGAACGAATCCCAAGGCACTGCAAACAGTCACCCTTTTGAATATTGCCTCAGCATGATCACACTGCCTTCACTATCACCACCCAACCACAGACTGAGGGCTAATAACAGCTTGGCTCTCTTGCAACCCAGGCCAGCTCTGAATGGGGGTATTCCACGTTCAGAATCCCCACAGGACTAAGGAAGTCCATTAATGGAAACAAAGTCTTTGTAAATAGAGAAGGGCGGAGGAGGTGAAGAGAGGGCAGGGGTACAGGGGAAAAATAAGAACCAAGATGCACCATGTAAAGGTACAAGATCCCAATGATGAAGGTAACTGTATACCTAAAAAGTACCAATAAACTCAAAGAAAAAAAAAAAGACTGCATTGCAGCTGAACTTCTTACCCTAGCTTCAGTCCAAGTCTACTTCCCTCCCTGCTATGGGCAAGGATCCCATGAGTGTGCCTCAGTAAGCCTCCTTCACGGTGATGTGCACTTTCCCACCATGGAACCCAAGCTGGGATAACTCTTCCCCACAGATGGATACTGCTAACAGCATTGTGTATATTCTTCGTGGTTTCCTTTTTTGAAAAAAGCATACACAAAATATGTTGCAAAAATGTTTTCCTCAATTCTTTAGCTAAAACTATCCTTCAAAACTACTAACTCTCCATCTTCTTACAGCTAAAATTGGAGAGACTTGTGATAAAGAAATATCAGACTTACAGATGACTTAAAACAGTAAAGAGGTCTTGGAGCCCCTGGTTACAATCACTATTCCAGTCCCTCAAGAGCAGAGTCTCGATGTAGCTGTTTTCCCAATCTGCCTTTCCATTCTAGTGCTCATTCTTTGGTTGTCCATCTTTAATCACTTGAAAAAATGTGCTTATTCTTGCCAAGAGGCTGCCAAACTCCAAGTGATCACGCAGGTATAACCAACAACAAATGTGCCAGACTTCTCTTACCGGGACCCACTAGACTGACCTTGTGAAGGGAGTTCATAATTGCTAAAACCCAACATGACTTCTGTCCAAGGCCCCTTAGATTAGCTCGCTGGAGAAAGTCCCTGCTGTGGTCTCCCCTACACTTTCTCAGCTCAAAGCAGCTAGATTGAAACTATACCCATTCTCCCCTAAAGCAGTTAGGGATAGCTCTTGCGGGGTTGTGTGTGTGTGTGTGTGTGTGAGTGTGTGCGCATGTGTACACATTTTGGCAGCTAAATTAGATAGAAATTAATAGGCAGTTAGACAGGGAGAAGCCCTCAAGGAAGTCACTGCAGAAGATGAGACCATATCAAAATTGTGGCTGGTGGCACATCTGAAGAAGGCAAGACATCAAAAGTCACAAATGGCCACACTTGCATACTCCCCTAAGGGATAAAAGGAAACGTGACATTATACTGTAATTGGTACCATCCAGTCCATTACTATATGCATTGGGCACCTTAAGGGTGACCAGAATACCTGGACTATCCCTTCCCCAAATGTTCCTATAGTGAAGTCATAAATAAGCCAAGGTTAATGATGCCAGCCAGGTACCCTTGCTATATTCCCTGCTTCCCTACTGAATCAGTATTAGCTAAGTGGCTATATTTGTCATCTTACTGGTTGATTATAGTCTGACCACGTGTACCCACACTATATAAATTACTATATTGCTATATAAATTACCCGTCAAAGGGCCTCAGTAGCAACTCACTAGGGACCCCTTCTGTCTCTCAGGACGTATTTCCTACATTTAACCCTTTCCAACTCTTTAAAACAAAAAACAAAAACTGATTTCCTCTAAATCCTAGTACATTGCTTTGGTTCCCACACTTATGGTTATATCATGTTACACACAACTATGACCTATAAAATCTTTAGTAGCAATGTCTACTAAAAAAATATACTGTAATAAATATATTATAAAGCATATAAATTATTAATTCACTTAACTAATAGCTGAATTTTCCCCCATTTCAATGCACAAAGATTTACCTCATCTGTAGTGTATGAACACATCATTACTTAACACAAGAAAAGGGTATGCAGGTTGTATGACACGTTTTTACTTACTCACTTTCTCCATTATTCCATTAGTGTTAATTTCCTAAAGTAGAATTGCTTTATGAAAAGGAATACATGTTTTTAATTTTAATGATATTACCAATCTGCCCTTCAAGAAATGTTGTGGCAGTTTACACTTTCGTGTACACTGCGTTAGTGTTCTTACAACCCAAAGAGCAATGGATTATTACTCACCAAAGCGATATTACCATCATCATTTTTTGAGACAGTCTCATTTTATAGTTCAGGCTGGCTTCAAATTATGTAACCCAAGCTAGCCTCAAACTCATGGCAATCCTCCTGCCTCAGCATTCCAAGTACTGAGATTGTATTATTATTAATGCTATTTTTTTTCTTCAAATATTTAACAGTCATTCATATTTTTTGTTACTGTCCACATCTTTCCATCTTGCGCCCTTCTAATATATAAGCACATTTATATACTGAAGTTACTTGCTATGGCTTGTATCTAGATGTCCCCCCAGAGGCTCAAGCAGTCACCAGTAGGGTTTTCTGGAGGTGACTAGAGCAAGGGTGTATGAATGTGGATTAAAGTATGATAATTGGGACTAGTACACTGATTGGCTAGCACTGTTCTGGGTGTGGATAATGGGAAGCCCCACCCTGGGTATGGGTTGCCACCACCATTAGGCTTGTAGCCTGAATGGAATAAAAGATGGAGAGCAGGCTACAGCTGTTTGCTGCCTTCCTGTCTTCTGCCTGCCATACTTTGGATTGTTTCTCCTCTGTGATGCCCCTCTGCCATGCTGCCCTGCCCTGGAGCCAACTAACTATGGAGTGAAAAAAACTGTGAGCTGAAGTAAACATTTCCTCTTTTAACTTGTGGGTATCAGGTACTTTGTTTTAGAAAAGATAAGTCACTAAGATCTTATCAATCCTCTGCCCATGTGTGGTAAAGTTGTTTCAGCTATTTTTTAAACTTTATTTCTGATATCTACACTTTTTAATGGGTCAAACTTTTCACTCTTATTTTCTACAGGCTATCAATTTTGAGTTATGCTTAAGCCTTATTTTGAAACGGCCATGTATCAAATTACATGGCAATTACTGACATTTTTATGGGGAAAAAAAAATCTGTGTTACAATGTAAGTATTCTATAAGGCAGTAAAAAAAAATTGTTAATTTCAGTGCAAACAATAGGAACCTGCAAATCTAGAAGGAGCAGAGTTAGAATTCAATTTATAATTGAAAATACAAGCCTGCAGGTCTGTTTCAGTAGGACTTTCATTCTCATCGTCATCTCCTGCTCTGGCAGTATCAGAATGACAATCTTCCTCAGCTTCTGCCTGGGGGGAGAAAAACCACAATAACATCAGGAGCATGCAAACACCAGTTTCGCTCTCTAATCTGATCTCCTATTCAGCTACTTACAATTTAGTACCATGAAGTTTGTGGAACCACTTTAATAGGAAGGTCGCAGGGTGCTTTTGGGACCTTACCACTTATTTCCCAAGGAAAATGAATCTGAAAAGCATATTCTGTACTCTAAACCAGAGTAGTAACATCACTGTGAATCTTAACATTTTGTTCCCAATTTAACAATTCTGTCCATCCAAAAACCAAACTAATTATTATATATAAAATAATATAAGCCGGGCGTGGTGGCGCACGCCTGTAATCCCAGCACTTGGGAGGCTGAGGCAGGAGGATCATGGTGAGTTCAAGACCAGCCTGGGCTACTTAGTGAGTTCCAGGTCAGTCTCAACTACACAGTGAGAACCTGTCTCAAAAAACCAAACAAACAAACAAAAAAATAATACAAGTTCATTACTATCCATAAATGATTTGATATGATTAAAGTCACTGGGTAAATGAAGCTGATTTTGCTACCAATATATTATATATCAAACTATTAATTGATAATTTATATTAAAATTATTTTTATTTTTTCTTCTTAGAACATCTTTGTTTTCCCTTTGGTTCTATAACAAAACAAGGGTATTTTAACTTATGAGAAAAATATTTAAACATCTTCAAAAGTAAGGAGAATCTAATGTAATTAATCCTAAGTAATCATAACTTAATTTCAGTAATTACAAGTGTAAATAAAAATTCTATAATATCAAATAGCAACTCACAGTATTATTTTTTAATATGTCATATAGGAAAAATTCATATACTGCATTTTACAATTTGTGAGATCAAGATTCAGGTCAGGTCTACATACGACGGTTGCTATGTGTCAGCGTTTGTGATCTCACTATTTCTTATAACTTATGATGAAAACAAGTCATTTTTCTGTACAGAACAAATTTTGCTAAGGGGTCAGGAAGTGTGCCTTTGCCTCTTATGTAAATTGTGGCTAGATCTAGGGAGATGCTAGTAATCTTATAATCTTGGTTAGATTCTAGTAAGATCTTTTTTTCTTTTCTCAAGTACTTCATACATGATGTTAGATGTGTCATCAGAAGGGAAGTGTTCTGAAATGCAGATGACAAAAAGCACTGTGGGAGATGTCCCAAACACAACTGTTTCATTCTGGGGCAAAAACCTAACTCAAGTCACCAGAATGTCCAAAACCTTTAAGTTCTAAAACCGGAACACTGTTTCAGGACAATGAAACAGAAAGCTGCTTTCTCTAGATATCGTTTTTGACTAGTAAAGTTCAATAATACTAGTCAGGTAAAATTTGATGCTTTATTTTTTAAATAGTGTAGAATGAACAATTCCACTTTAGTGATTTTAAAACTTTGCTTCAGAAAATGCTTAGTTATACTACAGAGTTCAGCAGTTTTTGTTTCAAGATGGATCATTTAAAAGCCTACAGTCCACATAAGGGTGCCCCTTCGTTTATAAAATGGACACATTATTAAATGTGCTTTATGCAGATTATTTGTTTAGTAATATTTTAAATGTACTAGGAAAATTCATTAGTCAAAGACTTGCAACAGTGAATGTTTTTATCAAGAAACCCATTTGCTCTTATAAATTCAATTTCTAGATACTGGGGTGGCTTAAGGTAGAATAAGCTGGACTGAAATGATGTGTATGGCTTTGGGATTAAGTGGTTTCAGATTAGACCCCTCCATTTTACTCTTTTATCTCAAT
This sequence comes from Fukomys damarensis, assembly GCF_012274545.1. NCBI lineage: Eukaryota > Metazoa > Chordata > Mammalia > Rodentia > Bathyergidae > Fukomys > Fukomys damarensis. The sequence continues at coordinate 69,115,249 of NW_022900926.1, forward strand.
AAATGCTTGTTAAATTAAAATGACTCCTACCTTCCAGTCACAGGGAAAGGGTGTCTCAGTTCTTTGGTCTGTTAGTTAATAGTTATTAAGCAAACAGGACTTGCTCAACACAATGAATTCTGTTCTATGCAAAAATGAGGCAATCACAGAAATGGCCTTAAAGGTTAGCTAGAAATAACAACATAGCCAATTTTACCTAGCTCCAAGATGGCAAGTTTTACAATTGCAAATTTGAGCTGTAATTTACTTCCAGGGGCAAAATATTTAACTCAGATTTTTTAACACAGTAAACACATATGTACTGTACTTGTACTGCATTACAGGCTTGTTTCCTATCTTATCTCTGGCAGCCAGACTCTTTGCCAGAGTACCTTTAACATCTGAAATAGTACTGGGGAAAATGTTTGTCAACAGTAAAGGCTAAATACATGAAGAAATAAGTAAGTGAGGCAGTTAGTTTAATCCAGGAGCTTTTCCTACTAGTATGATTTTGTATAAAGTACAGGTGTTACAGGGCTGATTCCCAGTGTAGTTTCACTGGGAGCTGATAGAACTTTGGAACTAGAACTTTAGGATGTTGGGCCTAGCAGGAAGTCCTTATGTCATTGCAGACATGTCCACTGAAATAGGATTGGGAGTCCCTTTTTCTCTTGCTTCCTGGCTCACAAGAAGAGAGGGTTGCACCACTAGGTATTCTCGCCATGTTACCTCACCAGAAGCCAAAAGGAACTGGGGCCACTTATCTTAGAGTAGAAACTCCAGAATCATGACACAAAACAAAACTCTTCTCTTTGTAAACTATCTCAGGTGTTTTGTTATAGTAATGGGAAACTCACCAATGCATCTACTGAGAGTACTGCTAGAACAAAAATACTAACACTGAATGTATAGATCCCAGTGAGAAGTTATACTTCTTTCTCTTCTCAAATACGAGTACGATTTATTACTGTAAACTCTAAGCACAGCCAATCTGAGAGGACCCAAGTCATGTAGAGAAGCCTTAGAATTTAAGATTCCAACTCTTTGCCTACCAGTTATAACTAAAACAAGTTTATCTGAGGAGCCTCCACTCCTCTCTCTAGTTGGTGCTCCTGCATCTACTACTTGCTCTCTCAATCTGAAATGCCACCTTCCTCACTTATCAGCTTCTACTTATCCTTCAAGACTCAGATCGTTTCTGTCAAAAGCACTTTCCACTCCTATTTTGTGTGACTGCTAACACTTGCATCCAGACTTTTGTTTTTCATTACAGTTAATGCACTGAGAACAGGGTACACATCTTAGTCGTCTTTGTAAACAAACATTTTGCTTGATTTGTGATAAAGGCCCACCTACACCTCAGCTGTCTCCTCAAAAAAAAAAAAAAATTTCTGTGAAGAGATTCAGTGAATTCTCTTTTCTGATGGGATAATTCACAATAAAGTTTATCATAAATCATGTTACAAACATGGATAGCACTATGCTAGGCTGCTAAAACAGGTGTGCAAAAATATTGTATTAGCATATAAAATGTGTAAATACATATATGTTATACTGACATATATATATACACATATACACAAAATCAAAGATGAGGAAAAATCTGTAACAAGACAATATAGTCCATGTGTCCTGTTTCTGTTAGAATAGTTGCTAACCCAGCATGACATCTTGATTTGAGACAGTCTGATCACAGAAATAAGAAACCTGGGATTTTATTACATTTGCAACCTAAATATCAATGGAAACGAATAAGCTCTCGGCTCTCCAGGAGCTTCACTTTTTTCCTCAAACTGAGTTCCATCTAAGTATTACCTTTCACTTATGTAACAAGTATTTTGCAAACACATCTTCATTTTACTCTTGTTCACAGTATGAACTAAATAAAAAAGTTAAGTGCTTAGTGCTGGTCTGAATACAACTTTAAGTTAGAAGCAGAATCAATTGGTGCTTTTTTAAAGTGTCCAGACTAGCTACATGAAATATTCGGCCTCTGCTTATTCAGTAAGTATCTGAGAGTCTTGTAAGCGCTAATTAGTTTGGTATTAGTTCATTCTTGATTTATTCAGCCCTCAATAGCAATTAATTTCTTAGTAGACAATTTACTGGATGCAAGAGCAAGGCACAGGCTAAGGACTACACGCACTACACTTTAGCCTCAGGAAATCTGTTCTTTCAGACTCTTCTCTCCATGTGCACAGATGAGATGGGGCTCAAGCTGTCAGAGCTATAAAGTGAGACAGGATCCCTCCAGCCCTATTCCGCTAGGATCACCAACCAACACCCTACCCGGGGCATTGATGCCTCATGGTCAGGTGCGTCTAAGCACAGGACTCCTCCTGCAGGGCCTGGCTTTACGGAAGAGCAATCAACAAGTGTCTCTCTTGGCCAGGATTCCCTACCTAGAACAGAGGCTAGAACGGCTCCCCTCAAACCAGGCTCGCTGCTTGTGAAAAACAAAAACCCTCGAGAGGGGCGAGGCTGGATCAGCGTCCACAGCAAGCAGAGAAAAGGCATTTTTCTAGGCTGTCTTGCAAACCCTGTCTCTCCACATCGGACCTGGCGGGGGTCCAGCAGGAAGAAAGCCTCAGGCGCAGTCAGGGCCAGCACCCTACGCTCCCTCTCCGGCCAAAGCCCCGTGGTCGCGGTGCTCCCCGCTTCCCCAGACCTTCACCCCAGGGCCGGGTCGGCCCGCATCCCGCACCCGTCCCGCAGGCCCCGGGCCGCCCACGAG
>NW_022900926.1:69118281-69121142 GCF_012274545.1 Fukomys damarensis
GCGGTGGCCCCAGCGTGCAGCCCGCGACCGTCAGGGCCGGTTGGTCGGCGACCTGCCCAGTCGACCTCTCGTCGGGCCTAGTGAGCCCCGAGGTAGACAGGAGCAGGCGGTACCCCAAAGATATCTCTACCCAAGCTTAGAGCTGGGCCTTGAGCCAATCCGCCCTGAGGACACTAGAACTGGACGCTCGGGACGGTCGCTACACGGTGATGGGGATTCTTAAGTGCCGCGCCTGGACTGCAGGGAGCAGCAAATTCGATAAGTCACAGGTGCTTATAAAGATTAAACTCAGGCGCACAGGCCAGAAATTGTGGGAAAGACGTGCTTACGTGCGCAGCAGGGAAGAGTATGAAAAAAAGCAGACGCAAGGAACGTCTCATTACAGGTCCCATGATGCAATGCGATGGCCCGTGCGGCTCCGGTACTAAGGAGCCTGAGTCTCAGAGGTGGCTCCCGCGAGGCACTGTGGGGTTTGTAGTCGACCGATTCACGTAGAGAGCCGGAATTTAAACGCGGGCCTTGCCCTGCCTTTTAAAAACCAAACACCCGATTTCAAGTCAAGGAAAGACACTCTTGACTTCACACTTTTAGTCTTTTTTACTACGGTTTTGCAAGTTCTGTGAAAGCATACAGGAGTCACAACTTATTACCTTCATTGAGCAAATATCTACCGAATATCTAAAGTTTCTCCAAGTGCCAGGGACCAATAGTCATCAGCATTCCAAGATCTCACGTTCATTTAGAATTTAAATTTCTACTCCATTTATTCTATTTTATTCTGGAGTTTTTAGTTTTTAGAAAATCAGTACATCTTAGGCACAGAGCTAAAAGCCGGAGGAGTGGTGAATGAACTACCGTAAGGTAATCCGAATGTTGTATTTTTCATTTTAGGACACACCCTTCGAGCGGGTTTTTATTTACATCCTAAATCAGCTATCATAAAAAATATTTCTGTCTTTAGCGCAGGCCAACAATGTAATAGTTTTTAGCTTCTAAAAGAGATTCTAGGATTTATGTCTTTTAAGGAAAAGTTTCTCCCAATGGTTCTTTAAAAGTTGGATTTTGAAATTTAAATGGAAAAGAGCTAACTGGATGTTTAACAGAATAAAATGTTGAATTATAAAGATCAGCCTTGCAAAGGATGGTTTAAGTTGCTTCAGAACAGTCTGTTCATTGTTGAATGCTTTCCCGAAGTATCTTGGTCATTTAGCTCAGCTTTCTATTATTCTAGCAAGTAATTAAAAATAGAGCTTAATAAAATAAAATTTGAGAAGATAAGTTGAGTACCCAATACTAAAATATGGCATGCTTCACAGCTACTAATTTTCTATTTTAATCAGATCCATTAAATCCAATAGTGCTTATTACAGAGCTATATTATATTAGATGTTACCATGTTATTCTTGCGGGCTTTTAATTTTCCCAGGACCAAAACTACTGATCTACTTTCTAACCCAGTGGACCCTTGCTAAGTGTAGACCAGGACACTCCCTCTACTTGCCTGGTATACTGGTTGACAACTGAAGTTTATCGAAAATGGTCATTTTAGTTACCGTAAAAATTACTTTTTGGACCGGGGATTTAGCTCAGTAGTTCCGCCCCCTGCCTTACCAAGCTCAAGGACCAGAGTTCAATTCCCGATACTGCCCCCCCCAACACCAAATTATTTATTATGCTAGTAGTGCATGATTTTCTAGGCTCCTTGATTCCCTGTCTTTTTACTCATCATTTGCGATTTTTATTTGCTGTATAGTTGGGCTGTTATATAGGTAAACACAAATTTAGATAAGTGTAACATATTTGCCAAGTAGCCAGGGAATCCTTTCCCTTTGGGGAAAAGGAGCAAGAAAGGAATTCCAGTCTTTGGTAAGATTCTTTCTGGAAAAAAAGAACACTGTTCAGCCTTTAGATTCAGAAACAAAACATTTAAAAGCTTGATATGGTGATGAGGTGGAAAATTTAAACTCAGAGAAGGACCTCCAAAGTGTTAAAGGATTACTGATTTATGAATTAAAGTTGTGTACTTAGGGCGTCCTAACACAGTCACCAGCAGAATGGCGCTGGAAGCTGCAGTGTGTGGCCGGTAATTGGTTTAAATAGCTCCCCAGGTGACTCATGCTCCTGAAATGCTTGAGACCCATTGGCTTACAGGAGTTGTGTAAATTTAAACTAGGGACTGGGAAGCAGGTTTGTGCCCCCCCCACCCCAGCTTCACAGTCAAGCATTATAAGAGTTTAAGGCCAAATCTACAGTATAATTTATGATAGAAATGAATGTGCTTAAAAGTTAGATGTCTAACGTCAGATTTCATATAACTTAATTACCCAGAAAGGGCTCTTGTAAAAGGTTACCTAGTCTGTTTACTACCTGGGTAAGAGTCCAGTTTTTCAAACTTGAGCTGCTAAAAGTATATTTTTTTTAAAAGTCTTAAATGTTCAAATGAACACCTACAGGTTGTGGTTTTATTCTAAACATGTTTTCGGTGTAATACAGATAACAAAATTTGCCGTTTTAAACATTAGTGATTGTACAATTCAATGACACTGGTAACATCCCAACGTCGTGTAACCTCGGGTACGTTTCTGAAACCAGCAAACTTCATCTTTCGTAATAGGCGCGTGCTAAGTGCTCGGACGTCCCCACCTCTGCGTCTTGGAGGGCACGGTGGCCCGGGCAGCCAGGGCGGTGGTTGAGCTCTGGGCTCCCGAGCCAAGCTGGACGCTGCAGGGACTCGCTGGGCCGGCGAGGGGAGCTGCAGGGTAACTTTTCCAGGGAGAGCGGCTGGTTGTCCGCTAGAAGCCACCCAGCCTTTTGTTTGTTTTCCTGCCGGAGGCCGGAGTGTGACCGGCTTCCTGCCGCTC
>NW_022900926.1:69121213-69125075 GCF_012274545.1 Fukomys damarensis
CCGCCGAGCTGTTCCCCTAGGGGAGGCCCCGCCAGTGCTCTCGCCTCGCCGGTGAGTGGGCTCGGGGATCCGGGCGGCTGTCACGCGGCGGGCCGGGCTAGGGCTGCAAGACTCCTGTCCGATGGCCTCGGCGAGGACCCGGACACAGGAGGAGGCTATCAGGCTAGTTCTCTGAAACCGCGGTCGTGTGGGGGTCTCCTTGGTGGCATGAAAACTCCGAGCCCGCAGGTTTTAGAAGGGTGTGTTTACTGTGCGGTCCCTAAGAGGGCAGGTCTTAGCCAGCCCAAGCCCTTGTGGGGAGCGTTGAAGACTTGATCCTAAGTAGGCCCTTGGCTGTCCCGCAGGGATCTGAGAAGGAACCCCGGTACACTTAGTGCAACCATGTTTCACGGGCTTCCTTTTCTGCTCTGGATTTCTTTCTGCTCTTTTATTACTAATCTGTGTGTTTTAGGAAGGATGTTGAAACATTTTCCAGAACTGTTTCTTTTGTAATGTTAATCTTTCGAGTTCGACTCTGACACTCAGACCTTATGCAGAAGGTAGTTTAATGCATCTTTCTGCAGACAACAGCATTCATTTCCAGTTATACTTCAATAAAATCTGCTTTGCCAAAGCTGGGCTAAGCTGAGGCCATACCACCCTGAATTTTGCAAGCGGGACTGGATTTCTCTAAGGTATTGACACTTTCTTTTCCTGAGCAAGGGTGCCCCTCTATCGTGAACGAGCCATGACTGAATGTAATGAGCTTGAAATTTGTGTAGTACACTGAGAAGAATTTGTGCCTCAACTATATGCTTAACTAGGCTAGGAATTAATAGATGCATAAATATGCACGTTTGAAATAGTTTCCAAAGAGAGCAGCAATTTGGTAAAGAATCTTGAAGGCCTTCCTATCTATGTGAGGACCAAGAATTGTAAAACGGTAGGAAGCAGTTGTAGAAATGAAAGTGGTGCTGGATTTTTAAAAATTTTTAAATGACATCCCATGACAGTCCTCACCCTTTAAGGCCCAGCCTTACAGTAACCCCGTGCCTTTTGTTTCTACCTTCCCGCTTTGACTCTTGTCCTCTTCTTCAAAGTCTGGCTGGTCTGGGTGGGCAAGGTCAGTCATGTGTCTTCATGAGCCCAGTCTAGTGCCCAGCGTGGAGGGTGTGTTGGAGGAGGGACAGAGCCTGGTGGGCAGACCCCTGCTGTCCTTGCCAGGGGACCCTGCATTTGAAGTGGTCACAAATAAATGGCTTTTCTCAGTGAAGTTTCTTGCCTACGGATTATGTGTAAATGAGTTATCAGAGGTTTTATTTATTGAGTTTTCAATATCTCAAAGCACTTTTCTGTTTGTTTTTATTTTCATCGCTTTTTGAAGTTTCTAGGAATGGTGGAAATTATGGCACTCCTGAAGCTTTAGAGTTACCTTTTGTCATCTTCTTCCTCATTTTTTATTCATTGTGTCAGTGAGTCATCAAGACCTTTGCCACCTGTTTGGTATAGATCCTCCCTTCTGTGTGTACTCCAGCCCTCCCTTTCCTTTCCAGCATAGGAACCCAATTTCACCTGGTCTCACTGAATGTGTACCCAAGGATGAATGAGAAACAGCGAATGAGAAGCTTCCCACTCTGCTCTCTTCAGCATGCTCCAGCCCAGCTAAGCGTCTCTTCTGCCTGGCAGCCTTGAGCTGCTGTCCTTTATCCATAATCTCAAGTGTCCCCAGCATGCCTGAAGGTCTTTCACAGTGGACTCACTCTTCCTATCTAAGTCCTTTACTCTTTGTGGTTTGACTTTCTTCGTGTCCTGATGGGGCCAGCTGCCTTCCCACCAAAGTGTCGCCGCTCATATTGTTCTCTCATAGCCATCTGTGGAGGAGGAACCTAAGTCTTGCTTCTTTTATGAGATTTCCCCTACTCATTTCTCTTCTCTTTCTTTGAAGTCTTGATATACTTGTTAGCTCTTCACTATATTGCCTACATTGATCTCTCATTGGTTTAGGTTACTTTAAGCCTCTTTAGGGAATGATCCATATTTTATACATAGTAATGTGGTATTATGGGCTTTGGAGTCAGGCAATATGGGGGTCAGGGTTCAACTCCACGTATTAGTCATGTGACTTTGTAGAATTCTTTTAGCCTTAATGTTTTCACATGTGAAATAGGGAAAATGCTTTCCCCAGTCAATTGTGGTGTAAAGGTGTTTACAGTGTCTACTCAGTAACTACTGCCATCTCACAGAATTCTGCTCAGGGACTAGCGGTGTGCTGAGCATGTTGCGTGGACAGTATTTGGTAAATCTTCGTGGACTGACTTGTAGCCTACAAGCCGTGGTTTCTTCGAGGTTCAGAGGACCAGGGTAGCTATGCAATGAATCCTTAGTATTATCCTACCCTTGCCGAAAATGTCTGGAGCTTAAGTTATTCCTGGCTACAGCACTGCTTCCGGGATCTGTTCCTATTTTTCCATCTGAACCTTGCCAGGAACACTTCTGCCTTTAAAACAATTTTTTTTTTTTAAATCTCACTGTTGCTGTTGCAGCAAGCTCTTCACCTCACTTTGCAGGATCTTGCTGAGCTAAAGAGGTACCTAGCCCTTCTATCTATGTTTGTCCCGACGATATGTTTTCTGCTTGTGAGTGTGCATAGTGTAGGCGCTTTTCGGTAGAATTCTGGGTACAGTGACTCTCCTGCATGCTATTCAAATGCCAATGGATAGTATCTCACTTAATTGTTGATTCCTGTATCAGGATTCTTTGATGACTGTGATGTTTTAAGAAGGGCCTCTGACTAGACATTGGGAAATTCCTAGTAGGGCTTTCAGAGTTTATGGTGGTTGTGGCTGGCTGGGCGAATGCACAAAATAGAGGTGTGTGCTGGATGACTTGCACACATTATTCAGAGGTCGTAGTGTAATCGTGTCCTAGATTGTGATTGTGCTTACCTTGGGAATACAATTTTAGCTCCTTATCAGAATGCACTTTGTAGAACAAATTTGGTAAAGCAAATAATTTTCTGAGGCAAGCAGCATCAAAATTCCAAGGAAATATGCCAGGAGGAAAATCAGAAGCTGAAAACATAGTAAAAGGAGCAGCTCAACCTTCAGGTAACTGAGGTCAGTATGGGCTTCGGTGCTCAGCCTCTACCCCTCCCAAGCTGCTGTCCAATGGTAGGAACATAGTCAACAAGCAGCTTCCATTCCTGATTTCTGCACAGGGAAACTGCGATGTCCTTGCACATTAAGTGCCTGGCTCGCTGTGCCCTGAAGCTTGGAATCTTTGGAAGAAGAGAGAGAGCGTGGTGCTGGGCACTCTGAGCCCCCGCAGTCACATCTCCTGTGATGACTTGTGAAGTAGTACACAGGACTAGAATAGGAGAATCCTCATGTGCTTGTAACCAAAGGAGAAGCAAGCCTTTGACGGACTTTTAATGGACTAAAATATTGTTATATTTGCATATTTTTAAAAATACGCTTTTCTGAAGATAACAAGGGTCCTAGTCTTATTAATTGAGTCTGTGGACTGTGTCTGTAAAGAGAGACTGTTGGATGACCATTAAGTTCTCTGGCAGGAAAATAAAATACTTCTGAGTCTACTAAAGTTTCCTCAACCTTATGCTTTGAACTCAGATCCCACCAAACTTAGCATTTAAACCTATCCTAATTAGCATTTGGTTATATATTATCATACTTTAATTTTTTTCTAAGTTTTAAGTTTGTCATCCTAACTCAATTTTTTAGAAATGAAAAGACTACAGTAGTGCGTTATATGTTGTTTAGTGCCTTTCCCTCATGATGGGGCCCTTTAGCGGCCACTTCATTAATCTACAGTGACGACTGAGTGCTGTGATGACTACACATTTTTTTTTTTTTTTTTTTTTTTT
>NW_022900926.1:69125214-69129522 GCF_012274545.1 Fukomys damarensis
CAGGGTCTCGCTATGGAGTTCAAGCTGACGTTGAACTCACTATGTAGCCCAGGCTGGCCTCTAGCTTTCAGTGATCCTCCTGCATCAGCCTCCCGAGTGCTGGGATAACAGGCATGTGCCACCACTCCCAGCCTACAACTACACATTTCTGAGGCTGTCTAAGATTAGCATAACACATTTTTTACCTTTGTGTAGGCGTTGCCTGATAAGGTGCTAATAATTTGTGGCCATCCTTGCAACTACTTGAAAAGAATGTCCCAGAACTAAAAGGATTATGATGGTATAAAAATGTCCAAATACTTACCTGAAAATATCATACAAGTTACTGTAGGTTGAACATCTAACCCCTGAATCCAAAATCTGAAGTGCTGTACAAACTGAAACTTTTTGAGCATCAACATGGTAGCACAAATGGAAAAATCCCTCACTTGGCCTTACATGATATGCTGTAGTCAGGATGCTCTACACTGAGAACGTTACCTAAAATCAGCCATCATAGCAGGTGCGTGTGGAGCATAAGTGATTCTGTGTTAGACCCAGGTCCCATCCCCAAGATATTGCATGTGCATATAAATCTTCCCAAATTAAAAAGAAAAAAATTAAAACACTGAAATACTTTTGATCCCTAGCATGCTGGATACGGGGCATTCAGCCTGCATCTTCCTGAACTTGATAATAGTTCCCACAAGATAATAGTTAATGGTTTTGTCCTCTTGGATATTGTCTTAAAGTGAATTTATTAGAGAATTATTTAACTCAGACAAAGTTGAGTGAGAAGAAAGCAAGATATATGTGCTTTACAGCTATCTTAGCTGTTGAAAAACCAGTGTTTTCCTAAATTAAAGTTTTTAGAAGAACTTATGCTTTTGGTGCCTTAGTCCCAGTGTAGTTGCCCAATTTTGCAAATAAGGAATGAATGAGGGATAGCCATGGAAGTAGGCTTCATGGTACAGGACCATCGCCTATAATCAGAATTACCCTTTACATATGCATAAGTTGCTCATTCATTCATTTATTTACTCCTTCATTCAAAACATTTTTATTATGAGCACTTATGTATGTGCCAGCCGTGTGTCCCATGCTCTTAAAAGTACTGGAAATACAACTGTGAACATAACAGAATTTCTGCTTCACAGGACTTATATTGTAGGGACAAACTCACTTTGCTTATGTAACCCTGTAGCCTATAAGGAGGATTACGTGAGAGTGCTAAAGTGCAAAGTTGGGAGTGGAGGCACACAACTGTGTACCAGCACTAAGGAGGCTGAGGCAGGAGGATCGCCACAGTTTGAGGCCAACCTGGGCTACATAGTAAGTTCAGTCTAGAGAGACCCTGACGCAAAAATCCTAATAGTAGGAGTAGTGATGATGGTGATGATGATGATGATAAAATGTAAAGTGTGTCTACTTATGTAGGATTTTCTGTTTTAGGGGTTGACAAACTATGGCCTGTGCACCAAAGCCTCCCTGCTGCCTGTTTTTGTGAATAAAGTTCTGTTGGTGAATAGCCCTGTCCTTTTATTTGCGTAGTGTCCTTAGCTGCTTCCATGCCGTGGCCGCAGAGTTGAATGGTGGTGACAGAGAGGTATCATCCTCAGCCTGAAATAGTCATGGCCCTTCACAGAAAAAGTGTGTCGACCCCTGCTCTGTTTGATTTTTTGTATTAAGTCACTGTTTCTTCCTCATATACTTTGTTTATTGGTTTGTTAATTATGACAGTAAAGCATCTTCTCCTGAAATGCACTCCTTAGTTAAGTGTACCGTAATACTATTTGTGAACAGCTTGAATACATGATTCATCTTGTGCTCTCCCCGCTCTTCCCCTCACCCTACCTGGCCCACCCCTAAAACACGTGCAGTCAGCCAAGCCATGGGCGAGGGCTGTTGCACCCATCACAAGTCAGAGTGGAGTTACTTTTCTCTAGCTCTTGGACATTTTGTTCTTTCTTCTGAGTTTTGTAGTCTACATTGGCCACTTATGTGTTCTAGCTTAGAAGTCGTGTGCATTGGATTGAATCCTTTTTTAAAGGTTTGGGCTATAAGCTCTAGATATTGTAGCAGAAGCAATGGGATTGTGTGTATCTTCTCATGGGATTCAGTCCTGGTGTACCAGAAGGTCTTTTCTGAAAAGCTTGAGGTTCAAAGAGAAGAGGAGGCTAAAAACAAGAAGCAATTTCTAGAGCATTAAAGACAGCACCCTCGATAACTGTCCATTCCTCCTATCATCAAAGCTATGCAATAGCTGAAAACATTTTTAATATATTCCTTTGTCAAAGTGAAGACAGTGCAGGTTGTACATAAACAAGGTTCTTCTGATCTTGTAGCTGCTATTCCCCTGCAGAAAAGGTGATTTGTTTGCCATAAAGGAGAGTTTTGTTTGCCAAAATGTACATAGACAGAAGAAGTAGGCCCTAGGGAGGAAAATATAAACTACATGCACTATTTATAGTACACTTTTAAAAACATGTATACTAGTATTTTTTCTTTCCAGAGTACATTGGAAGCATAAATGAAACTGTTCTGGACTCAGCTTGCTTATTTATTTATTTATCTATCTCTCTATAATACTGGGGCACAAACACAGGGCTTTTTAAACACTAGGTAAGTGCTCTACCACTAAGCTACATCTTCAGCCCCATTGTTTTTTTAATTTTTTTTTCTTTTTTCTTTATTGGCTCATTTTAGGTATACAGTACAGTTATAGTCACTGGGATCTTGTACTTTTACATGATATTATAGTGCACTTTTAAAAGAAATTAATAGTACTGTTGTAACTTTCCATTGCTATAATAGTTCAAAGCGGGAAAGGTTTACTTGGCTGATGGTTTTTAGGAATTTCAGTCCATGGCTGGCTTGCTGCAAGGCAGAAACATCATGGAGGAATGCGTACCAGAAAACAGCTGTTTACCTTGTGGTAGCCAGGAAGCACACAGAGAAAGAGCCAGAGAAAAAGGGGCCAGGGTAAGATACCGACCAAAAAGATATGGCTCATTCTCCTTCAACACCTTCTGATTTTCCATCTAATTATGTCATCGAAGTATCAGTTATTATTAAATTATCAATGCCATCAAACTATGACTCTGTCAATGGATTGATCCACTGATACAGTTAGAGCCGTCAGGATCCAAAAGCTCAGCACACAGCCTTGGAGGGCATTTCATATCCAAACTATAAATATTAACTTCCTCTTCCGAAGTTATTAAACATTTGAACCTAGAATTTGAAGTAAAGTTTTAGGCCTATAGAGGTAAAATGAAATTCAGACGTACCTTGAGAAGGGTCATTTAGTCATTTTGTATATAATCCAGGTTTCCTACGATTAGATTAAAGTAAGATTAAAGTAAGGGAATCTTTTTAGTTTAAAATGATTAAAGCTAAGTGAGTTGTGTTCCTCCTGTGGGTCTGAAGCGTATAAATGCTATTAAACCACAGTTCTTGGAGAATCCTGTTTTTGGTCATTTTATATCTTTGGTCTTTTTTTTCCCCTGTTAAGTTTATTGGTACATTTACAGCAAACAATTCAGTTACATTTATCATTGGGATCTTGTACCTTTGGATGTTATGTCTGGGTCTTTGGTTTTTCCCCATACTTCTGCCTTCCCTTCACCCTCTTCACCCTTCCCTATTTACAAAGACTTTGTTTCCTTTTCTCCTTCTCCCTTACTTCCTTTCCCCTCCCCTTCCCACTTCCCCTTTAGCCATTTTCTTCCTATTTCACTCTCGATTATACCATTTCAACCTTATTTACACTTTTAGTTTTTCACACCATACATCTTTGACCTTAAAAAATGTGTAATTGCGACATTTATCCCATGACCATTAAAATAAAGAGTGGATAACAGTAGACCCTGCCCCCAGCCTGTATCTAGGCTGTGAGTGAGCAGAGTGCCCAAGGTGAGTTGCTGGTCACGAGCAGATGTTCTTTCCCTCCACTGAGGATTGAAGCCGAGGGGAGGGAATTGGGACAGAGCACAGGAAGGTTTTCCCCAGTGTCACCTAGCCAAGAGAGTCATAACAATTATTGCAAAGATTTGCTAGAACTTACTGAAAGAAAACAAAAACTATCTCTGTTAGCTAGGTACACCCTTGCCCAAAAGCCAAAGGCCTGAACAGAGGCATTGAAGGCCCCAGCAGCCTGTCTGCTCCTGCTCTGCTGTAGTATTTTCTTTTTTTCTTTTCAGTAAGACCTTGAGCTTGCCAGGCAGGTGCTATGCCACTGAACTAAATCCCTGCTTCCTCCCCACCCCACTTTTTTTTTTTTTTTTTTTTTTTTTTTTTTTTTTTTTTTTTTTTTTTTTTTTTTTTTTT
>NW_022900926.1:69129676-69181377 GCF_012274545.1 Fukomys damarensis
TTTTTTTTTTTTTTTTTTTTTTTGCTATGGTATTTTCTGTTCTTCCTCTTCAGAACTTCAGAACATTTCTGGTCAGGTCAAACAAAGCGATGATCTTTAGTTGGGACACAAAAGAATAAAAGCACTGAGCATTTTGAAGTACTTACATAAGGAAGTACAGAAAATAAATAGCAAAGGCTAAGCTTCAAATTTGGGGCATTCAGACAATTTTCAAGGACTGCTGTGTGCAAGGGAAGGGGTGGAAGTGATGAGGACCCAAAGGTAAAGGGAGTGTGGGTTGTGTCTTAGCTGATGCAGAAGACCTGCCACAGTGTCACTTGCCACAGGGAAAGGGCTGGCAGCGAGGTGGGGACAGTGCCATGGCATCATGAGCAAGGACTCTCAGCTTTGTCTCTCTGTGTGAGTAGGGGCAGGAGGCTGTGAATAAGATTGTGAGATGGACTGAAGGAAGAAAAAGAGGCCTTCTTAACTTTAGGTCTTAGCTGAGGCACTGGGAGACCTGTTCCTGTCATGAAATACAGACACTGTGGAGCGTAGAGAGCCTACCTAGGGCCCTGGCTTCCACACTGGTCTTTGTGCATGGGCAGGAAAAGTGAATTTATCGGTCTGTTTCTTAGATAAGTTCAGGCTTCACAGAATCAGAGCATTAAAGGAGAAGACAACTCCCAGCATCAAATCCAATGCTTGATTACCCTGAAAGTAAATCAGAGGATGGAGAATGGCCTGAGTCACAGCAGGCTAGGGCCAAGCAGAAAGGAGTACCCAGGTTGTCTTTGAATTTCTTTCACCATGAGCATGTTGATGCCGCTGAGGAACCTAGTGGCATGGCTGATATTATTGCATCTGGTTTATTTGATGTGTTAGGATACTGTGTATGGATTAGTTTTCATGAGTGCAAAAAGCACTCATCATGAGTGAAAAAAATCAAGGTGCTTCTTGCAGTCAGAAGTACTTAGAAGAAGAACACACAGCAGGTTATGGAAAATTGTCTGAATGGCCCAAATGTGAAGTTTAGCCTTTGCTATTTATTTTCTGTACCTCCTTACATAAGTACTTCAAAATGCTCAGTGCTTTCACTCCTTCATGTCCCAACTAGAGATCATCACTTTGTTTGACCTGACCAGAAATGTTCCGGATTTAGAAGTGCTGCTGGTTCTGCCATGCTTGTCTGCGAGGTGATGGGGCGGGTGCTACATTCCACTCACTTTCCAGGCAATGTTACCTGTCTGTACTAGGGCAGAGGAGGAAACATGGAAGACTCAAGGAAAGTGGATTGGTGCCAATCAAATAATAAGAAATCGTTGCTTTCTCCTAAAGAAGAGTTTCTTTAAACACAAGGGCTTTCTTTTCTTTGGGCTTCTACTTTGTCACTTTTGGTAAAGGCATAGGAAAAGAGAACTATTTTGCTTTCAGTAAAACAAGTAGCTATCAGGGCACAACACCCCAAAAGACAACTGAAAAAAAATGACAGGTGAAACAGGCAGGAGGACCAGTGATGAGAAGTGGAGTACATGCCCCTCCTACAGAGCTTTTTATTGACTTGGAGGGGCTAAAGACCCCATGTTGTTAGGTCTTCAGTTTTCCAGAAAAGCCTCCAAATTTGAATTTGTTTATGAAATGTTGTGGTTTTAATACTGATTTGAATCATGCCTGTGGATTTGGCTCTGCACAGCCAGTGTGCAGCCTGTAGCTCACACAGCTGAAATCGCTTGTGTACCAACACCATCTACTCCAAGGGTTCGGGCTAGAGCGGTGGCAGTGAACTTATGGCATGTGTGCTGCAGCAGGGATGCAGTTCACTCTCGGGGGGCCTGCGAGCCACATCGCCCTAACAGCTGAGCATCCCATAACAGTTATTTTTTTCTAAATTAAAACCTTGGTATTCCAGTTTAGTTGCAGTGTTGGCACTTCAGGATAAAATTTTGGGTTGCAGTTTGGGCACTTGGTCTCTAAAAAGTTCACCATCACTGGGCTAGAGTTATGAAGTCTTGTCTACTGTGAAAGTTAAAGGGTATTCTCTGTATTTCAAAAGAGGTAGACCCATTTCTCTAAGTAAACATAAGTTTCTGGTTTTATTCCTAAAGCACTCAAGCTTGAATGAATACAAACCACTGCTGTATAATTTAAATAATTTTGTGAGTGTTTTTGGGGTGTTTTATTGGCAAATGATGGGTTGAACAACATCTCATGAAGATAGCATTTTCTAATCCCAGCAACCTGTGAATGTCACCTTTGTATGACAAAATAGAATTTGTAGATGTGTCTAAGGAATTGGAAATGGAGAGATTATTCTGGCATATTGGGGTAGACCTTAAATACAAACACAAGTACTCGTAAGAGAAAGATCTTCAGACAAAAGAAAAGAGTGTGGTGAGAGAGGCAGAGATTGGAGTGACACAACCACAAGCCAAGGACCAGAAGGGACCCTGCCTTGAGCCTCTGGAGGAAGTGCTGACACAGCTTCATTTCAGCCCAGTGACACTGATGTTCAGTTTCTGCCCTCCAGAAGTGTCAGAGAATAAATAAATTTC
Source organism: Fukomys damarensis (assembly GCF_012274545.1). NCBI lineage: Eukaryota > Metazoa > Chordata > Mammalia > Rodentia > Bathyergidae > Fukomys > Fukomys damarensis. The sequence goes on from NW_022900926.1 coordinate 69,132,208, forward strand.
TGTTATTTTGAGTCAGGAAGTTTTGGGAAATTTGTTACACCAGCTATGGGAAAATAACATAGTTGGTAAGAAACACTTTATGTTCATAAAAAATTATTTTTTGTCAGTGTTCCATGGCTCATAAAGTGGATAAGTGACATGTTTATAAGAAGAGGAATTATCTGTGATTTAGAATCTGGTAGTGGCCTCAGGCTTTTCTTGAGTTGATCCGCAGTGGCTCTTCCTTGCACACGGAAGCACGCTTCTCTCCAGGCTCAGCAGGAGCTGCCCCTTCCTGTGTGTCTCCCAGTCACAGGTATGTGTCACCACTCCAGGTGCATGGCAAAGCAAACCTTTACTCACAGCTCTTTGGATATATGTCTCAATACTGAACATAGGGCCTTATTCTTAATTTTTCACTTCAAATATTTCACATCTTTCTATACTATACAACACAAATGTGGGTAACCTTCACAACTGCTACAACTGCTGGCTTTTATTTTTAAATGAAATTGTAAGGAACCAAACAGTAAAATCTGCTTTTACTTTGGGGCTGGAGTCTCTGTGGGATGACTTGTGGGAAGATATGGCAAGAAGCAGATATGATATGTCTGAGAGGAAGCAGAGTGGCCAAGGAGAGACTTATTTCTATACTGAGTTGTGATCTGAGTTAGATCCAGTTGCTTGGGTTTGTTTTTTGGTACTGGGGATCGAACTTGAGACCTTGCACTTGCAAGGCAGGCAGCGGAAGCACTGAGCTAAGTCCCCTGCCCCTTGAGTTAGATACAGTTAAACATCACAGTGGCTATTATTCTAAGTGAGTTTTTCAAAACACTGAGTGAATAAAAATACCTACCTTTATGCATATGTACCCATCTTTATGCATACCTTTATGCATAAAAATATCCACCTTTATGCATAGCTATTTGGAGTATACACTTTACATATTTGGTATTTGTCTGCTTTCTTTGAAGAATTGACTAGATAGATGTAGGTGTTTTCCACTAAATGTCAAAGAGAAATGTACAATAAAAGTAGTTGTTAGTGTCTTGAAACTTTTTTCCTGTAAAAACTCAGGAGTCCCTTGGCTATTTTTGACATAGCTCTACTGGCACAGGTGCACTGTGGGTGGCAGAGAGTAGGGCCCCACATTGGGCTCCAATTTTCATGCAAGATGAGATCCCTTCATGACTGCTACATGCTGTGTGACAGGGCTACACATATTCCACAAGCTCATACAGCACGAATTAGGGAAGTGGTTCTATTGCAGAAAAATTATAAATGGAGAGATAGCAAGAAAGAGTGGCATTGTTTCCCCTTTTCTTACTGTCTCCAAGCCAGGCCACTGTAATTTGTTGAACATGCACTGTAGATATGAGAACATTTTTATCTGCAAGGGAGTAATCAGAGAATTTGCAGAAACTGGGGTTAAGTGCCAGCTGTAGATATATAGGAATATTCTGGAAAAGCAACTGCCTACCCTGTGGGGGATGTAGAGGATCAAGGGAAATTGAGTTTGTAAATACCTTGGGGAGAAGAGGGAAGTCCATTTCCAGCTAGCTAATTGTCTAGCAATCCCTGAGTGAAACTTAGGGCCGGTTTTGGGCAATCCTTTTTGAACCACTAAGGGTTTTGTGTCAAAAAATAAAATAAAATAAAATTTTAAAAAATTAAAAAAAAGAATTTTCCATCATGTTTATATCAATATGTTCTTTCCAAATGGAAGTATACATAAAAGTTAAGCTTAGGATAGTAGAAAATTTATTTTCATTTCATTGCTCTACATTTTTGTCTTCATAAGTATGCTAACAATGAATTTTGTATTTCATTTCCTTTACTGTAGTAGGAGCTAGAATGCTTTCAGCTATACTTGATAGACAAAAACGACCTTTACTTAGGTCATCTAACATGAAATCAAAGACAGCTATTTTCAGAGATCATGCAGCAGCCCTACTGGTGGCACGAAGGACTTAGCCTCTTTCCTTCTGTTTAACCACAGTCAGCAGATGTCTCAGTCATCAAAAGGCTTCCTGGGCCCTAAATAACACAGCTTTGCACAACTAGGCAGAAACACAGAGCAGCTCCTTGTCAACTGCCATTACCAGGGACTAGATTCCTTCTTGGAAGCCTTTCTCTTCCCTCACATCTTATTTTCCTTTTGACCTCCTGAGATCCGTAGTCCTATGCCTGAAGTAGGACTTAGTAGGACTTTTTTGGAGGAAGTGCAATTACTTTGCTTGGGCCTGGAATAGGTGATTATCATGGCTGAGTATGAAGAATCCTGAATAAAATCAGGGTTCCATAAACTAAGCAAGAGGGTAACACTGCTGTTGTATAGGGTAGCAGTGGAATCTGCCACAGTTCCCTTTTTCTTCTAGTGCACTGTCCATCATCCTGTTGATTTCCTCCAGGAAAACAGTGACTTTTTGTTTTTTACTCTGATTCTGACAGGAGTCAACATATTTGGGCCACCACAAAAATGATGACTAACTGAACTATACTGATTTCACACATACGTATCTCTATCTATAATCTTGCTAGAATATGTTCAGAATTGTGAATTGACTGCTTCTTCTGTTCTGATGCTAACTGGCTAATACTACATTTTTTCAGCATGGGAAATAATTCACTAGTGTGGAGAATAGAAAATTCAGACAGTGCTCATGGTTCGTTTTGATACTACTGCTTTGCATACTTGAAACAATTATCATGGCTTCCCAAGTCTCCTTTGACTCAACCAGCCTGTGTTTCCTCAACTGCTGATCTTGTGCTTTTGTTTGGGGCCTTCAGTATGTTCATTGATCTCACTTGAAGTTTGGAATCTACAGTTAATCCATAATTTAGCAATATCATGGGACTTTCTTATTCCTTGGTCTTTGCCCATGGCTGCTGTGCTGTACGAAAACAGTGGGCAACATTCACACTGTGTTCTATGTGAATAGAGTACTTGAGAGTTGTGTAGTGTATCAGTTGTGTCTGAATACTATGTTTCTAATAAATGCTCCAGTAATATACTACCTCTAGGGAAAAAAAGAAAAGAAGCAACCTTAGAGATATTTGCAGCTGCCTAGTGAGCATTTCAGTGAGAAGCTTTATACCTCAGATTCAACACCCCAGAAAAAAAACACCCACACCTTGTGACATTACTCAAATAACCTATACCCACACATTCCCTATCCCAAACTGAATCTCCTCCTATATCTCAGATTCACTCAGTCCAGTACATTTATTCAGGCCCTCACCACATTACCTGAACAATTGCAGTAGTACATTTACCAATATTTTTGCTTGTATTCTTTCTATTTAACATCCAGTCCCCAGAGGGCTCTTCCTATTGCTGTTTCTCTCTTACAGACTCTGGAGGTCTCTCTTGTACAGGATAAAAGTCAAACTCTTGCAGGATACACACACCCCTTCATAATGAGCTCCACCCTTAGTTTCTAGCTATTTCCTGCCTTTTCCCTACTGCTATTTCTTCCCATTTCCCATTTCTATTGGTTTTATGCTGTAGCTCCACCTAGAAAACTTTGGAAACTGTCCATGTGAAGTCCCCACTTCTGATCTGCTTCTTCCTTTCTCTCTTCTGCATAATAAAGTTACTTTTTCTTCAATATCTCAATACTATCTCTTTCTTGAAGGTTTATCTGATTTCTCCCTTCCTCCCAAAGAATTGGTTTCTCTCGCAACCATATTCTTATAGCACTTTTTGCATTTTTCTTGCATGAGCTAGTTGTGATTTAAAGGAAAGATCATTATGTGATCTTTAATGTGCCCCAAAGACCTTGACTAATGTTTACACATTACAGTTTGACTAGAATTACACACTTTCAAGCTGACATCAGTGCATGAAGAGATACTAGTTTAATCTGTCATACAGTTGTAATGTAACTACCCAAAATAGGAAGATATTAGAAAGCATCTACCACGGTATGATGATAGTCAGATCTTGCCAGAATAATGGAATTTTGTTCCTTGACAATATGAAAAATTGTAACAAAGAGAAATTGTTAGGGTGATTGTGTGTTGAATGAATGATCCAATCTATGAAGCTCTTAATTATTTTACAAATAGTTTTCTCAATATTAATCTACAAAGCATTGTTCCAATCATGCGATTTAAGTGAATGAAAAATAGTGGGGAATTAGCTATCAAAGAAAGACTTTTGTTATTAATAATTGCTAGATCTGGCTAGATCTGAGCTAGCACTAGAATGACACTGTTCTAAAAAAAAAAAGGCAGGGCAAGCCTACATGCTAGGGTAACAGAGATCATTATTACATTTTGGTCACCACAATTCATCAAGGAGATGAAGTGTGTGAAGATTCAGAGATAATTAAAGGAATGGAAAATGGGTCCTATGAGAAAAGGTCGTGCAATTAAGGCAGGAGAAGGGCAAAAGACACACACTTGATTACTAATTTTTATATAATTTTTTATATACACAAAAGGCTAAACATGAAAAAATAGCTTAAATTAGCATATGCAACTTGATTTGACATGAAGAAAAATTTTCTAACTGGATTACAATTTCAAATCTGATCATGTTAGTTCCCCAATTAAAAAACTTTGAGTTCCTATTGTTTCTAGTCCCTAGTTCATTAGTTAGATAATTTCTGACAAATCAAAGTTCCAATTTTTTGGGAAGATGGTGTACAACAATGGTTTGGGAGCCTTAGTTTGTTAGAAAATTACTTATAGATTGTATGGAAATCATATGTGGTCTGTCAAAAATATATGAAGATAAATATGAATAAGAAGAAAAAGAGGTGGAAAGAGATGTGGAGCCAGACTTGCTTGTGCTGAGAGCCAGGTACTCTTTTTATGTTCTTTTGAATCCTAGATAATCAACAAGACAGTGATTATCAACAGAAGAAACATACTGTTCTGTCTTCTGAGCAAGTCACATTAAATAAATCTACATTTGTGTATACGAAACTAAAATAAAGCGTTTAATGTACATATCTTTTTAAAGGTTCCTTCTCTGTTTTGAGGAGAAATTTAAAACATTGTAATCTAGGGTGATGTCAAACTCACAGAATAGTTGCAAGAGTAGTACAAAGAATACTCATGTACCCTATCTCAGTTTGCTGTGTTCACCAGAGCAGGATATCATAGACTGGTGTCTCAACCAGCAGACATTTATTTTCTTTGGCTCTGGAGACTGAGAAGTACAGGATAAGACACTCACAGCAGCATCTGATTTCTGCTGGCGAGTGCACTCTTCTTCCATAGTAAAAGCCTTCCAGGTGGTCCTTACCTGGCAGAGGGTGGAGGAAGGGGTTTACACAACTCTCATCTGTGAGGTCCCTCCCCTTATGCCTTTATGAAACCGAATAACCTCTGAACCTGAATAACCTCTGGCTCTGTCTCCTCGTACAGAGTTAAAGCTTGGGAATTAAAGCTTCAACCTATGAATTTGAAGGGAGGGAGATACAATTCAAAACACTGTATAACATTTACCCAAATGTACCCAGTTCTTAACATTTTCATGCCTTGGGCCCTTCACCCTTTATGTATGTGTGCACAAACAAAATATTCGTTCAACCCACTTGAGAGTACAGATGGCCCACAATTTTACAATGGTCAATTACAATTTTCAGCTTTATGATGGTGCAGAAGTTATATGCATTCAGTAGACACTGTATTTTGAGTTTTGATTTTTCTTTTTCCCCAGCCTTGCAATACGTGGTATCACATCATCTTGATCCTGGGCAGCCACGACAAACCACAACTCCCAGTCAGGCTCACAGTCAGAGTAAAAACTGATCCTCTTCAATGTATTGTATTGCCGGCAATGTTTGGATGTTGTGTTTTCGGTTTGACATCCTCTTACGTCCATCTGTATGTGTACATAGTGTTATTTTTAAATTTTGAATTAGGCTTAGAAAATTTATACACAGAATCAGAGACCTAGAAACTCCACCTGGGTTCCCCTGACATTAACATCTTATATTACTGTAGAACAATGATCAGAACCTGGAAATTAGCACTCGTGTGATATTATTGACTGAGCTACGAGTGTCATTCAAATGTATCAACTTTTCCTTCCGCTAGTGGCTTTTCTGCCTGAAGATCTTGTCTAGGATTCCACACAACTTTTAGTTCTCATTTCTCCTTAACTGCCTCCAGGGTAACAGTACCTCAGTCTGTCTTTGTCTTTTATCATCTTGACACTTCTGATGAATACAGGCCCCTTGTTTGTACAATACTACATTCCTCATTCTGGGTCTGTGATGGATACTCTACATTGTTTGGGGGGTTTTTTGTTTGTTTGTTTTGTTTTGTTTTGGTATGGGGATTGAACTCGGGTCCTTGCACTTGTGAGGCAGGTACTGGAAGGAACTACAAGGCCAAATCCCCAGCCCTTCTACACTGTTGATAAGAATACTGCAGAAAGGATGTGGAACCCTTCTCTCTCTCTCTCTCTTTTTTTTTTCTTTTTGTACCAGGGATTGAACTCGGGTCCTTGCACTTGCAAGGCAGGCCACCGAACCACTGAGCTAAATCCCCGGTCCTTGGAACCCTTCTCTTTGACTCGTGCCCAGAGTATACAAAGTCATGATTATTAATAGTGATGTTGTTGAACTTCATCACTTGGGCAGGGGTGTTTTTGCTGTTTTCTCCCTCTGCAGTTACCATCTTTCCCCCCTGAAGTTGATAAATATCTTAGAGATACTTCAAGACTATACAAATAACTTGTTTCCAATAATTTTTGCATTGATCAGTGAGCCTTGCCTGCAATAAATCTTACTATAGTAATAGCCTAGTAGTGAATCTCTTATTTACCTTTTTTCTTTATTGATTAGAATTCTGGAAAGAGAAGCTGCATAGATGGGCTTAGATGCAGAATTTCACATTCTTCCAGTCATTTTTCTGAGTCTTCAGATTATTAGTTTGGAAACCATATTTTTTTTAAGTTCACTTTTATTGTTCTTATTTAAGCATTACAATTGGTTGTTTGCCGGAAGGCATTACGATCACTTAAGTTATACAGTTTCTTTATTTTAGGCAGACTGAGTGACTCTCAATTACATAAATTTTTAAAAAATCAGTGACTTAGTAAAACAAGACACAGCTGTGTATGGCAGTGCATAGCTTTAATCCCTGCTCTTGGGAGGGTGTGGCAGGAGTATCACAAGCCCAAGACCAGCAAGTTTAAAGCTAGCCTGGGCTAGATGGTGAACTTTGCCTCAAAAAATCAATCACACACTGGATGATGATATTAAAGGGGGTACATTCTACACTTTGAAAAACTAGCTGTTGAGCTTCTGAATGTCTAATAGGAAAACTAATGCTGTTGATGCTTAGCTACAAGGAGTTCATGGGACACATGTAGATTCTGAAGAACTTAGCTGTAACATTTTGTGGCTCTGTGTTTACTTTGGTAATTGTAGCTGAAGTCTACAGAACACAGTATATTTAGCACGGATTCTCACAGTTCAGCAGTTTTCATCAACCACAGTTATCATACAGCATTTGCCCAGAACGACTAGTCAGCAGAAAAGTACTGAATTGGAGCTGGTACATTTTGTTTCTTTCTAAGCATAGTCTCTCTAGTTTCATTTTTAAAAAATTTAGAAAAGAGCATTATTTAGATCAGGGGCTGACAGTGTTTTTTTGCAGAGGTCCAGGTGGTGAGTTCCTTGACTCTCCAGAACATCCAGACACTCACCTCGCTGTAGTAGCCATAAACACTCTGCAAGTGTATGGGTATGGCTGTGCCCAATAAAACTTTGTAGGAACTGTGGCAGGCTGGGAGTTAAGAGTTCTCTGAACAATGTACACACTCGAAATGTACATAAGCTTTTGTCCTTATCTCTCATTTTTCCATATAGGCAGAAGACTGTTCTTTGAAAATATGTATTGGGGAGATAGTCACATCCTATTGAATACCTCGTGCTGGTGCTGCCATCGAAAAATCTGGTTACACTCTGGGGAGGCCTGCAGGACCGAACCGCCTCGGCCCTGAAATGCATAGCCAGCCTGAGCAGGCCCACCATGAATAGATACACGATGATCAAGCAGCTCGGGGATGGGACCTATGGTTCTGTCCTGCTAGGAAGAAGCATTGAATCTGGGGAACTGATTGCTATTAAAAAGTAAGTGTCGTCCTCTGTTCTGGCGAATTCATCTTCAACTGTACATCATCAAGGTAGTTTCAAGTTTATCCCCTTCATCCCCTGTCTTTGAGACGTCCCTAAAGGGGAGTGGATGGGAGGTGTTTTCTTCAGTTCTCGTATTAGAAGTCTTAAAAGACTACCATGTTGGCCTTATTACTTTACTACTTTACAAACAGCATGAGTACTTTTCTCATGTTTTCTTATCTTGTGAAGTAATGACAAGCAGGCTAATAACTATCATTTCACAGGAAAGGAAATGAAGCTCTGAGAATTTAAGTGACTTAATTCAGTCACTCAAATGTGGGGTGCCCTGGTGATTTGTGTCTTATTCCCCCTGCATACTTAATCTTTGCATTTGGAGTCCAGATCTGTTGTGTTAGCTATGTGTTGCCATGCCACAGTCTGTTCCTACCCTTAATAGTTTAAAACAGCACATGGTTATCATCTCAGCTTCTGTGGGTCAGCACAGCTTAGCTGAGCTGTGTGTTTCAAATTCTCTTATGGGTGCACTCAGGTCTCACTGAAGGCTGGGCTGGGGAATGGTCCACTTCTGAGTTTACACATGTGATTGCCGGCAGCTTTAGAACCTGGTGTGCTGCTGTGACAAGGACCTCAGATTTCTGCTTGCTTTGGCTGCCGCCAGGTTCTTGCCCAGTGAAACTCTACAAAGAACAACTCACAACCCAGCTGCTTGCTCCATCAAGTCATGGACAATAACAAAACGTTAAGAGAGTCTTCTAAGATGGAAGTCATATCTTTTTTGCTTTTATAAACTGCAGTGTATGTATCTCAGTTCACGAACTCAATTCCTTCCACAATGCTGGTTGCAAACCAGATTGGGCGAGAACTGAATCATATTTAATGGTTAGGTTCAATGTTGACCTCATGGGGCAATTTGATTCAGTTCTTGTTCAATTTGGTTTGCATCCAGCATCGTGGAAGGAATTAAGTTCGTGAACTGAGGTAACACTGTAATCACTGTAGTGACATCTACTCAGATCACTATATTTCAAAGGTTAGAAGCAAGTGATTCTTAGAAGCAAGGAGAGGGTTGTACATATAAATATATGTGTATGTGTGAGTACCAGGAAAGGGAGGTGACTGGGGACTGCCTTAGAGTCTTCCTGCTAGACCCATCCATGGCCAATTGCCTTCTCAGCAGCTCCTTTTGGATGCCATGCAGACATTTCAAAGGCATCATGCCCAAAACTGAACTCTCCTCTTTTACCTTTGCTCTTACTTATCTTGATAAATGACACTACCATTCCTTTAAAACCTCTGAAGTATCCTCCTGACTTTCTTCCTCCACATCCCTCATTTTGGGCTGTCCAGTCCTGTTAATTCTACGGAACCTACTTCTCTGTGTTCTCTCTAAAGTGTCCCATTCAGCCCATTACCCTTTACCACCTGAACACTTGGTCTCTGTAGGGCTCCTAGCTTCCCCTCCATCCCCTACTCACACCATACAGAAGACTGTTTTAAACACACAATCTGATTGTGTCAAACGTTCTTTGTGTCCCACCTGATTCAGTGTCCTAACAAGCCTAAGCCCCGGCTGCCCACCTTGAGGTTAGCTGAGTCCTGTGCTCTTGTTAGGACTTCCCATCTCTTTATTTTCTGTTTCTCTGCTCTTTGCCCTGGCTTCCTGGAATCACTTCCTGAGTACACTCACATTATCCGCATACTCGTCTCTGCTTTGCGGGGAGTCTAAACCAAGACAGCTCTTGGTGTCTTCCTGTTAGTTTAGGGTTAAGCCCCACATTTTAAATGTGACCTACAAACTGCTGCGTCATTTGGCCCCTGCTTGTTTTCTTCAGCCTGTCTCTTGTCACTTTGTCTTTTTTCTTTTGCTTCAGTCTTGCCGCCTTTCAGCTTCTTGAGCTCAGGTCTTACGTATGGTACTCTTTCCTCATGCCTCTGACCTGACTGAATTCCTCTCACCCTTCAGGTCTGGGTTGGAATAGCTGTTCGTGAGAGGAGTTTTCCCTCATGGACCAGACTAGATTGGGTCCCTTTTGAGTCCATTCTCAGATTACCCCATGTCTTTCCATTTAGCCAACGAAAATTATTTTCAACCTTCCTCCTTTGATACTAGCTCCATGAGGGATGTCTTTCTTGTCATTGTTCTCCAGTGCTTGAGACAGCACCTACCCGCAGGAGAGAGATGAGTAATATCTGGAGCGTGAATAAAGGAATTGATCACTCAAGCAGGAAATGCTGTGGCAAGAACAGAGTGTCAGAGAGAGCTGGAGAGGTAGAAGTTGTTCTGTTAGTGACCAGCTTGAGACCTGGGGAGTGACGTGCACCTCTCCTGTACTTTAGTTTCCTCACCTGTCTATCTGTTTCAGAGGGTGGTACACAGACAAATGAGTGAGTGTGTTGTGTTCCTGTAAGCTTTCATTTATAGAAACTGAACTTTTGATTTTGTGTAACTTTCACATATGACAAAATGTTATTCTTGTGATTGTCTTCCCTAAGTATTTAAAAACACAAATACCATTCCTAACTCACTGGCTGTATGAAAGCAGATGGTGGAGTGAATTTGGCCCATGCGCTGTAGTCTGCCAACCTCTGTTCTGGGGGCGTGCAGAGCATACTGCTTAGTATCGTAGTGCATTACCATACTTGGCCTCTACATTAAACTGAAGTAAGACTAAAATTCCATCCTGGTGTTGCACAATAGCCACGCATGGAGTGGTTAGCATGTTGGATGCCACAGAACATTTTCACTAACATAGGAAGTTCTTTTGGGCAGCCCTGTTCTAGACAGAATAAGCCTGAGAGAGTCCCCTCCTGGGAAGACTGGCTCATTAGTGGGAGAGCAAGACAACAGTCCAGGTTTCTTGCACTGTAGCATACCAGCACTGCTGGGAAATTTTGTGATTTAGACTCGATTGCAATGCCAGGTCTTAAATGCTGGGTTTTTGTTTGTTTGTTTGAGACAGGGTTTCACTATATAGTTGAGACTGACCTGGAACTCACTATGTAGCCCAGGCTGGTCTTGAACTCACAGTGATCCTCCTACCTCAGCCTCCCAAGTGCTGGGATTACAGGCATGCACAACCACACCTGGCTTTAAATGCTATTTTGAACGATATCATGTTTGGTAGAAATCAAAATCACCTTCAAGCAGTATTGATTAGGTCAGAATGAAAACATTAAAAAAAATAAAATTTAGCCTGCAACTGGGAATGAACATGCTATTTCTTCTCTTTTAGAATGAAAAGAAAGTTTTATTCCTGGGAGGAATGCATGAACCTTCGTGAGGTTAAGGTATGTATTAATGTACCAGGGGATGATTTATGTTTTACTGATTAAAATAGCTTTATGTATGATTGGATTTATAGTTAATAGAATCATTCTATTTATAGTTTTTCACTAATGCCAAAAAAGTGGGCAAATGATAAAAAGCTAGTAGTTAATGAAAGAAGACGACAATGTTCTGTATTAGTGAATATGCTGTTAGAAAGCCTTTATCATTAATGGGTGTCTTATGTAATACACACCAATAAAATAAACTGAACATATTAAGTGAATTATTGTTGCCTCCTGAGGTGATTAATGCACAGGGATATTCATTTGTGGAGATGTTTCCTAGATACAGTAGCAGCGCCCATTTCAGAAACTTCTCCTACCATTTGTGCCCTGTTGTCTGGGAGGGAATTCTTTGACCAAGGGGAAGCCATGTCTGTGTCCTTTATGAGGCAGGCATTCTGACAGGGTTACTGCTCCCTTTCTTTCTCCTGTCCTCATTGTTTTAATTCTCATCTCTGCCAGAGTACCTTGACCACTTTGGTTCTGTCTATGTGATTCTCTTCTTGTGCCCCCTCTTCCCCTTGTTCTCTCACCAAGCCCTGAGGAGACACTTAGTATAATATTGAAACCAAGTTCTCCTGCTCTGCCCCGGGGCTCCCAAACAGGGAAAGGGCTTTCACAGGTAGAGCAGGAATCTACAGACTCTTTCTGTTCAGATATTCCTCATTGAATGACTGAGTTTCGCTCCTGAAACGAAGTGGTCATGGCACTAAATAAGGGAGTGTCTATAGTATGTACATTACAATATTCAGATCAAAGAAATGGTGAAAAGAAACTCTAACTTGATGATGTGCCTTTTTATTTCCATAGCTCTTACACACAGTACAGTAATATATGACAGAACATAAAGCTACAGATTCATACTGTACAGTACAATCAATAAAAATATAGTACTTTTAAAATTTTTATTAAAAATTACAGTACTATATCAACTAAGTGTACTGTACCAAAAAAGTCATGAAGGCTCTCTAAATATGATGTACAGAATTGTATCCACACACAGCAAAAAAAGATGGGTCATAAGTCTGAGTTGCAGGAAGTAAATCCAAAAAGCACACATTGGTTGTGAATCTGAACAGTTGTTAAACAGGTAGGTTGTTAAACAAAGAGAATCTCTAAAGGGTGAGGTAGTAAATATTTCAGACTTTCTGGATCAAAAGTTCACGCTCAGGGATTACATAGGTAAATATGTAACAAGAGTGAAAATAAATTTCCAAAAAATTTTAACTGATGAAATGTGAAATATGATATGAATCGGATATAATTTTGTATGTTAGAAGTCTTCCAGTGAGAAGAATGATATTTTTTTGAAGGGGGTTAACATTGAACTTAATTAGGGTTCAAATCAGTGTTCCCTGATGACATCAAATTGGTTGCAAATTCTGAGGTCTGAGAGGTATCCTTGACTTGGATGCTAACCCTTTACTTTTATATACAAGTAACTGCATTCATTCTAATTGGAAGAGAGATTGCTGAGGCATCTTCGAAAACCTGGAGGGAGGTACATGACATCTTAGGAAGCAGGTACCACCCTGGGCAAGACAGGTGAAGGAACTGCTCTCCCAGTTGGTGACCAGAGACCAGGTTCCTGCTCTTCCTTGCCTGCACAGATGCCCCACCTGCCCACGGTTCCTTCACACACTTGCCGCACAGGATACAGCCAGCTGCTGAGTATGAAGGGAAGGGAAGGAGACACACAGGTGGCCCCTTGCCAGAATTCTTCAGCCCTTCCTACTTGTTGAAATTCTTCCTTTCTGCTTATGGATGCAACAGGGAACAGGAAAGGAAAGTTACTGAAAGACCATCATTTCTCATGTCCTGCCTAATCCCAACAGCAAAGGAAATGAGGAGACATCCCGCACCCTGGTACATTGCAGGATCGCCACTTCTTCATCTCTGGTCCCATCCATCCTCCTGTGCCCCTCTGGAGAGCCTGTGGGCTCAGGGAGATTCTTCATCTGAAGGCCCGCTGATGGAGGGAATCCTTGTTCCATAACGAGAAAGGGGGACCCAGTGACATTTTCTCTGAAGTGCTGTCTTACACGGAGCTGTGGCCTTCCAGGTGCCATCAGAGTTAGCAGGCCTGCTTTTTTCCTCTGCTGTCTTTTTAATTTTCTTCTTGTTCACTGAGCATGGTGGTGCATGGCTGTTAACCCAGCACTCGGGAAATAAGGCAGGAGGATCTCTCCAGGTTGGATGCCAGCCTGGGTTAAACAGTGAGTTCAAGGCTAAACCTGAACCATAACAAGACCTTGTCTCAAAAAATCAAAAAAAATTTTTTTTCTTTACCGTCTTAACTGCTGATGCGTTTAGCTCCTTACTCCAAAAATTTCCCCTCCTTTTATCCTTCAATTCTTCTTTCCACTGGCTTCTTCTCTTCCCTCTGTAATTGTGTCCACCATTCTCTTCCCACCTCTCCCTGTCCCTGGTATTGCACTTCCTCGCTCTCTTCACTGTGCCTTCCAAACTTTCAGTGCCACTTCACTACGCACCGTTTACTTTTCAACCTAGCTGAGTCAGGCGTTGCCTTCCGCAACCCTGTTGAAGCCCGAATTCGGTGGGTATTACCAGTTTGCCTTCTGCCTGCTCCTCCAGCCAGTCTTCCAGATGAGCTTCCTTCTGAGCCAGACCAGTGTGATCCTCAGCCTTTGTTGCTCAGACATGGTCTGCACTCCATCTCCCCGCTTTTCTTGGCCTGGCTTCCCTCCTGAGGTCCCTTTCCCTCCAGTGTGCTGTTCTTCAGTCCCACTCCGAGAGGTGCTGTCACTGATGCTCAGCACTGACCTGCTGCTCATTCCAGCAACCTCTCCGATGCTTCTTGTTTCTGTCGTTCCTTTGACATTTAGTATGGTTTTCCTTATTAAGTGCATTTTTAATTCATACATTTTGAGTTTCTGTCCTTCTTCCCAAGGAAGTTGTTTCCTTTTTAAAGTAGATATTATGTCTTGTGCCCTGGGATGGTTGTGGGGCCAACAACATTGTAGCTTTAATAGTTAAGAAATACCTCCAGGCAGGAGGATTGAGAGTTGGAGGCCAGCCTGGGCTAAGTAGCAAGACCAGCTCTCAAACAAACAAGCAAACAAACAAGCAAATGGGCTGATCAGTGCCTAAGAAGGGCAGAATTGATAATATCCACTTGGAATCTTTTTCCACGAGGACTGTCCTCATATGGACCAATGATGGGGTTTGTCTGTGGTACAAGTGACCTACCTCTACCCCTCTTTCAGAAACCTTTGCTTGAGTCATCTAAGATGACTCCTCCAGGAAAAAAAAATCTCTAAAGTGAATTATATGAAGTCTTTGCTGCACAGTTTATCTTCTGATATTAAATTGATACAGACTTTAACTTGTTCGTGAGCCTCACTTGGAAACAGGAGCTGGGAGCCACTCTTAGTCACAGACTAGGGTTTACCCACCAAACAGACCTCAGGTTAAAAGCCGACAGTCCCTCAGGCTTTGCTGAGAATTCTCTTCTAGGAAAGCTGGAAAATAGACTTATTTTCCTCTGAATGAATTTACTCTGAAATTCCTCATCCGAGGAATTCTTGGCCACACTGCCTTGTGAAACATTTTAAGAAAACAGGCAGAGAAGATGTCTGCATTTGGGACAGCCCAGTGAATACCCACAAGTTAAGCAATGTGTTTTTTATTTATGAAGAACCAGGAATGATCAGCCTCATTGGATTATTCTGGAAGGTCTGGCCTAAACAGTTGGCCAAAGCCATGAAGAATCTTTGCCAGAGAGGCATCTTGGGAGGAATTTGTCCTATGGAGAGAAGGCTCCAGAAGAGTCGTACTCTGTTCTTTTTTTTTTTTTTTGGTACCGGGGATCGAACTTGGGTTCTTGTGAGGCAGACGGCAGAACCACTGAGCTAAATCCCCGGCCCCCGTACTCTGTTCTTGCTCACTGAACACATTTCCTCTCTCTTTCCCCAGCTGCTTCATGTAACTTGATTGTGTGGCACATTCCCAAACCCTGATCTCTTGGCCACCTTATTACCCAGTGTCCTTCCAGATCTGGATGTTTGCTTTAACACTTCTCTCTTTAAGTATTTTGTTCCTTTGTAAAAGGGATGGTCTTACTAATGAAATTCAAAAGAGGGCTTTACAGTTGGTTATTATTATTAGACTTACTGCTCTGTGAGGAAAGAGCTTTTGAATCGAAGGTTTCATGGTTGGCAGCCTCCACAAAAAGAGACAGTCCATCAAGTTTTGATTATCCCGTAAGCAAACCAATAGTTTTGTCTCTAGATGCTCCATATGAGCAGGATTGCTGCTCACTAAAGCAGTTTTCATTTACCACAGGCAGAACTAAGGATGCAGGGAGAAAGTAGTACATGTACACATGCCTGTCAGCACAGGTACTCACAGGACTACACCTGTGTGAGGACCAGCAAGCAGAGGTCAGATGATGCTTTCTGACCTACACTCTTATCCCTCATCTGCTGCCTGACTGGTGTTTTGTTTGTTTATTTGTTTTTTGTTTTTTGAGACAGGATCTCACTATGTAGTTGAGACTGACCTGGAATTCACTATGTAGCCCAGGCTGGTCTCAAACTCACAGCGATCCTCCTGCCTCAGCCTCCTGAGTGCTGGGAATACAGGCGGGCACCACCACACCCTGCTCTTTTTAACCTTTTTTGTTCTCGGAAGCAGAAGAATTTTTTTCATCTCACTTCAAGGTCTTTACAGTAAGATGTCTCCTTTGCTTTCTCCATAGTGGACTACTTAGCAGTACAGTTATTTAAATACAGTGTGACCAAAATTGCATTTTTGTTAACTTTTGCAATAGAACAAGAAGTATAAAAATGACAGTTTTATCAAATGTATTCAATAATTTTTCTATGTATGGGATATCTTAAAACATTCAACACACAATATAACGTTATAATCTGGACAGTAGTAACTAGTGTCTTTCTGAATTCTTTATGCATTGCTATCTTTCTTTGAGCAACACACTTTACACAGTCATGTTAATCTTTGCTTTTTTTGTGGGTGGTATAAGCTTCAATAAAATGTCTACCCACTAAACAAAACGGTGAAGATATGGATGATGGATGTCCTGGTTGGGGTTTCTCTATCCTGTATTTTTCAATTATTTGGTCTATTAGCCCTAACCTAAATTGTAAATGACATTTTGAACCCCCTTGTTTTAAATAAGTAACAAACGAATTTGCATTGTTTGGTCCAGAAAGTGCAGAATTTTTTTTTTTTTTTTTTTTTTTTGTACCGGGGATTGAACTCAGGACCTTACACTTGTGAAGCAGGCAGCAGAACCACTGAGCTAAATCCCTGGCCCTCAGAAATATTTTATAATAATATTTTCCTTGCTCTTTGATTACAGAATAGCTTGTTAGATGACAGTCAATTCTGTCGGCGCCACCCATAGAATTGCTATAATCACTGATCGCTATTGGAATTTTTTCAGTTTCGGTTCTTTTTTCCAAGTTCTCAGTATTACGAATAGTTGACTATAAGGAGACATATTTTTATCTTTCCATTTCATAACACAGACTTATTCTCTGATATGCTAACATCTCACCCTTTTTCAGTTTTTTCTTTTGCAGGTCGTTTGGCACTTCCTTCCTATTCAGTCTCAGTGTCCCCAACATGTGTGTTTTGTACTGTAAAAGAATATCACTGAGTTCTGGAGAAGTATAAAAATTATATCTAATGTACTTAGGATAAGAGTTGTTATCGATTGCCGCACAAAATTATAGGTTATTTTTCACAAGTAAAATAAACACGAATGAAAGAAAATAACCAGAACTTGTTAATAGATTTCACTAGAAACAAATATCAAAGCAAATACGATGTTCTAAGTATAACAAAAAAAGATATGCAAAAAAGACAATATAAAGCAAACAGATGTATGGTATATCTCATGCAAATGAGCCAACTGGTTGAACTGACACCTGCCTGGGCAAAGCTCAGGATAGTCTACGTAAGGAAACACACTGCCTGAGTGACGCTTGGAATAAACTGTTGAGGGGTTACAACTCATACTGTAAGGAGCATTCTGTGTCTCATGCACACGACTCAGACAAAGTCAAGAGAATCAGGTTATCAGCCTCAGTCTGTTTGAGCAATGTCCTATTTAAAGTGTCTGCAGACTTCACTCGTGATCTCATCCCAAAGCAGCTGCATTCTCCAGGGCTAGAAAATTCAAAACCCCAGTTTCCTTTATTCTGTTCTGACTACTTCCACATGCTGAATGAATTCTGTAGTCTGGAGTGGGTAACCCTAAAATAGCTCTGGCTCACTGCTGAGTGTTGGGCACAGCCGGATATACCGGTATTAGGTGAAATACATGCCTTGTAGTCAGTTCATCAAAAAATGTTTTTCTAGAGAAAGTTACTTTTGATTTTAGAGAAATACTCTGTATTAAATTTTCAGTAAATATAACATTAAATAGCTTGTCTTAAATTAGGTATTTTTCCTAAGTTTAACTCAGATTACTTTTCTTCGACAACAGATTTTCTCTAATTGTTTTTTTCCCTCACCTTTCAGTCGTTAAAGAAGCTCAACCATGCCAATGTAGTAAAATTAAAAGAAGTTATCAGGGAAAATGATCATCTTTATTTTATCTTCGAGTATATGAAGGAAAATCTTTACCAGCTCATTAAAGAAAGGTATGGGTTGGCCGTCCTGTTCTTAGAAATAAATATTGCAAGCAAAGTGGATATATTTTCTTTTTGCTTTTTTTTTTTCTTTCTTTTTGCAATCTCCCAATTCATCTTCTGACACACGGGGGATCGAACTCTAGTCCTTGTGCTTGTGAGGCAGGCAGCAGAACCACTGAGCTAAATCCCTGGCTCTCCTTCTATGATTATTTAATGGTTATGTTAACAGGGTTTAATGCTGCAAGCCGACCCCCCACCACCACCCTAGAAGAGAGCTCAGCCCACATTCCTGCCATGGGAGACCATGTGATGACCTCAGGGAGCTGCTTTCAATGTAGAGAGAGGGTTTCTTGGTTTAAAGTTATTCACCTGAAGAGGCTGAAAGCCTTAAAGGGCACTCTGCCTGTCTCTGTTCCCAAGAGGACTGATGGGCGGAGGGCCACAGTCAGTGGTGTACACAGTTGCATTTATTTTGAGGCCTCCATTGAAATATTCTAGGTTGATTTTAATTCTTCTTCTCCTGCTGCTCAAGTACTTGCATGCTGGAAAGAAGAGACCAGTCAGAAACTTCCCTGCTCTGATAATTTGAACTTTGAAATTGAACTGTGGACAGACTCTTGGGTTCACTTTCCGGTGGCCAAATGAATGCCTTTTGTGAATTCTTCTGAGTGGTTTGAGAGAACAGATACCATCTTGATTGTCGATACCAGCAGTGAAGCCATGGGCATTGCCTGACCAGGGAAAAACGTTAACATCCATCTGGTGTATCACATGAGGGCTTTATCTATAAGATTGCAGATTTTCCCTGCTGAAGTTTTGGAAAGTTTTAGCTTATGTCACAGAGAGAGATTTTTATTTGCTATTAGAGGGATTTTTTGTTATCATAAAATGTTTCATCTTTTCTTTGTGACATAATTAAATATATTTGGCATGTTTAAGTTAGCTTCCCTGTATGGACAAGTGATCATTTTTCTTGGTTATTTTGGGGGTTTTCTGGGCAAAAATTAGTGTAAGAGGACTAAGGATGTAGCTCAGTGATGAAAACTGGGGATTTCTTTTAATCCTTAAACCCAGATCTATAACTTTGTTTTCCTTTGTCCTGTACAGAAATAAGTTGTTTCCAGAGTCTGCTATAAGGAACATCATGTATCAGATATTGCAAGGACTCGCTTTTATTCACAAACATGGTAGGTGGTTCGAAGTATACTGCTTTTGAGTAACAGTGAACTGTTGTCATCAAGCAGGAGATGTAGAAAGCATTGATGTCTTTTGTAATTAGCCCCCAGGAAAGGTTGAAAAGTTGAGAGGCTGGCGATGGATTTTGGAATTTGATTTCTGGGTTTTCTGCCTTTATCGTGCCCTTGTGTTTTTATTCTTTAACCCTTAATGGTAGGTTTTAGTTATAGATGTATGCATTATTCTTGACAGTAAACTGTTGTATCAATGAGAAAATGAAGGTTATAATTGTGAGTTGCTGCACGTATCATATTTAACCCATTAACTTCCTTCACCGACGCTTCTCAGTTCATAGACTATTTATATTTCTATTTGTTTCAAGGGGTTAAAAATGACCAACAAAAATTATACAGTACAATCAGGCAAAATAAATTAAAAATTAGAAGAATGGAAAAGAGACAAAAGCTAAGCAGGATGTATATATAATCATGGGTGAGGTTAATCCTTAAGATTCACACTAGCAAGTTTTATCTCGGTGGAAGAAGCAGGCAACAGATTTGATTCTGGGCTTGTTGTCCTACAACAGAGAATATAAAATATGGCCAAAGAACACTGCAGGGTTTCTCCGAGGTGAAGACAAACCAGAAGTATCTTGATGTGCAGACTGGAAAGAAACTTCTCTCATATTCCCTCTAGATGGGATGATACGGGCCATGTGTTTGAGGTGGGCACAGGGACCGGCTACACAGAGCAGTTAGATGGCATAGCTCAAAACGGGCCAGGTATTTCATCTGATCAGCAAAAACACTTCTGCTGGGGCTGGTGTGATTCCCCCCAGAGATACTCTGGCTAGTTCTGAAGAAATTCAGAGTACTCTTCTAAGCTGAACTCTTGAATAGTTTTACAAACTGAAGGCGAGGTTCTAATCTTCAGTAACTATTGGAACATTGCTGTTCTTTGCCACTAACTGAACAAAGACCCAGGTGCAATGGGATTAATAACCTTCTGTGAGCCCAGAGCAGCCAGATGGACACATCTGTGGCCTATGCCAGAAGACCTCCACGGTCATTGCAGCACAGAGACTGATGGGCACAGTGGCTGATGTTGCACAGGCAGAAGCCCCCACTCAACTGAGGGTGTCGCCATCGCCAACACCTTACCCCACGGTGTCTCTCAACTCAGTAGGACACCACAGTGAGACCCCTTGATAATGCAGTCATTTCATATTTGATATAACCTGGCCTTGAGTAGAGAAGTCTTGTTTTGCATATGGTGGTGCGGTAACTCTGGGGCTGTTACCAGCTTGCTCCTTCACCCCAGGTAGCCCCTGGTAGTTAGAGATTAAATGAAACACAGACAAACACAGGCCATGTGTTCAAAAATGTGTAGCTTGGGCTCATGCTGAGTGATACGCGAGGAACAGGCAAGACTGAGTAAAATTATGAACCAATTCTAGAAAAAGCATCATCTCTGTTTACACTAAAGTTGCAGTACTAGTACTTTAGTCTTTGTGCACAGAAACTCTCACAAGGGACAGTGTACATTTGAGAAACACTAAGACTTCTAGTATGGTGTCTCATGGACAGATAGAATAAGGTCACTTACTAGATTTAAGACCTCAAGAGAAAACAATAATGAAAAATCCAAAGGATTTTCAGAAGAGATAAGTTTACCAGCACATTTTCAGATAGGCATAATCACCGTGTTTTAGCTATTGGTGCTAGAAACTGAGTAGACCTAAAAAAGGGGACGTATTCTCTGAGTTTCTCTTCTTTTCCTCTTTTTCTGCTTTTCATGAGACTCAGATATTGGTTGTCGGTATGAGCTTGTAGCCATTTGTCCAGAGCTCTTACCTAATCAAGTGTGTGAGTGAGTGTGTGTGTGTGTGTGTGTGTGTGTGTGTGTGTAGACAGGCACAGACTACACATCTGTACCACACACATGTATACCTATACATATATTCATTTCTCCCACACATACACAAGCACACGTGGATACACACACACACACACACACACACATGTATCTGTAGTCAGTAATATAACACCTTTTCATGTGTGTCAAAACAGCCCTTTGGAACCTGGCATTGGCAGTTTTCCTCATGTGCATTCGACACTTGAATTCTGTGTGGAAACAGAGCTAAGGAAACCTCAGTTTATGAAGAAGGTCGGACCTCTGCTTGTATGGCCTCACCACCAGTGCCACTGCCAGAGATTCTTATTGGCAACTTCCCCTAGCAATTAGTTCATGGCGCTTTCTGGCAACCCGTGCCTAGTTCTATTTGAGCTTAATAATACTTCATCTGTTACTGTGTTTATTTCCTTGCCAGCTCCTTAGGTTGAAAGACCAAATGGTATGTATTCTTGAAAGGAAACTGAAGTTCAGAGGTGTTGTAAAAGTTTGCCAAGGGCCCCACGCAGTAGAGTGGAGATTAATTCAGACAGTCTGTGTGCCTATGAGCCATGCTTCACTAGAAAAGTCCATTTTCAAAGAGAACGAGAGAATACAAGATGAAGAAAATAATAATAATAATTATAAGTGGGTTGGATATAATTTTGTAGGTGCTGTTCTATTTTTACTGATAAATGACTTAGAAACTTTTTTGGTTTTTATATGATATTGACTTTGGTTAAAGGCAAACATTCCTCCATATTTTTCTGTCACTTCAGTAACAGCGAGAGTCTAAAGCACTTCGCCGGGGTGCCTTAGGAGTTCCAGGCTTTTCTTTGGTGATGTGCTCTGACTGTGAGAAGGTGCCTCCTGGCCCGGGGGAATAGGCTCCTTTGAGAGGGAAGAGCAGGGCTGCAGCAGGTTGCTATGGCCGTATTTCGCATTGCTGAGCATTCCCCCATGGAGAATGAACACACGGCTCTACTAGATATCTGCTAAACAATGGCAAGTAGACATGCTTTGTAGGAATTAAGTACCTCAGCATGCTCGTTCATCCTTTACCTATGCCCTGTCCTACAGATATCCAGGTCTCTCCTACCTGTGCAGGTAACGGATATGCATTCGGTGATTTGGAGGACAGTGATTTGCCCCAGCAGTGGTCCTCTGCTTCTGTCTCACCACTGCCTTGCTGTATGTGACCTTCAAACAGTCCTCTGCCTTGTTGAACATCACTGTTCTTATGACCTTTTTGATGAAAACATTGTAGGGTTAAATTCAATATTATCTGAAATTGCAGCTTCTACAACAGGAAGATGTGTTGTATAAACACATAGAGCTTGAATATTCTCTGGTCTTTTCCATATATTCCTGTCAGATTCATCCACAACAGAATGTGGTAGAGATCAGAAAGCCTTTCTTGTGGCTTGATATTTTTCTTTCCCAGTCATTATCAACAACAACAACAACAAAAAATCAGCACAATCCCACTGAAAAGAGAAAAAACCTTTTGGTTATTCAGCGGGCATGCCGTACCCTAAATTACAGTTGAAGATCTATTCTTGTCTTCTGAAGCTAAATAGTTTTGAAGAGGAAGGCTCTTCTTGTTACAGCTCTTGTGCGATCTATGAGTGACAGCAAGTCACTGCGGGTTTCCACTGTGAGAAGTGGGCCTGTTATTCCAGGCCACATCTCACACCTCGTCAGGACATAGACGTGGCAGTGAATCAGGTCAGTTTCAGTCCACTTCCTCATAGCTGGGCAGTGTCAGTAGCCTCACAAGCCTTCACCAGCAAAGCCATGTCTACCTGTCCACTTCTACACGTTGCTGAGAGGGTAAAATTAGAGAATTTTCTAAAAGTCATACTAAGAGTGATAGCTCATCCAGGTGCCACTGTGCCAGCACAGCTCTAAAGGCTTTGCAAATCTAAAATATTGAATCCTGCAAAGCAACCCCATGAGGTAGGTGCAATTATTTCCTCCATTTTACAGATGGGAAAAAATCAAGGCATAAAGTATTACATGGCTTTTCAGCTGATGAATAATAACTGGGATCTGAAACCAAGTAGCCCGGCTGGCTGCACACTTGCCCACTAAGCTGCATTGCCTCTTTCCTGTATGGGAAACAGCAGTGTAACAGAGAAAATATTTATCAACTTGTTGGTGTGTTCACCAGTTGTTTATAAAGAGTCTGTTTGTGATTAATTTTGTCCTTGATATTTACCTTGTAACCACTGTAGACCCTGAAGTTTGAAAGGGAAGCTGCAGGGAAGAATAGGTGTGTCTTAGTTTTCTCATTGCTGAGACAAAATCCCCAACACTCACAAGTTAAAGGAGGAAAGATTTATTGTAGCTCACAGTTTGTAGACGTTTCGCTTCATAGTTGGCTGGCTCCAAGGTGGGATAGCTGGCAGACAGGCGTTGCAGAGGAGAAACAGTCCATGGTGGACAGAAAGCAGAAAGACAGCAAAGCAGTGAAGTGGAGAAAGCAAGCAGAAAGGGATCAGTAATAAGTGACCCCAGCACCCCTCTTTCTGTCCCTTATATTCTGTCCAGGCTTCATGCCCTTAGGGCAGGTAAGCACTCACACCTAGGGTGGGCCTTCCCATTATCCACTGCCAGAACTATGCCAAACCTGTTAGTGGACTAATTTAGTAATCACACACCCTCAATCCCAGCATCACGCACTCTAGATGCCGCCACCTCTGAAAAGCCTGACCTATGATCATATGAGGCTTTGGGGGGACATCTATGATCACCAGTCATCTGCCTGTGTACCCACCATTATAAATCTAAAGCTACCCATTTGGAACTTGACCTAGTACTAAACCTTGTTGTTCTCAGAATGATGAACAGAGAGAAAAATGTCTTTTGATTAAAATGTCATCCCCTGGATCCATGACACACAGTGCGTTTTCATACAGATCCACATCACATCAACCCTTCCTCTAGAGCAGAAACAGTCTGGAAAATAACCTCGACTAATGCATTTGGTCTTGCTGCAACTTGGTCTGTTTCACAGTCATCCAGTTCGAAGTCCTTATTGTCCCCACACTACTTCAGACTCATCACTCTTCTCTCCTAGTTCTCAGTTACTTCCCTGTCTTTTTCCTCCACCACCTTCCCAGCTTGGGTCTGCTCTCTGTAGACTCTGCCTATTTGGCCCAGGTAGATTTGCCACCATTATGCTCTTTGGTACCCTGCAACCCTATGCAATTCTTTTCATCAATCAACAAGAATATATTAATGAGATCATCATGCTCCTGCTACTGTGCTAGGCATTCAGAAGAATTATGAATGTGGAATTTACCCTTAAAGTGCTTCCATCTAATTAGTGAAAGATGACTCATGTACCTGAAAAAGATGGAGCTCTATGTAGGATGAGAGGGAAGGTCTCACTTGTCCATCAGGGCGAGAACTAATAACCATGACCATTCCACAGAATCCAACCCATTTCCTTGCATGACCTCTGAGTATTTTCTGGTAAAATGAATAAATGAAGAAAGCTAGCATATCAGATGGTTTCATGGAAAAGGGGAAACCCAAATCTTAAAGGATGGCCAAGATTGGGGTTAATGTAGACAAAAGGAGCAAGGGTACATTATAAATGGAAATGGATACAATGAATTTAATGGAATGAGGAATTTTGCCTGCTTGGAACACATTACGTAAGTTGAAAAATTCTTTTATCTCTTTAGGTACAATAAGAGGACTTTGGCTTTGTTAAACAGCTTTAAAAGGTTCTGTGGGTTTGTGTGTGTGTGTGTGTGTGTGTGTGTGTGTGTGTGGCAAAGGACAAGATAGTGTTAAATTAGCAAGATTTGCGGGAGCTCAGAGAAGCTGAAACGAGGTTCCATGAGGAGGGCAGCATCACAGCAGGCTATTAGAACAGGTTTGAGGGCAGTGTGGAAGGGTAGGTAACTACAATAGGAAATGTTTTGATGAACAGTGCAGCACAGTACCATCACTCTCTGGGGAAGGATGGATCGAACATAACTACAGGGTACCTGACAGTGTCATCAAAAACTTAAGAAGGACAGCTGGGCATGGTGGTGCACACCTGAAATCCCAGCACTTGGGAGGCTGAAGGAGGAGGATTGCTGTGAGTTCGAGACCAGCCTGGGCTACATAGTGAGTTCCAGGTCAGTCTCAACTACACAGTGAGGCCCTGTCTCAAAAAAAAAACTTAAGAAGGATAGTTGGTTTGGGAGAGGAGAAAAGTGGTTTTGGGCAAGCGCATACAGAATAACAGTAACATCCAGTCATTATCTTATTAGAGATGAAGGTTTCCAGAAGGACGGAGAAGGCATGTTAGAGATGTATCCTCAAGCAATGTCACACAGAGGTTGTTGGGAAATAGGGCTTCAGTGATGGCTGTTGGTTGGCACCCATGAGGTGCTATTGGAATCCCACGCTGACAGTTAGAACATGCAACAGCACCATCAGCAGCATCCCCTGAGCTGTGTCCAGACTTGGCGTTCCCCTGAGAATCGAGCCATGCTGAATGATGTCTGAGTTGGTGGTACTCTCAGCATGTGGGCAGCCTGGGGTCTTCAGAAGCCTGTGCTGCTGATCACAAGGTGTATGCAAGCGTGCACCTGGAGGATGGTTATGTTGAATATTTCCTGCTGCTGCCTCCAAGGCTTTGCTGTAGCTGAGATGGGCTTCTCATTTGATGAATTGGCTTTGCCTGTCATGATGTGGCTACAGATATACCTCTGTACATCTTCATTAGGCAAAGTGATAAGTACTCAACATTTAAATGTGTGGCAACACCCACCAGAATCTCAAAGAGGAGTAGGTTCATAAGTCCGTTGTATCTTGAACAGCAATTATAATTGTTTCTACTGCAGTAGAAACTCAGTACCCAAATGACTACTGACTTTTCAAATGGCTTCAATCTTAAGGTCTTTCTGGCTGTCTTGGGCAGGGTAAGACTGATATTTTTCTCTTGAATGAGTGTTTTTTGGTTTTGTTTTTGTTTTTTGTTTTGGTACCAGGGATTGAACTCAGGTCCTTGCGCTTGCAAGGCAGGCCACCGAACCACTGAGCTAAATCCCCCGGCCCTCTCTTGAATGACTGTTTTGCAAAGTTATCACATCCTTTATGTTAATCAGCTTTCTGTTGCCATGACAAAACACCTGAGAAAAATCAAATTAAAAGGAGGAAAGCTAGCCAGGTGTGGTGGCTCACACCTATAATCCCAGCACTCGGGAGGCTGAGACAGGAGGATTGCTATGAGTTCGAGACCAGCCTGGACTACATAGTGAGCTCCAGGTCAGTCTCAACTACATAGTGAGACCCTATCTCAAAAAACCAAAAAAAAAAAAAAAAGGAGGAAGGCTGGTGGCATATCCCTGTAATTCTGGGCACTAGGGAGGCTGAGGCAAGAGAATCACAAGTTCAAGTCCTGCCTGAGCTACATAGCAAGAGCTGACCTCAAGAAAAAAAGGGAAAGATTTATTTTGACTCATGGTTATGGAGGGGAGGGGGAATGAATACCCTACCAGGTCACACCCCCAGTGACCCTCCTGAAAACACATTCAACTTTGAACTCTTTAATGGATTAATCCGCTGATGACTATAGTGTTCCCGTAATCCAATCACATTCTGAAAGCCCCACCTCTAACCACATGAGCCTTCTGAAGTGCATTCTAGATCCAAACCATAACATCATAACATTCAACCCCAGGCCAACAAAAGACTTATATCCATCTCTTTATTCAAAATGCATTTAGTCCATCTCCAAGAGTTGTGAAAGCCTTAACATTTCCACCACTGCAGAAAAGTCCAAGTCCAAATTTTCCTCTGAGACTCCAGGCAAACTCTTAGCTGGGCATCCCTGTAAATAAAAACACTGCCAATATACAATGTTACAGGTACATCCCCAAAGGAAAAAATGAGGGGATAGAAAGAAATTGGACCAAAGCAAGACCGAAACCCAGCAGAGCTAACATTCAATCTATCCCTCCATGTCCAGCACCTAAGGCAGGTTGTAGTAAGAGATGAGCTCTAGATGGCTTGAACAACTCTGCCCCCATGGCACTCATAGCCTCCCTGTTGGGATGGCTCTGCTCACTGCCTGTACTTTTCCTCCGTGGTCATCCCAGCTTCCTGGCATCTCCATCTTCCCGAACTCTGCACTGCACTTTGGCTTCACTTTCAAAGTTTCACACATCACTTTCTCGGGGGCATGTAGCCTGGCCTCCCAGGCCAGAAATCTGTGTAGAAGCTTCCCTGACCACATAACTCTTTTATCTGGAATTCCGGAGAAACCAGCTCCACAGGCACGATGCCAAGGTCTGCCGCCAGCTCATGCGGTAGTTGGGGATCTCCTTGGACCATGGCTGCAACAGCCTCTGAGTTTCTAGGTATCTGAACTTGGGGAAACACTTTCGTAGGTGACCCTGAAAGAGCAGGGCAACCTGAGACTGTCTTCTCAAAGTCTTTCAAAGGAGTTTACCCTGTTTATATCTTTGAGCTCGAAATGAGTGGAGTCTGGCCATTTCTTCTGGTTCTCAATATAAATCTGGCCAGAATCAGCCAGGAGTACCTATGCCAAAGTCTGAATGAAGAGCTGGCTTGAAATTTTCTCCAGAGTAATTAGTCCACCACCCTTAATCTCAATTTCCTACAAAGTCTCAGAATATGGGCAAAAACAGACACATTTTCTGGCAGAATATACCACACAGAGCCTCTAGTCAACCTGCCAATGTACTCCTTGTTCCCAACTGGAGACTCCCAAGGCTGGCCTTTACTGCCTGCTTTCCTATAAGCATTCTGGCTTTCTAAGCTCCAAATGGAATCACCGATCAACCTGTTTATAGCATCCTAGGCCTTTTCTGGTCTGTACCTGCAAATCTTTCTACACTCCTCCCACGATCCATCCCAAAAGCTTCTAAACCACATAGCCTGGTACAGTCACAGCAGCAACCCTACTCGTGGAACCAGTGTTCCCACTGCTGGAACAGAATACCCAACACCTGCGACTTCAAG
Organism: Fukomys damarensis; assembly: GCF_012274545.1. Lineage (NCBI taxonomy): Eukaryota > Metazoa > Chordata > Mammalia > Rodentia > Bathyergidae > Fukomys > Fukomys damarensis. The sequence continues at coordinate 69,160,304 of NW_022900926.1, forward strand.
GAGGTGAGCTGGTTCCAAGGCAGAAATAGCATGGTGGAAGGGCACGGCAGAGGAAAGCTGCTCAATCATTGGGCGTTAGAATGTAGAGAGAGAAGGGAGGGACCAGGGTCAAGAACACACCCTTCCATGGCCCACCCTGGGTGATACACCTCCAACAAGGTCCCACCGCCTTATAGCACTTTCAGCCATGAATTCATCATAATCAGGAGATTCATCCGCTGATGAGTTTAGCACCCCATGATTCCATCGCCACTCCGAGCTCTGAATACGTGATGGTTTTGGAGAACATCTTAGATCTAAACCAGTACAAGCACATCTCCAGCGACATACTTACCCCAGTGAGGCCCCACTGCTTGAACTTTCTGCCTCCCAACAGCCTTTTAAGTTAACAATCCATAAATGGATGAATCTATTCATGAGATCAGAGTGCTTATGACCCAATCACCTGCCAAAGGCACAGCCTCTAGACACTGCTGCATTGGCTACAAAGCCTTCAACACATGAGCGTAAGACCCACGCCTAATAGCCCATGAGTTTTGGTATTTTAAAAGAAAATTTCCCACTTGATTAAAAAAAAAATGTTTTAAGTCAGCTTTGAATGATACTGTGAAGGGACTGATCAATGTCCTATGAGAAGGCCGAAGGACTGTGTATTATTTGTGAGAGGGATGCAGTCTGATGCCTTTTGCCTTGCTGCTCTTTTGAAAAGTCATAGCTGCTAGGGAGAGAGAAAAAACAGCCCTGAAGTGTAAAGCAGAAGCAAACGTGCATCAGGAGTCCTTCGTTGTTTTCACAGGCTTCTTCCATCGGGACTTGAAGCCAGAGAATCTCCTCTGCATGGGACCAGAACTGGTGAAAATTGCAGACTTTGGATTGGCCCGAGAAATCCGATCAAGACCTCCCTACACAGACTATGTGTCTACCAGATGGTGAATACTGTTTTTCCCAAAATTATTTCATTGCATTTCTTTATAAGGATACCATTTTATTGGGAATGAAGTCAGTCATAAACACTAAGCTTTAAATAGCAGGAAGAGTGCAGTCTGAGACACTCTTTGTAGGTGTGTTGCCATTGGAGGAGGTTAAAGACTCATGTGGTAAATAATTTTAAAAGGAAACCTATTATGTGTTTCCAAGGTACAAGATTTTATATATAGGCCTTCCCAATAACATTTTCCCCAGAAGAGTTATATAAGAGGTTCTCTGAAGATCTGTCTGAAAAACCATCTAATTCTGTTGTTAAAACTTTCAAACCCTAGCAATTGATCTACACGGTTTGTCCGGATCAGGAAGTGGCCCTTGCACAGGTTCTTAGTTCCTTCCCTTCCTTTCTGTCCTCTCTTTCTTCCCAATGTTGTTCTCTCTGTGTGTCTCAGAGTGCTGTAGAGAAGACTCCTGTAGAGAAATGCTCCATAGACAGCAGTGTGCACAGAGAAGCACTACTGTTTTAGCAGCAACCACAGCAGTCATGAAGTCCTTCAAGTCAACGTACTACACTGAACTAGAGAAAGCAAATACAGACACTCTTACTAAGAATCGCTTGCTATTTAATGTAACTTCTGACCAGTGGAAGTGATAGCTAGTAGCTAACTCTGTTCCTCCAGGTATAGGGCTCCAGAAGTCCTCCTGAGGTCCACCAACTACAGCTCCCCCATTGACGTCTGGGCCGTGGGCTGCATCATGGCAGAGGTGTACACACTCAGGCCGCTCTTCCCTGGGGCCAGTGAAATTGACATGATATTCAAAATTTGCCAAGTGTTGGGGACACCAAAAAAGGTAATGGTATAAACAAAGGCCTGTGGGCCAAAGCCAGTGGCTTTCTGGGCTCCCTCTCCTGCAGCACTGAGTAGCACTGACGCTGTTGAGCTCGGCCATTCTCCCCTGCCCACACCCTCAGACATGGCCACTTCTCTCCTTCCTTCCTCTCTGAGGTATGATCTCTGTCATGGCCCCCTCTGCTTTTGCTCTATACCATCTCACCTCCTTCGTGGAGCTTCTCTGTTCTCATGGCTGCCACATTTTACACCTATTCAGAAGTCACCGAAGTCATCTGCAGTCCCCACCTCCCTACTTTACAACTGTCTTGGGATCCACACCCCCCTCACCATCACCTCAAACTCTGCACATGTAAAACAGTGTTTTAAAAAATGACTTCCCCTTACCACCCATCGTGCTTCCTTTCCATATCCCAGTCTGTGGTTCCCTCCTAGTCCCAGAGGCCCAGCCTTGGGGTGGATTTTACTTTGCCTTCTTTCCTTCCCTTTGTCTAAGCAGTTGGTCAGTAAATTCTGTTCAGTATCCTTCATGGTATCTCTCCGGTGGCTCCTGTCCTTTCAGGTTCACTGCTAATGTCACAGACAGGACAGTGGTCACCCTGTCCAGGTCTTAGGATATCCTCTCTACTTCATTTTTTTAAAAAGTTATTTATTTTGTGGTACTGGAGATCAAACTGGGGACCTTGCGCTTGCAAAGCAGGTGGTGGAACCGCTCAGCTAAATCCTCAGCCCTATCTGGTCAACTTTACTGCCTTCCCATCTTTACCTTAAGGTTGTCTTGCAGTCTGTGCCCAGATCCATCCTCCTAAAGAACATCTCTAGTTATTGATCTCCTCTCCTAAAAGTACTCCTTGACAGCCCTTTGCCCAGCCGCTTGACTCATTCCTGTCCCACTTGGTATCCGTGCTCCCCACCCACCAGCTGCGTGCCCCAGAGTGATCCCATTCCTGCACCCTACACACACCCTCTGCCTGAGCCACCTGAGGGAGTGTCCCATCCGTGATCAAGTCTTTCTCTTCTTCTCTGGCCTCCATCTCCACCCTTACTGTTTTTCCAGTCTCCTGTCTGTCCTCAGCTTTGTTCTGTGTAAGCCATGTGCATATCTATTTCTTAGATCATAAAATCATTCCAGGCAAGAAATTATCTTGTATTCATTTCCCCACCTTCCAGCACCATTGCTGATATGAACTAGAGTCTCAACATTTTTTAAATCATTTGAATGGATCATTATTGCCACCTCATCAAGGTTCCCAGAGTGGCATCTCTTCATCCTCTTCAAATCTGTGTCTTTACTTCTCTCGTGGCCTTTGTCATTTTTCACTCTATATTATTGTGTTTTAAAATAATGTCCTATTTCCTCTTTTAAGGACAATGATATCCTTAAGGGTAGGATCCATATTAGATTATAGTTGGCTTTGAAAAAGGAGGAGGAGGTATATTAGGGTATATCCTACACAGCAGTACTGTTAGAACCAGCAGGAACCTGAAAGAGCCCTTGCTCGGCGTGTTCCAGAGTTCCACCACCATTTAGTGATTCAAGAAAAGTGGAGAGTATGAGACTGTGGGGAACAGCTTTCTTTCCTGCTGGTCTTCTCAGCATGTGTATTTTGAGTCATGAAGTTGGGATCTAGTAGGATATATGTAAGAGTTTAGAAGTTTATTTGAGCAGGAACAAACATCTTGTTTCATTTTGTTTTCCTCCAAAATGTATCTCATTAGTGGTTTCTAAAACCTTGCCTCCTGAAACACAGCTGGGGAAATACTAATTTGCTTCAGTCTCAGAATCTCCAGAGTTAGATATTCTTATGTAAGGGTTATAAAACAAGTTGGTGACAAATCCAGTGTCTTTTCTAGTGTTTCCCAGATTTCACGTCCTCTGTAGGCTCTTCATTAACGCAGTCCTGTGTCTCTGTCCAGTGAGCGTGGGAGGGGCAATGACATCACTGCCTTTCCAAGAGGGGCACACAGGGAGGAAAGCAAGCTCGAGTCACAGCAAGGGGCTTAGCAAGACTTGCTGTCTTTTTTTCTTTCAGACTGACTGGCCCGAGGGCTACCAACTTTCCAGTGCTATGAACTTCCACTGGCCCCAGTGCATACCCAATAATTTAAAGACTCTGATTCCAAATGCCAGCAGCGAAGCAATTCAGCTCCTGAGAGACCTGCTTCAGTGGGATCCTAAGAAACGACCAACAGCTAGTCAGGTTTTCTTTGAGTTTCTTCTGTTTGATGCAGTGCTTATGAAGTTAATGTCTAATTCCCAATAATTTCTATAAATTCATGGGAAATGTATATGGCACAAGAAGTTAAAGAACTTTGAAATTTACTGTATATAATTAAAGTAGCTAACATTAAACAATATAGTTGCTTTAAAATCAACATGCCATTTATAGGATATATCACCATATATGTGGAAATGAAGTTAACAGATCTTTGGAGAGCGCTTTTAAATATATTCTCTGTGAAGTAAGATCATGGCTGAGTCTGTGGAGCTTCGTACTACAGTAGTCAGCTCACAGTAGTTTAATGATAAGCCAGTACTGGTTGTGTGGAAAGGTAACTTCTTACCTTGTGCAGTGCGACTTGCTTTATTACGTGACAACATGGAGGAAATGACAGGTGAGGGAGAGCCGGGCTAACAACTGCAGTTGGCATTTAATGGCACTTTCCAGTTTGCAAATGGCTTCACTGTGATTCTAACCTGGTGAAGAGCCCATGCAATGGATATTTTTGTTTTCATTTCTATAGGTAAAAAACCCCAGAATCTCAGAAAGTTTAAGTGATTTGCCCCAGTAGATGGTACAGACAGTGCAACCAGCTGCAGTCCTTTCGTGCAGATGGTGGGGCTTCTGCCCGAGTTCCTGTTCGGGGCCACTTGGCCCAAGATTGTGAAATGCACTCGAGTGAGGCATGGTAGGGCTGTGGGCTCCTTCCGCCCATCGGCCTCCTACAAGCCTCCTCTGCCCTGGGTGTGTTTGGCCCCTTCTCAGCTTGTCTCGTGGATGCTTACATTGCTCAGAGGATCAAATAAGTGACCAATTATAATCAAAGAAGTTTATTTGGCTACTGAAAGTAGTGGCGATAAATGAAAAAGTGTGAATGTGGTGTGAGAATTTGTGGTAGCAGAAGAGATGGGTCATTGGAGGAATAATTAAGGAGTGCAGAATAGCTTTTTTCAAAGGCTTAAAGAAGAAAGACCTAGAATCTGCCATAAGGCTCTGGCTGACTCAAGAGAGTTGGACAGCCCTCAGAAATGCCCTTTTGATAATGAAAATCACAAATGGTTTGAGGGCAAAAAGAAAGATTTCTGATGAAACTTCTGATGAATCCTTAAAAGACGGACACAAGATATGAAAATAAGATCCTGTTACAGGCAACTAAGAAAATAACGTATGTTTTTAAGAATAAGAAAAGCTGGGCTGGGGATTTAGCTCAGTGGTACCACGCCTGCTTTGCAAGTGCAAGGTCCTGAGTTTAATCCCTGCTACATTAAAAAAAAAAAAGATTAAGAAAAGCTAAAAATATTCCATATCATTCTAGACTCGTAAAAATGCCTGGAACTGCAGAGAAGTCTTTCCAACTTAGATGCTGGAGGGCAGAACCTTTATCTGGACACCGCATTATTCACCCCTGTATCTACACTTAGCGTATAAGCTTACCAATGTGTCTAACTCATTAAGAAATACTGTTGTTTTTCAACGACTCTAAAAAGATAACAGTAATGCAGAAAATATTTCAGAAAAATATATTATAAACCTTAAGACTTTAAGATTTATCCTTGGCTATCCTGAAAACCTGATTATCCAAAACAACTGGCACTCACCCTTGTCATGATAGGGAAGGTTTACCTATATTATGTTAACTGCATACTCTTCACACTTCGTGGGTGAAAGCATGTGTATCTACTTATTTTGTACTTGCTTTTCAGTGTCTTCCAGTATCATTATGTTTGGATTTTGTTGTTGTTGTTGTACATTATTGTTTCTCTTCCTGTGATGTGACAAAATGGACTTAGAAGGGTGACATATATTTAGGGCACAGGGCAAGTGCATTACAAAAGCAGGATCTGGCCAGGCGTGGTGGCACTCGCCTGTAATCCCAGCACTTGGGAGGCTGAGGCAGGAGGATCGCTGTGAGTTCAAAACCAATCTGGGCTACATAGTGAGTTCCAGTTCAGTCTCAACTACATAGTGAGACCCTGTCTCAAACAAACAAAAAAAAAAGCAGGACCTGTGTTGAACCAGAATGCTTTTCAGCAGTAACAAAAGTAATAGCAGTGCAACTGGCTACTTTATCCAAATAATTTTAAGTGTTGCAACTGGTATGTAAATGTTACAGTATGCTGGGTGAGGAAAGTCACAGGGGTGTTGCTGAGTCCATGTCATCTTGTAATTGGCTTGGGCAAACTTCTGGGGTCCTCTGATTGGGATGGTTCATTCTCCTGGACTGACTTATAGCCCCACCCTGACCTGTCACTTCCAGGCACTTCGATATCCCTACTTCCAGACCGGACACCAGCTGGGCATCACCACACAGAACCTGCAGGACTCAGAAAAGCCACAGAAGGATGTCCTGGAAAAGGCAGGCCTGCCTCCACACATCAAGCCAGTCCCCCCTGCCCAGCCCCCAGCCAAGCCGCACATGCGAATTTCTTCCCGGCACCATCACGCCAGCCAGCCCCCTCAGCATCTCCTGTACCCCTATAAAGCAGAGACCTCGAGGACAGATCAGCAGAGCCATACTCAGGAGGACAAGCCAAGCCCACTGCTTTTCCCGTCCCTCCACAACAAGAATCCTCAGCCGGTAAGCATGGAGAATGTACCCGTGAGCTTTGGGTCTGACTCTTCTGACCACGTATATCGTGTCAAATATTTCCTTTTCAGTAAACAAAGTCTAAGTGTAATACATTTATCTTTGCAGTGCCAGGGACCCTAGGTTTAAAGTCTAAATTCAAGCTCTGGCTCCACCTCTAAATACGAGCATCACTTGGCTGGTAGCTGTGCGGCAGGGGTCGCCGCTGTGCTCTGCAGCCCGATTGCCAGGGTCCCAGATGTCAGCTCTGGCATTCAGTAGCCCGATGACCTGAGCAGGCTCTGTGGCTGCTCTTCTTCCGGCGTCTGTAAGACAGGGATGATAGTAACAGCATACACCTGAGGTGATTGTTTGGGAAACTAAATGACTTGACATTTGAGAAGAATTTAGAAAAGTCCCTGGCACCTACTTCGAACTCATGGTCAGTCACTATTTCATTAACCTGTGCTGACTCAGTGTCATGATCTGTAAGAGGAAGATCACATTGCTCAGACAGGACCGTCCATGAGCATCAAAGATGGTGACCCTTGTGAAGGTGTTTTGAAAATCGCAAAGTGCTGAACCGATAGCTACTGATTGCTGTTCACATTGCTCCTGGACACTGATGTTAACACTGGGCTATTAGGTGAGCCCAGATCCTTCTTTCCTTGGGCTGATTTTCAAAGGGAAACAATGAGTGTTGGGTTGAATAGAACAACAACCTGATGACATTATGCTTGTCATTAGCTTTGTGATGCTGTCTGAAGGGCCTGACTCTAACACCTTTGAATCTTAGCATTCTGGGAGGCTGAGGCAGGAAGATGGCATTCAACTCCAGCCTGGACAATTTTTCGACTTAGTAAGACTGTGGGCCAGGATGTAGTTCCATGCCAAGGTACAGGGTTCAATCCCCAGTATAGCAAAAAACAAGACAGAATTTTTAAAAAACCTCTTTGTGTCAGCGGGTGTTGACTGACTGTGGGATCCTACATGGCACAGTGTGGGCCCTGCTCCCCCAGGCCGTTCACTTCACCCCACCCACACTCTTGTGTTTGAGGATGTCCTGCTGTAGCAAGTTGTACAGTTATAAGATCATGTCCAGATTTACTGAAAAGGCAGAGATGGCGTTGTTTGCCTTGGTTTCTCTGAGTGAACACCACTGAACGTTGGTTCTGTCTTAGAGACTGTTGTAACAGTGGAAATCATGTTAATGCTTCAGGGCTGAGGTCCAAATGAGAATCCAGCCACCTGCCTAGTGTATAAGAAGACTTTCACACGTCTTTCTTAAGTCCTGTTTCATATAGCTGAGTATACTCAGCGGATGCCAGCCAGTGTTAATCTTCGCAGGATAGGTGAGAGACAGAATGTCTGGCGATGTGGTTTCCACGGTTGCCTTTTCACATAAGCAGGGCCTTGGAGAATGGTAAGCCTTTGACTCCTTTCTCATAACAAGGGAATCACTCATGAATGAACTCCATTAATGCCAAGCATGTTTTTCCCCCTCTCTACTGGGATGCACAGAAAATCCTAGCTGGCCTGGAGCACAAAAGTGGTGATATCAAGCCAAAGAGCAGGAGAAGGTGGGGCCTTATTTCCAGGTCCACAAAGGATTCTGATGATTGGGCCGACATGGACGATCTGGATTTCAGTCCACCCCTCGCCAGGATTGACCTGAAAAACAAGAAGAGGCAGAGTGACGACACTCTCTGCAGGCAAGTGTGCTGCTTTCAGCTGTGAGTAGACAACACCCGGCATCAGAGAGGTCCTGTGGGCCTTTCTGAAGATGTGAGCTCTCCCTTCCCTCCCCCACCGCTCCCTCTCCTGCGCGGACTCAAGCCATGTTCTCTTGATGCAGATTTGAGAGCGTTTTGGACCTGAAGCCCTCTGAGCCTGTGGGAACCGGAAACAGTGCCCCCACGCAGACCTCCTATCAGCGGCAGGACACGCCCACCCTGAGGCCTGCTACCAAGCAGCACTACCTGAAGCACTCCCGATACTTGCCTGGTAATATGCACCGCTCACCTTTAAGTCTTGCCCTTCGAGTCACAAATTCATACCAACTCTGCTTTGGAAGGCAGATACTTCCAAATTAGTCCTTGTGCTTGCTTGGTGTACAGGTTTAGATAATACTAGGTCTTGCAGGGCAGACTCTGCTCGAACCTCCCCTTGCTCATGAAGAGAAATCTGCATTTCTTATAAGACTCACAAGGTGCTTCTTGCGGGGGCCGGGGATTTAGCTCAGTAGTTCTGCTGCCTGCCTCACAAGTGCAAGGACCCGAGTTTGATCCCTGGTACCAAAAAAAAAAATAAAGTTGTTTCTTGCCACATGCCACATTACCTCCAGTCTGAATATGAGCTGGCCACACTGGCCTCTGCCGCAGTTGTTTATTTATTTATTCTCAAAGGAATAGAATGCAGAGCTGCTTATTTCATTGCTTAAATTAAAACACGGCAGGAATGATTGCCAGTAATAATTTCAAAAGGCTCACTACATACATTTGGGGGAAACAAGGAAGCTACACTATCTTATGCCACAAAAATATTTGATATAACCAGTGATGGGCATGCATAATTGGCAAAAGCAGAATATTAACAAGATTTGACATTAGATGGTTGGTTGAACACATAGATTCCACAGTTTTATACCAGAAAGCATGCCATTATGATTATACTTCGCCAAACCTAGGCTGTCCTTGGACTCACTGTGCTGCTTAGGCTGGACTTCAACTCACAGCAATCCTCCACGCCCACCGTTTAAACATTTTTCAAAACATAGACTATTTACTTGTTCAGAACTTCTGCTTAAATCAGATGGGCCTGCCGGAGTCGAGCCATACCAGCAGGCCCGGGTAGATCAAAGAGGCTGCAACCCCAAGGCCCTTCAGGTTGTGGGGGCAGACTGCATAAAAGCAGCTAAAAGCCGCTAAAGCTCACCCAAACTGGGGCTGCGTTGCCCAGAGCTTGCTGGAGGGGCTCAGCTTCAGGCCTTGGGCATGCCTAGAGCATCAGGTGGTCAGACGGACTGCTAGGAATGTACCATGGTAGAGCCAGGGAGGCAGCGGCTGCCTGCACCAGTGCCAGGCCCAGCATCAGGTGCCTCTGGCTCCCAGACACCTTGCAGGAAGGTCACCAAGAAGGCAGTGCAAGGTAGTGTGAGGCCCCTGTGAGTGCAGACATGCGCCGGAGGGGGCACCACCACTGACACCGTAGCATCCGCCCCACCAAGCAGAGCCATCTTGAGGTCACCGCTCTCGGCTCCCAGGTAGGGCACCATAGACACATAGCTCTCTTGGCTGAAGCCTATGCAGGTGTGGGTCCATTGGGTGATAATGTTGTGAATACCTCACAGAAATATTTGCTGAAGCCTAGATGGCACATTTCTTACCTTACTTAGTCCTCTGAGATTAAAACAAAAATTGGTATAAGAAACTGGGTCCAGACTCTGCAGAAGGAGGAAAGGGCAAGAACTGGACAGCCTGTTGAAGCCGCTCCATAGACCAGGTCCAGGAGGAATGGGCAGGCAGTAGAGGGAGGAAGCTCGGTCAGTCCTGAGGGTGTTGGACTCCAGTGGTGTGCTGTAGTGCAATGGCACCCAAGCCTTTCTTCAGAGCTCTGCATTATGAGCTGACGGTGGTGGCTAATCATTCGCTCACACACTAACTCAGTCAATAAGTATGTGTTGAGCATCGACAGGGCACTGAGCCCTCGGTGTATCATGGTGAACAGAACAGCCACTGGAGCCCCGAGCTGCACAGCTCTAGGGTACCTTGGTCTCCTGGCCTCCACAGGAGCCCTGCAGGCAGAACACTTATAGCACAGTTTATCTCCTAATGCTGGGAGACCCTGGCCAGCAGTAATCACAGGTGGTGACAGAGTGGTAAGAAGGCCTCTGAGCAAGGGACTCTTAGCTGGGCCCCAGAGAATAAAAAACAGATGGGCACAAAGCTGAGGGAAGAGCACACCAGGCAGAGGAGTCTGCAGATGCAGAGGCAGGCAGGGCTTGGCCTGCAAGAGGAATGTCAGAGGCCAGTGTGCCCAGAGCATCTAAGAAAAGAGCCAGGAATACACAGCGTGAGGCACCTCGAGGGGCCTCATATGACCTTTGGACTTCACGGGATGAGCACTGAGAGCTCCCAAAGGGGTTTCCCTATCTGTGTGTGCGTGAAAGGGTGAAGAGCAGCGCGCTCTGGCTGCCATCCAGGGAGGGGTGGTCGCACAGGCCAGGAGAGCGGTCAGAAGAATGGGCAGGGATGGGGATGGGGACGGCATGGCAGGGCTTCCGCACACGTTAGTCTTCACTGGCTGGTCAGGAACAGGGAAAGGCTGCTAGGGGAGCGGTCAGAAGAATGGGCAGGGATGGGGATGGGGAGGGCATGGCAGGGCTTCCGCACACGTTAGTCTTCACTGGCTGGTCAGGAACAGGGAAAGGCTGCCAGGCTTCTTCAGGCTTGACTGTTCGTCTCCAAAGATTGACCTGACAGTTTCCAGGAATGTCTTTGAAAAAGAGAGATCAGGTGACAGGGACAGAGGGAGCCAGGTGTGTGGGAGTTACCATGACCAAAGGCAAAGGGGAGCAGGGAGTAGATTGGAGAGTTGTTTCTTTTTGGCTGTGAAGGAAGAAGAAAGATAAAAGAAGAATATAGATTTCAGTTCTGAAAATGGCTGTTGTGCCCAATAGAAGTGGAAACACAGAGCAGTTTGAAGGGTCTTCTTGACTAAGGCTGCAGGCAGTCAGCAGTTCTGTGGGAGTCCTGGAGTGAGGGGGACCAGAATTGGTGAAGGCGGTTGGTACAGATCCCATCATCAGCACAGGACGCCAAGAATAGCTGAGGTCAGGTGAGCAGATGGACCAGAAGACAGACACAGAAAGAGGAGAGCAGAAGCCTGCAGAGCCAGCGACTGGAGGTAGACAGGGATGAAAAAGGACACAGACAGGAGACACAAGGGAAGTGGGCTGCATAAGAGTGGAATATCAAGGAGCGGTGAGACCTGAACGGTGCTGGCAGGTCGTCACTGAGGCTGATGCACAAGAGGCCTCTCGGCCATGAACAAGCCAAGACAGTGCACCCACCTCGAGGACGCTGTCTCTGCCATCTGTCAGATGACATCATCACGAGTTTGGCTTTGTCTGCAGAACCGCAGGCAATGCTTGACCAACTGGGTTCTGTGTCAGTTTCGTCTCTGAAGTCCAGTACAAGATTAAATGGGTATTTTGCATTTTAAGTAAACTTTATTGTATATAATTAATTAAGGCAAGCAACATTGCACCCTTGCGTGGTAAAAAGTTTACTGTCATGGCAAATTAACATATCCATCGGCTCATGTAGTTATTCCCTTTTTTGGTTTTATGGCAAGATCAGCCAAAATCTATGCATTTAGCACAGACTTCACATATGGTACAAGTTTATCTCATGTTGCACTTTAGATCTCTGGACTCATTCATTGTGCACACTTGCTACTTTGTATCCTCTTACCTATGTATCTCCCCACCCCTGCCCTTGACAACTGTCTGTCACTTGTCTATCTCTGTATTTGATTTTTTTTTTCCTTTTTAGATTCCATGCTTAAGTGAGATCGTGGAATATTTTTCTGTCTGGCTGATTTCATTTCCCATAATATCCTCTAGTCTCAAGTGTGGCAGATTGAAAGGTCTTGTTCTTCTTAAGGCTGAATAATATATTCCATTGTATATATGTACCACAGGTTTTTCTCTGTCCAACTTCCTATAGATTTTCAATTTTAAAACCTTTTTTTTTCTCTTTTAGGAATAAATATAAGAAATGGCATGCTCCCACATCCAGGAAAGGACTTCCTTCCGTCTAATCCATGGTCCAGTTCTGGCTTGTCTGGAAAGTCTTCGGGGACAGTATCAGTAATCAGCAAAATAAATTCAGGCGAGTAATGATTTTAACTCTTAAATGGCAAAAATCAAAGCCTGTGGATGCCATGAGGTGAACAGAGAGAGATGTGGGACAAGTCCTTTCTGGTGTGAAGACGCACCCTGTCCTCCTCTCCCTTCCTCGGCAGCAGGCCCTGGACTCAGGCAGCTCCCGTAGGGCTGTACCCACTGATATTGCTGCAGAGTGCAGCAGACTTGTTCCTGGCCCAGCAATCTGAGTTTGGCCACTGGGTCCTGGCGTGCTGTGGGCAGCACCTTCTGAGGTGGAGATGGGCTTGGCTCTGTTTTCCTTGTTCCAGCTGGGAACTCTGCACGCTGACCCAGCCTTCAGCCCAGGGCTTCAGGTCTCCTCTGTTTGGGAGGTGGATAGTTTAAGTCCCCCCAACCACTTTTCAATTAATAGGCCCTACAGCTTGACAAGCCTGGCCCAGGAGGTCTGTCTCCACGGCTACCTGCCCCTCCAGGTGGTCAGGTGAATACCTGGGCTGCACTTTCCCACCTATGTCCACTAGGCCTCATTTATGTGAAGGAATACAAAACAAAAGTGATGTATGTCAATACCCATGTACCTACTTCCTAGTTTAAGAAGTCAAACTTCCGGGGATTTAGCTTAGTGGTTCTGCTGCTTGCCTCGCAAGTGCAAGGTACCAAGTTTGATCCCCAGTACCCAAAAAAAAAAAAAAAAAAGTCAAACTTCACAAATGTACACGAAGCCCAGGATCTAGACCATTTTCTCCTCTGCCCCTGCCCCAGTCCCATATATATGGGTGTCTGTTATTTTCATGAATTCATTAAAACTGTGTATGAAATTCATAGTGTGGGTTTGCATGTTTTAAAGTTTATCCTGGACCACCACTTCATTCATTTTAGCAAATATGTATGTGGCGATTGTGTACATCGCATTGTAGATGATATAATACAACATGTGTGTAACTAATAATATTATTATCAACTGTATGATGTCATAATTATTTATACTAAATCATTATTCAGTTTCTCCCTTTTTTGACAACTATGAGTTGTTTACAAGTTCGCTACCAGACAGGGTGCTGGAATATACACGATTGTGTTCCCATTGTTGTGTGAGGCTCTCTTTGGTGGAACAGGCATTTTAGGATTAAGGGTGTGCTCACGTTTGGCTTTGCAGATACGGCCAAAAGGCTCTGCAGCACACTATGGGAGTTGCATGCCATCCTAGACGCCACTTCGTACCATCCAAACTAAAATCTGTGCTAACCTGCTAGGTGCGAAATGGTGTCTTCCCGTGGTTTGAACCTGCACATCCTTTTTCAAATGATATTCACCATCTTTTCTTGGGTTTGTGGATTCTACATTTTCCCCCTTGTGTTACTGAACTGTTCAGATTCTCTTCCATTTTTTCCTCCTAATTCTTTTTTTTTTAGAATTCAACCAGTTTTGATTTTACCTTTTCTTTCTGTCTTTTTTTTTCTCTCTCATTGTGTGTATTGGTACATTTTAGGTATACAGTACAGTTACATTCATTATTGAGATCTTGTACCTTTACATGACAGGTGGTCTTGGTTCTCATTTTTTCCCCTTGTCCCTGCCCTCCCTTCACCCTCTCCTTCCTTCCCCATTTACAAACACTTTATTTCCATTTTTTCATTTTCTCATGTATTTTTTCCCTTATTACCTTTCCCCTACCCTTCCCATTTTATTCACCAAAAATGCAGAACACATTCCCCTAACCAGCTCTTCACACGGGCATGCCAAGCCATCGCCCCACTCTGTCAGCATCTGAGGACAACCTTCTACGTTGTGAAGATAGACACTTACTAACTGCTCTTCATGGGTAGAACATCCCTCATATAATGGCTGTTATATGCAGTAAGAAGCATTGCTGGGTGTGCTGAGGCAGGAGAATCACCATGAGTTAGAGGCCAGCCTGGGCTACAAAGTGAGCTCAAGACTTGCCTGAACTGCTTAGTGAGGCCATGTCTCCAAAAACAAAACAAAAACTGAGAAGCATTTTTTTTGGTACCGGGGATTGAACTCAGGCCCTTGTGCTTATGAGGCAGGCAGTGGAACCATTGAGCCAAATTGGCGGCCCTGAGAAGCATTATAGATACTCATTCACCTACCCAGTATGGATTGACTCCATGCTGGCTCCTGTAACGCCATTAACCTCCCAGAATCCCAAATGAGTAGCATACAGTTCCTGCCCTCAGCACACTCAACTGGAAATGACATGAACGGTATATGTATTCAGTATTTCTGTTGTTTGCTTTTCTGATGAGCAGCAAGAAAATTTAGTGTATAATTATAATACCTAAATAATTCAGGTAATCTGGATGTTGATCCAAAAGAGAATGGTTAAGCCGGGCATGGTGGTGCACACCAGTAATCCCAGCACTCGGGAGGCTGAGGCAGGAGGATCACTGTGAGTTTGAGACCAGCCTGGGCTACATAGTGAGTTCCAAGTCAGTCTTAACTACATAGTGAAAATCTGTCTCAAAAAACAAACAAAACAAACAAACAAACAAACAAAAAACCAAAAGAGAATGGTTAAAGGAATCGTGTGTTGTATACTTCAGAATTTGTATATACCAACATGGAGGATATTCTGTATGATGGTGTAGAAAAAGCAAACTTCTGAACAGGCTAAACTTATTACAAAAATGAAAATGTCAACTATCCTTTCTGTAATTTAACAAACGACTCTCTGCTTGGTTGTGTCTACAGAAGCAGTACTGTTGTCCTCCTCCATTTTCTGACAGTGTGGCATGGGGGATGCTTTACTCAAACAGACTCTTTTCATCATAATTCTTTTGTTTTCTCTTAAAGTCAAAACTTAATTCTTTATTGGTCTGCACTACTCTCCTTTAACCCTGTTTGTGTCATATGAATGTTGCTATGTAATGAATGATGAGCTTTTGTTTTTGCAAATCAGTTGGTTCCAGCTCTACAAGTTCTAGTGGACTGACTGGAAATTATATCCCTTCCTTTCTGAAAAAAGAAATTGGTTCTGCTATGCCAAGGGTACACCTGGCACCTATTCCAGACCCTTCCCCTGGTAAGTTCTGTTTTTAAGTATTCATGAATTTGATTCAGCAGTTACTGGGCAAGCTTGCACTGTGCAAATGATGATGAAGTTAAACCAGTGTCAGATGCTCAGAAGTGCTAAGGAAAAAATAACCCAGGGAGCTGTAGAGCTTGTGCGAGTTGGAGTGTGAGGTGCAGATTCAATTTTAGCCAAAGAAGCCAAAGAATAGCTCGCTGCAAGGACTCCTTGAGTAAAGCTCTGATGGAAGCCAAGTGAGCACTTGATCGGTGTGGATGAGACTGTTCCAGATGTGGGTTCTCTGGAGCATGGGCTCTGGGGAAGGGCAGGTCTGGCAAATTCAAGAAATGGCAAGGGGGCAGACAGAGTGCAGGAGGAGTGTGAGCTGAGTGAGAGGGAAGGCACAAGAGGAGCTGGGTGAGGAGAGGCCTGAGGGTGTGTCTGAGGCCCCCACTGGGCCCCTGTACGCGTGTCTCACAACTCTGACCATCATGGGAGCTGCTACAAGGAGCCAAGCCAGAAGAGTGACTTGACCTGTCAGCCACCCTCAAGGGCTCGTTCAACCTGCTAGTTGTCATTAAACCACATGAGAACAGGTTGCAAACAGGAGCCTGTTGCAGGTATCCAGGTATGAAATGATCCTAGCTTGGGTTGGAGTAGTAATGGTTGGCTGGTAAAGATGGTAAGTAGGACACAAGGAAAAGGGCGTACGAATGACACCCGCATTTTGGCTTGACAACTCTTAACTAGATGGAGAACCAACGAAGGTCGTCTTAACTGGAAGGACTGAGAGAAGAAATCACAATGTTCCCCCTGAACTTCTCATTTGTTGACATTTCTGTCACCAGGATGCATTTGACTGTACTTGTCTTGCCCTGATCCCCTGTCAGTCAGGCCATTCTGTCTCTTTCACTGCAGGCTACTCTTCCCTGAAGGCTGTGAGACCCCATCCCGGGCGACCTTTCTTCCACACTCAGCCGAGAAGCACTCCTGGCTTGAAGCCGCGGCCTCCAGCCTCCCAGCCAGTGCATGGCCGGACAGACTGGGCTTCCAAATACCCATCTCGACGATGACTATCTCAGCAACAAGACTGTTTCGTAGGGGAGAGGACACTGCCCCTCAGCTTACTGATGTTTGGCCCATAAGAAATGGGTGGATCATGTATAAGCAAACCAACGCTTTATAGTTACTCTTCTGAGCTAGGACATTTCAATATTCTTTTTTTAAAGTTTTTTTTTAAACATTCATTTGAATGCAATACCCTTTTTTGGTATAAAATTATTTTATTCTAAAACTAGGTCTCATTATTTTCTTAATCAACAGCATTTTGTATATATGGATTATGTTTCAGCATTTTATACTGTCAACTTTGTAATGAACTTTTTAAAAATTAAGTGATTTTCCTTTGGAGTTCCAGATAATATTTTATACAGACTTTGAAAAATGTAATAATATTGATACAGTATTGCAGCAAGGGTGAAATTTAAGGCTATGAGACTCAGTTTGTGCAAATATCATGGTATGGTTACATTTGTAATGTGGCTTGTTAGGTACTTGAGGCTTTCTTGGGCTGACTCTAAGAAAAGAAGCCTCTGCTTTTCTTAACATCATGTCATTTTTTTATACCATTGTGCTACTCTAAAAATACTGTTGTATCATCCATTTTGTTTTATTTTTGTTTCCTGGAACAAAGAACTCTATAAATGTTTTTTACAATTTCCAAAACACCCTTCAATGTGGTTGTGGATAATCTAAGTGAAACCAACCTTAATCCTACTCAGCTGACTCATTCTATTTTCTTCCATTTTTGAAGTCAAATCGTCCAAGTACTTATAAAAGGAAAGCTTTCATATCAAAAGGTTTCAACATAAAAGTTAACACAGTCGGTTAAACTTATGTTTCTGCCAAGATGTATGGCTAAAAAAAGTTTCAAAGCAACAGAGTTTTTATTCTAATAACTGAGATGGAATTTTGCACTCAGTTTAGTTCTCCAGGCCTGGCTAGGAGCAGCTCAAGAATAATCATCTGTCCTAGATAAATTGTCAGGACATTTTTGGGGAGCAGAAAAGATCTAGGGTAGGGCACCCACTTATCTAGTAAGTCATGGTTGCCACGATGTTAGCATCCATGGAGTGCCACTTTGAACTTCTAGCTTATATAGTTTCTTTAAAGAGGAAGAACTCTATTTGCTGGGCCGAGGCTGTTTCATCGAGAGGAATGTTTACAGCACTTTTATGGATGACAAAGCTAGTTTGGAAACAGAAAAAGGCTCGAAGGTCCACTGCCATCCATTGCCACATGACACATCTGTCTCTACTCATGGTTATCTTCCTGGCAAGAGTGAATGCAGTAGTAATCTGAACAGGGTTCTGACTCACGTTCTCTCAGGCTTCAGTGACTCTTCTTTGGCTCCAGGTTCCAGGAATACAGCAAGGCAAGCCATATGAAGCAATCAAATTTGTAGTTAAAATGGTAGGTTAAGGTGAATACAGATACAATCATGTGGTTCTAGCAGGTTGATGGTAGCTTTGGTGCATTCATGTTACAGCCTGAACAAGTTACCATGACTTCCGAAGTGTTCATACTTCAAATCAGGGAGTTTGGAGAATCTGGCTCAGAAGTGTATTTGACCAATCACTACGATCCTGAGGGACATGAGATAAGCTCATAGTGGATGCGGATCTGATAGGTAACATTTTCCTGTTAACAAACTGATGGCAAAGCTTCTGAAAATGTATGTGCAAGCACAACTGAAGCAAATTTATTTCTGTATTATATTCTCAACTTGTTACCGAAAGCAACGGAACATGTGTTTTCAGAGATGAGTCCTTTACTGTGAGGTGAATATTTATTTTCTCTTTCTTTATTATATATATAAAAGTAAATTAAGCTGAAACCTTGCCCAGTTTTCTGGAAAGCTGGTTTTAAATTGTAAATACCCGTCAGAGATGCAAATGGGTTGCCAGTACCGTATTATCCATACTGTAGCCTGTGTTTAGGTCATTAAGTTTTTTATATCAAAAACCTAGTTACTTGTTTATTACATATCTCAAATTGTTTTCCGAAAACTGTTGTAGGGCCCATATTCAAGGAATATGCCATTTTTTTCTTCCATTTACTCTTTTCTTTGTTTACCAGCAAACAGCCTTCCTCAGGAAGCTAAACACATTTATTCACACGAATGTCAACATGCTGATGTGCAATTGAGAAAACAACCTGATTCTAAAGAACTAGCAAAATCCTATAAGTATTTTTTCCCCTAAAATAGGTAAAAGACAAATGGTGTATACAAGCTATGTAGTACAGAAGGAAATAGTGACCATTTTTTGAAGCAAACATAAAATTTTACCTGTTACATACATTTTTAATTGCCATAGAATTCATTGTAAAATGAAGTGCAAGACAGGAACAGGAGTAATGAGCTTCACCGTACCTCTCCATGTCTGTGCCTCAGTACAGTCAGAGAGCTTCCTGGGATGTCTGTCGGGAAGCAGTGCAGGTGGCCTCCTTCTGAGCCCCAAAGTTCAGTGACCATGGTGCAAGCACTGCAGGGAAACTGCACTTGCAGTAAAGCCACTTTGGATATGGATGTTCACTTTGCAATAAAATTCCGTTAATTACCAAACCCTCACCCAGCTCGGGTATGGTAAGATTTAATTCGGTAGAAAAGTAATCTTTAAACAATTTTTTAGATACATCGCTTATTGAAAGGACCACGTATACCTAAGAAAGTGACACTGTGACACTTTTTGGGCTTACAAAAAAAATGAATGCAATCAAGGCAAACCCATGTCTAGCAAAATATGACATTTTCTTTTTTAAGTGCAAATACTGGTCCTGTTGGAGTGAATGGATACCATTTTCTTATTAAATAGCGTTTTCCTACCATCAAGCCATTGTTTCATGCCATTTAGGAGAGGGTGAAGAAAAGCAATGAAGGCTTTGTTTCAGCTCAGTGTATGACCAGAAGCAATATGTTTGTAAGAAATTTTTTGACATACTAATTGTTTTATATCATTTAAATATACTGTTGCCACTTGTTTAATATATGTGATTAATTTTTATAATTTCAAACCAAATGTACTGTACATTTATATAATTATTATGAGGACCATCTTATGGAAACCATCATGAAGAAAAATGGGACAAACATCACATTAATCGGTATTTCCAATTTCTTAAAAACACTGTTCTAATGTGAATTTAAAATGACCCGGCAAAGACTCCTAATCTCAGATATGTCAGATACACGGATAGCAGTTTAGTGAGTTGATTTGCTTATAACAGAGTGAGTAACTGAACTATTTATTTATGAAGCAAATGTTCTTAATAATGAGAAGATAGGCTGACTGAAAACCACTGAAGTAAGAACCTTCTGAAATAAAATGTTGCTTTTTAAATAGTTTGTCCTAACTGTTTAATAATGTTGGCTTTATGTAAGGAAAATTCTCATGTTCCAAATAAAGTAACAATTTAAGAAAAACAGATTTGTTTCTTTTTTTTTTAAAATTTGTTCTTATATTCATCTTTAAGACCGGTTTCTGATTTTTGTAAATTAGTTGGCTCATTTGGAACTTAGATACAGATAACTTGTCGATGCTTCCTGTAATGCTGTGTTAGAATCGGAAACACACTTAGTGCAGATGAAGGTTGTCCTGCACTCTGAAGGGGTTTGTCCCTGTTTTGTCATTCACTCATTAAACAAGGATTCTCCGAACAAACACGCTGTACAAAAAGGGAGAATAAAAGACAAAACTCCAGTACCTCATAGAATTCTCATTTTAATAAAACTACAGAGAAAAAAACATGTTAAATGACAATGGACATTATGAAAATGGACAAGGAGGGTCCACGGAGAAGCCTGTGTGTGGATGGGGAGGACAGCTTCATCCTAGGCTCCTTTCTACTTTCTCTGCAACCTCATTATAAACTTCTACTTTCTATATAATTATTTTGCTGCACCTCATTTCTTGTGGACTCTTAAGTATTGAGGGTGTTTTGTTTGGGTTCTGGAGATCGGACCTGGAGCATCACACAGGCTGAGCAAGTGCTTTCCCCACTGAGCTACACCTGTAGCCCACAAGCGGACACTTCTAAAATCTATACGCATATGTTTGCAGTACATAATGGTTACATTCGTCTCACGGAGCTGGTCCTAAAATCCAAAGTAAGTCTGACCATGTGATTTGGTGCCATCACTCAGCAGCGCAGACTTCAGTTACTCCTCAGAACCTTTCCTGAATAAAGGCTAATCTTCAACATGTATGGTCTGAGAAACAGCATAAGGTGCCTCTAAAACTAAGAGTTATGCGAATTTTGCATCCTGTTTATAATGCAGCTTTGATAGTTTTAATGTAATTTACCAGCCACATTTCTTACTGCTGTTCAGTTGAACGGACCGCTCAAGATGATCCACGGAGATGAAGGGGTGCATGTAGAGTCAGTTAAAAGAAAAAAAAAAAATCACCAACACCCAACATCTTTTGTTCAAAACGAAGGCAAACTGCCACGTGCAGCGCCTCACTTGGATGTGTCTGGAGTCTTGGAAGCTTGACTACCCTACGTTCTCCTACAAATGGACCTTGGACCT
>NW_022900926.1:69181839-69207021 GCF_012274545.1 Fukomys damarensis
CCTACAAATGCCTTGAGAGCTTGAGAGCTTGGTTGGAGGTTCTAGCAGGGGAGCCCAGCTACTCGTATACCCTTGACCGAGGAAACGATCCTCCTCTATCGGGGTGGTCGTCCTCTTCGACCGAGCGCACAGCTTCGGGAGAGACGCACATGGAGCGGTGAGGGAGGAAGGGGACACCCGCCTAGCCAGCCAGATCAGCCGAATCAACCCTGGCGATCAATGGGGTGACAGATGTCGCAGCCAGATCGCCCTCACATCCGAAAACCTGAGGGGGTGCAGGAGCTATATAAAACCCAACTTCCTTGCAACTTTTCACATAGGTTGAGTTCATTTATGCCGCTGCACTAGGATACCGCAACTAAAACCAAATCAGTACATTATAATAAAGATAATATACCCTCCAAAATGTTGAAATTGAAGCTAAACTGCATGAAATCGGGGCCGACCTTGTACTACCCAGAATTCCTTGCGGCTGGGTGGGGCATGCTAAGCACCTCCGTCTCCATTGGTGTAGCCTCAGCTCCCGCCCGCCCACCGCGCGTCTCTCTCCCCTAATCTTTTAGCGCCTGTCTCCCCTGGGTCCTCTGTCCTCGCCCTTCTTTGCCGCGGTGTCTCTGACCGCACCCCGGTGACAGGTAGGCTCCCCCTCCAGGGCCGGCGGCGTGGACAGTGGACAGGACGCGAGGACTAGGGGTGCTGCTCGTGTCGCCTCTTCCCGGGCTGCCACGACGCAAGACGATCAGTGCAAAATGTGGGTCCCGGGGGTGGAGCAGGTCCCTCCGCAGCCCTAGCTGCATTTGGAAAACCTGAGATGGTCAGATCGTAGATCGGTGCAGGATCCGAAATACAGCACTGCTGCACAGAAGTCCCCAGCTTCCCAAGACCCAGAATAGGAAATCCTAAACAGGAGCAGTGTGAAAGCCAGTCCTGGTTCTTCTGTCCTTACCCCAGCATTTAAAAATAATGGCTTTTTTTCTTCTTCTTCTTCTTCTTCTTCTTCTTCTTCTTCTTCTTCTTCTTCTTCTTCAGTCCTGGTTCTTCTGTCCTTACCCCAGCATTTAAAAATAATGGCTTTTTTTTTTCTTCTTCTTCTTCTTCTTTTTAGCTGAGCAAAGAATGACGCAGTAATCAAACAGGTTCCTGCGCTCAAATCTTGAATATTGCGGCAGCCCCCGCCCTGGGCTGGGGACCCTCTTGCGTCTGTTTTCCAGAAAACTCAAGAGCCGTCCTGGCAGAAAGACCCAAGCTGCACTACCCCGACGGTAGAGGCCGCATGGAGTCCGACAGATGGGTCCCGGCCGCCGCCGGAGTGGGTGTCCTGTCCACTCCCTTCACAGGTCTGCCGCGCCGCTGCGGGGCCTTCGAGGAAACCCTAAGTTCCCGAGCGCTTAGCTTCCTCCACCCGAGCCACTGTCGTGCCTCCCACCAGCGGAGGGTTTCTTCTTGTCAATGGATTTCTCTTCATAAATGGAATGTAATCCATGGCATTCTGTATCCCTTTCAACCATTAGGCTTTTGGTTTTTGTTTTTTTGGGGTTGTTTTCGTTTTTGCCTTCTAACCTATCATTAGTAAATATTTACTAATAAGGAGAAAAGGAATTAACCAAAAACTTTCCAGTTTCTCCCAGAACTTTGATTATCTAATCTCTGGGTAAATGTCCTGTGCCTGGCTCAGCCCGGCAGCTTTGGCATCTTGTCCGCATGGTGCTTTTATTTTTATTCTGTTCATTTGCTTTTTGTGAAAATTTTCAGATACTGAGAGACAGCGGCATAAATCCTATGTGTGCAGCCATCACCCAACTTCAGAGTGGCCTGATGGGTTTCCTCTGTCCACCTTTTAAAAGCAAAATTCAAGCCTCATGCCGTTCCATCTGAGAGTGCTGTGTTTCAGTATTTATTTCTAACAGACAGATTTTAAAACATAACAATGCCAGCATCATACCCAACAAAATTAACAGTTCCTTATTGTCATTTAGCTGTCTGTTTATCACAGACATGTTTAAGTAGTTTGTTTCAGTCTTGATCTAAACAAATACACATTGCATTTGATTTTATATCTTCCAGTATTTAAAAAATCTGTAACACTTTCCTCTGCATTAAAAAAAACTACTAAGTTACATTCAGGAATCATTTTAAGTCGGTAGAAGATTTATAAAATTATGTCTTATAACTCCCAGCCTTTCCTAATAACACGTTACATAACCATTTCAAACTAAGAAACTAATGGTGGGACATGACTAAATACAGATTTATTGAGGTTGCTATTTCTGGATCCAGAGTTATTTTTAGTCACCACGTTTCTTTAGTTGCCCTTCATCTGTGACAGTTTTCAACCTTTCCTTTGCTTTTCACTTCCTGGACAATATCGGTCAGGCTTTTTTTTTTTTTTTTTTGTAGAAATCTCTATGGTTAGGGCGCTGGCTGTCTCTGCGGGCTAAGGTTCATCATTTGGCGAAGGCCACATCCGCCACCTTCCCACATGTTCTCATTGCTCTTTCTCCCTGCATTGTTTGGAAGCAAACCATTAAGTTGTTCTGCCCAAGTCGCGAAGTCCCCAAAGACCACCAAGGAGTCAGGTCCGATGCAATTGCAAGAGGAGTTTATTGTAAGCTCGAGGTGTCACCTGTACTCTCTGGTGTCACCGTCACAGCGGCTTCAGACTGAGAGTCCAGATCCATTTTTGAAGCGGGTTTATATAGGATTAAGGAAACTTTTTGTTTATATAGTTTTTATTTTTAGCTCTCACTTATCATTGGATAATTAAGGGGTACTGGGAGGGCTTTTACATATCATTGGATATTCAAGGGATACCGGGAGGGCACGTATTGGAAAATCACCTAATGCCTACATTCGCAGAATCAATTCCTCTTTTTATTAGATCATCTGATTTTGCAAGCTAAGATATCAGTATGTGACTATGTCAGCTATAATTAATTCCTATATCAGCTATAACTAATTCCTACATTGATTAAATCAAACGAAAAGAAGTTTATCTCAACATCTTAAAAAGAGGAACCGAAGCAGAGTGGAGATGCCCTAGGATAACTTGCCCTAAAAAGAGGAACAGAAGCAGAGAGAAACTGTCACATAAAATGATATTTTACAGAAAGGAGCTTTTATATTTACCCTATTTTGGGTAAAGGGCTTGGAGCCCACCTTGACCTAGAAACTTGGTCCTTATAAAGTCAAGTCCATACACACCCAAAATGAGGGGAACTGTGTCCCACCCCCTGGAATTCTTATGTGAGGAAAGTTTGTGTCCCCCTTCTTATTTATTGTCCAGATTGTTCCAGCTTTGGTCAAAGGGACCCTTTTTGGTTTGTCTTTTTCTTCTCAGTGCTTCAGTTCCTTCTGACAGTATAAGGTGCTGCAGGCTTATATTGTATTCTCACTGCCCTTGCAGTAGAATCAACAGTCTTTTGCAATAGTAAATTGGGTTAAGAGCCAAGGTCTGAGTGCTAGGTTTATACGTTAGTTTTGAAGCCATTTATTTATGGAAATAACTGCTCTGCAAAATTCTCCCTGCTCTAGATTTGGCTCGTTTGCCTTAGGGACGTGGCCTTGAGGGAGCATGGTGAAATGAGACTACCCTCCTTTTAACATTCTCATTGATTCTTCACTCTTCCTGTAAACTTCTCTTGGCCCCTGAAGTGTGATCCAGTCCAGGCTCTGTTTTGTCTCTGTTCTAAGTTGTTTGTTCTTTTCCTCCACTCTGTGTTTACTCCTGCACACCAGGGACTGTTTTGTGTAAGCAGTCTGGTTTTCAGAGCTTGCCCGCGGTGCTTAGGAGATGCAGTCTTCTACACACAGAGATTCCCCCATCACCTGTTTAGCTGGTGCTTTTAAAAGCAACATTGCTAGGAATTACAAAAGCAGCTTTTGTATTTCTGTCATTTCATCTGAATTGACTAACAATTCTTATAATGAATAATTGTCACTTTTTACCTTAAAATACCATTCACAGAGGAGATGCTCTATAATAAAATCAACTCGCAGAATAATGAGTTATTACCCTAGTGACTTCCAAAGATGACAAATGTGGGTTTGGGGTTTTATTTATATGTCTTTATTTTTACTTTCTGCATGTTATTATAACTTGCCAGCCAGTGGTTGTTTTTGTTTTTTTTAATCATTTTGTAAATAACAGTGGTACCTTGGTTCACAAACAATTTATTCTGTGATTTTGGAAAACTTAGTCACATTTGTGTTTCTGTGGGAAAGGGTGCTAATGTTGTGTTTGTCACCCGATGAAGAGTTTGTAAACAAAAACAAAAATCAAACGCTTTTGTTTTCAAACCAAGTTGTTCACACACAAAAAGCGCTTGTGAACATGGTGTCTCAGTACTTGACATCATTTTTATATACAAATCTTCTGACTTCTACAAGAATTTGGAAGATCTGGTGATGCTGGGCCCTCATTTCTACAGGGAAGCAGTCACTGATCTAAATGCGGATTTCCCTACCAATCCCTCTTGTCTCGGTATTTATTTTCTGTTATATTAAGGGGAAAGTGAAAATTTTTGTGGTTCCAGGACCTGAACTAAATTTACCTCCCTTAGTTATGTCACTTGTCTCACCCTGTCATTCATTAATATCATTTGTCTAACCAAGGTATGCTTCTGAGTTTGTTATTCTTGGTTTCTTTTATGGGGTTTGAATGGATTCTGTATACGTATGTAATATCGTACTTTGTCAAATTCTTCTCCTCTCTGTCTTCATTCCACCCTGCTTCTCCTACTCTCCTGTGAATCAAGAGGTCTTTGTTTTGGTAAGAGAATCCCAACTTTAAAGTAGTTAAGCAAAAACATGGTCATTTGACCACCTGCTCCAGCCCAGTCACAGTGGGCAGGCAGACGGGGCACAGTAATGAGCGAGTCCACCCTGCAGACGGGTGAAGGAGCCATCTCGGTCCCTTCAGTAGGGCCAGCTGCATGGGCGATAGTGATTATATGCAAGAGTCACTGCTGGGGAACCGCTCCACATCTCTGTGAGGAGACTTTTTCACTAAATTTGTGCCCACGTAGATTCAAAACAGGTGGGAAAAGTTGATGATGCCAGGTGTCCCAGGAGAGAGTGGCTCAGCCTAATGTGCAAGAACCTCCCGTCTGCATGAGGAGGCAGCTAGAACCCGCTGCAAAACGGCCACCCCAGTTCGGAGAGCCGGTGTCCACAGTCTCATCACTCAGGCCTTTCTTGACACCACTGTGGGCTGCGTGTTGGTCACTAATACTTGAGACTTCATTTGCCTTGGAAAACCCAGCAAGTCCCTGTGTTGAGAAACAGGGGCACGCTTGTAAAAGAAAAGACAAAATGGCCAGAAACTCATGATGCAGGAGCAGTTCACCTAGAAGAAAGGGTGTGTGGGTGTGGGAAGGGGCAGATCTGTGCAGAATCCTACGCGAGGCCCTGCTCTTGGGCATGTCACTCTGCCCTGGCAGCTTGGGCTCTTACACAGGACTGTCTTTTCCTCTGTCCCGTCCTCTTGTTCCTGATCCCAGTGCAAATGTCTCTTACTTGGTAGTGGTTTTATAAAGCTTGATACAAAACTAGCCTAGTGACAAGCAGCACACATTTTCACATGTGCTCTCAAAAGTGAAAAGTCAGAATCCCTTGGAAGGACTTGTTTTTTAAAATGCATATTTCTAGGTCCTTCCAAGAACTGAATGTAAATTGAGGTCTAGGTCTGTCTGGGCTTTAACCCATCCGTCCCCCTCCTTCCCATGTGTTCTGAGTTGTAAAGGTTGGTTGTAAAAGTCTGAGTACAGCACATACCTACACCTCTGGGTGTTAGAACAAAAGCCCTGGACTCTCACTCTGAGGCTACTGCTTGGTAGGCATCAGGTGACAACCTCTGTGGGAACCAAGGCCCCTTTTGTCCCACTATGGGGAGCCTGACAATGGAAGCCAAGCCTACACCTCGTAGTCCTGGTTCTCCCCTCAGCGTAGACACTGGAGATAGATGCCTGGGGACCTGGCGAGGCTGCAGTGTTCAACTCTGCCCGCCTTGGATGACTCCAGGGTACAGCGCAGACCCGGGCCTAGTGGGGACTCATCCTGGGATGCTTGGCATTAGCTGGAAACATTCTAGAACATGTACACAAACCGATGTCGCCAGAAGGGAGCTTGTTTGCATTGTTTCTCTCCCCCCACCCCAGCTTTCAAACTTGAAAACTTTCATACCTACAGGCAGTTGTGATTAGTATAATGGATGCCTTTCGACTCAGTTCATTTTGTTACATTTGCTGTCTCCCTCTCTTCATTTTTCTTAATCACATAAAACAAGAAAGAAATAATTGTCCTAATAACTACAAATGAACACCAAGTTGACAACATCAGGTGTCCAATCCGTATTCAGATTTTTCCTACTGCTTCCCAAATGTCTCTGAACTGTTATGTGTCTATCCAGTACATGAAACGATTCCCCTGGTCTAGGGACTAATCAGGATGCAGTTGTTTGGTTGGTGTGTCTGTTCTCTTTTCAACAAGAACAACAGTATCTGCCTTTCCCCTTGATGCCATTGGTTCTTGAAGAGTCCAGGCCATTATCTCACAGAATGGCCCAATCCTGAGTAGACCCAATTTCTACCTTTTTGATTAGATTTGGGTTAAATGTTTTTTAGATGATTTTGTAGGCTTTACTGTGGCCTTCTCAGTAGGTCACAACAAGAGGGACAGGATGTCCACGTACCTCTCCCCCACAGTTAGCTGTTTCCTAATTAGATGGGTAGTGAGATCTCTAGACCCTCTCATTACATACTTCTCCTTTATTATAAGTAACTTAGGGGGTGATGCTTGGAGACTGTGTGACTATTCTCTACCACAATGCTTCCAGCATCCACGATCTTTTATTATCATTCATTTACACAAATTCTTCACTAATGAGTTCTACTTCTTGTACAAAACAGCCTTTTTCTTTTTAAAAAATATCATTTATAGACATAGAGAAATATTATCATTTATACACATAGAGATTTTGTTGTTGTGTGTTATAAATCCAAACCATGGCCCAGATTTCATTGCCTTCGCCTTTGATACGCTTTGTTTATCTGTAGCCCGCACTTTCTTCCTGGCTCAACAGAATCAACCTCTTGTAAAAGTAGTTGAAACCACAATGGGAATGCTAAGTGTGCTCTTTTTCTGCTCCTTCAGTTCTGCACCTACAATGACACTTATCTTCTTGGGGGGGGCATTTTTATTTTTTAATTTAGCTTGACAAGGAATTTCTGGAAACGAAAGAGCAATTACAGAAGCTGAGAATGGTATGAATATGAAACAAGTGTCTATAGTGCTGATTTCTTAGAAAAGCAGAGATGTTAAAAACATTAAGAATTTGGGGCTGGGGGTTAGCTCAGTGGTTCCGCTGCCTGCTTCACAAGTGCAAGGTCCTGAGTTCGATCCCCATACCAGAAAGAAAAAAAAAAAGAATAATGTCCTAAGCCAGATGTGGTGACACATCCCAGTATTCAAGAGTTTGAGGCAGGAGAATCACAAGCTTGAGGCCAGCCTAGACTACACAGTGAGTTCAAGACCAGCCTGGACTACACAGCAAGACTCTAAAGGAGATCAAGAGATGGAGGGAGGTAAGAGGGAGAGGAAGGAAAGAGGATGAAAAGTAGAATTGAGATCTGTTATGTACACACACCAACTTCCCACAACAAATGTAAACATTATGTAATACAAAACATGTACTAATAAAAAATAAAAACCAGGAAAAAATAAAAAAACAACAGTGTCCTAAAACCAGAAAAGCAATCAATCAGGAAATACTTAGCTGAAATTACCAAGAAGTCGCTTCTTGTTTAGGAGTTGTATAAAAGCAAACTAAAGGGTGGGAGCACTTCTCCCCCATCTAAGTGAACAGTCTTTCTCCATCCTTGTCTCCTGTTTTCCTTTCTCCAACCTCTTTCTGTCCCTTTCTTTCTTTTCCTCGCCCTCCCCTCCTCTTAGTCTTCCCTATCTCCTTTCATCTGAGCTCATCGCCTGTTTACCACAAAAGTGAAATCAATCAAAGGCTCCATGTTAACCCTGACCGGCCCTGCTCCCTCTACACCCATCCTTGGTGTGGGAGCCAGAAGCAGGTTCTGAGTAACTATCAAGCAGTGCTGTCTCCCTTCTGTCCAGCCAGGCCAGTTCAAGGCTCCCTTGAGAAGTACTAGTCCTCCAGGCTTGTGACACCACCTTTCCTGTGTGACACCAGCCCAAAGTCACTAGGCACAAGGCCTCTCCGTTGGCCTGTCCCCAGTCCTTCTGGAGGGCTGCGCTGATTTCTGCATCTGCCTTTCCCACCAGGGAGAATGTAAGAAGTGTTTGGTTTAGGCTTGTTGGAGAAAGTACTGAGTTCATCTCAACCAGCAACAACCCAAGTTGAGAGTAGGTGGCTTTGGCTGTGGAATAGAGAGTTCTGTGATCAGACTTTCTGAGCACAATGCTGCCCAACAGAACTCTCTGCAGGGACGGGAATGTCCCTTTCTACTCTGTCCATGAGGCACCTACTAGCTACACCTGACTGCTGAGACTTGAAGTGTGTCTGGTATGACCCAGGATTTGAGTTTTAATTTTTTTAAATTTCAGTTGCTCAGTTGAGGCTTAAATTGCCTCGCTTAACTAATAATGGTCACTGTACAGGCCAGCACAACTCTGAAGAAGTATTTTTATGATGTTCCCCACCCCTACTTGTCATTGTGGGTATGTCTTTTTCCTGTTTATAACAGTGTTGGTTTTCAGGCTTCTCTTATGGCTAAATTTGCTCCCCTGCATGAGGTTCAGGTTATCAGTCATAGGGGAGATTTCCACTGCTCCCTCAGGCTGTGTCCCTGCCGTCCTTGCCATTGACTGCAGAGCAGGGAAGAAGAGAGCATGTCTCACCCTGGGCTTTCATCCTAGGTAGCCACCTGCTGTTCCATCAAGTGTCCGTGGTTGAAATCGATGGGCAGAAGTTGGTGCTGACCTGAGACATCCTTCATTACATGGCTGAGAAGCACCAGCTCTTTGGCAGGGGCCTCAAGGAGAGAACCCTGTACTGTGGCACCGCTCTTCGGCCTTAGCTGATTAGCTGCCTTCTACAGCACGTCCCATCTCCTTTATGTCTTCTCATTAATGTGGCCAGGGCGCAAAAGTCCAGAAAGGCCATAAGGCCATAAAGTTCTACTGGAAATGCAGAACAGAGAATCTGAGTAAAACATATTTAGATCATAATTCCTAAAGTCACAATCCCAAGTGGAATCCTAAATGTGGAACTCCTGACGGATCAAAATGCCTACAGTCTAAAATCCCCAAAGAACAAAATCCTAAAAATATAATTCTGGAAAAAATCATTTAAAAAATTCTTTAAAAGACATTTACTTATATGTCACAGAGGATATTTATTTGAGAAACATAAAACTATGGTAGAACAGGCCAGGGATTTAGCTCAGCGGCACCACATCCGCCTTGCAAGCACAAGGTCCTGAGTTTGATCCTCACTACCCACCTCAAAAAATGTCAGAACTCCCCATAGGCAACTTGATACTGTAAAATAGGCAACAAAGCATTTTTGCAAACAGAAACACTCAGATACACTGACAGTACTCATTTGGACTTAATAACTGTAAGCAAATGAAGAGTGTCCAGAAAGTAGTAGGCTAGAGAGAGAGCAGTATAAGTTCCTGTCACTGTGGTTGGTAATTGTGTGCACCCAGCCATACAACCACCATTGTCTGAAATGCTGTGTTAATCCATCTGAGACACTTGACAAGATAAATCACAGCTTCAGTGACTTGCCACCACCTTGGCAGTCAGGATCTTGAGAAATTTTATCTTTCACAAATACAGATGTACAAAAGGGCGTACATTTCTTCATTTATTGAGGAAATACCAACTTTTTCATATATGTTCATAATACTCTTTCACAAAGTTGGCCTTGAAGTGTGCATTTTCAAGGGGGTCAAATTTGCAAAAAAAAAAAAGATGCACTGAATTAGAGCTTTCTAAAAGCCTGTGCAATTTATGCCTCCAGAATTGGAAATGATGCAAACATGAAATCCACAGCATAGTGAATTATAAAAATTAATACAGGCAGTTTGAAATAATGAGGGCAAAAAAAAATTGAAAAAAGATACACACACTCACACCATAAAATATAATTTGACTTTGTGGATTTCAGCATTCAGAATTTTAAACTGTTGGGATTATGATTTTTTGGTTTGTGATCACATTGGAGGTAAATGGTAGAAAAGAATTCCCTATCTGGTGTCATTTCAAATTCCAATATGTTAAATACTTTGGTACTACTTTTTACCTTTCTTGCAAATTTATTGTCATTGAGTATGAGCTACGGGAAGCTGTTGTGACACTGAAAGCTAGGAATAGGATACTTTGGATTATAATTTGTTTGTTTTGGTACTGGGTGGGGATGGAACTCAGGACCTTGTGCTTGCAAGGCAGGCGGCGGCACCACTGAGCTAAATCCTTGGCCCTGGATGATAATTTGAAACCAAGGTCTCATCATCGCACTATTGAGATGTAAGACCCTGACAGTGTCAGGCTTTATCTTGCTGCCTGATGGGTATAGTAACAGTGAGTTCCTTACGGTTCCTGTGGCTCCTTATGGGAGCCAATGAGGTGATGGATACAGTGTTTGGCACTGGTGCCCTTCAAGCATTCAGTGAGTGATAGCTCTTCACCAGGAGGCCAGTGCATGGGTGCCAGGGTAGGAATGACAAAGAGAGGGCAATCGGGACTGGGAGGCTCTCTGATTTGTGAGAGGGTTTTTTGAGCTATAGGGTTGGCTTTGCATCTTTCCTTTTAAGAGACAAGTGTAGGTAAACACTTCTTGGTGCGTAGGTTGCCAGAGCCTTAAGGAAAAGCATTCCGGACTCTTAGTTATGTAGGCTGGCGAGTTCAGAGGGGAAAGACTAAGGAACCTTTTGTGTTTGAAGGATCAACACATATGTGGAGGGGACGCTGGATCTCTTGGCACTGCTTATCATGCATCCTTTCTTACAACCAGAGAAGCAACAAAAAGAAGTGGTTCACATGGCTCCGAAGGCTGTAGTTAGATATTTCCCAGTGTTTGAAAAGGTAGGTAGCAGAGAAGCTCAAGAGCACAGTGTAACTGTACCACAAGCAGCTGACAGGGATTCCTCACTGCCCAGGGAGGAGAAAGCTGAGCAAAGACCTAACAGACTCCTCACAGCTAACAGCGGCCGTCAGCATGGAGCCCCCGGGCTCTATGAGCCACAGAGTATGAACACCACTGCTCTGCAGTCGGGAACTGCAGCCTCACCCCGTGTGTACATTATTATCCGTGCATACCACAAGTGCCACCCCGTGTGAGCCATAAAGAAGCTGAAATCACCTCATTCACTCATTCATTCAATACCTGTTGGCCAGCTGCTATGTGTCAGACATTTGCTTTCAGAGTTTGACAAAGAGAACCATTTCCATTTTATTTTTCTTCCTCTGCTCTTGTTTTGTTTTCTTCTTCTTACTGCTGTATCTGCTCTTCTGAGGTTTAAATTCCTTTTTTCTTTCTTTCACTAGGATGAGTTTTTTTTTTTTTTTTTTTTAATGTTTTAGTTAGAAACAAAATAAGAGAATGTCAAAATACAGACAGGCCTATTTGGTAACTCCTTCTTTAGGGCAGGAGAGTTAAGAAAAAGGAGAAAAGTAGGTTGAAATTTTCTGTAGCTGGGATCTACAGCATCCTTCCCAGAGAGGTTTGTGAGGTGGGAAAGGAGCCTAAGGAGATTTGTGTCTCCATGACACAGACGACGACAAGGCACCTGTGAGGTGCAGATTGTTACCCTTGCACATAGCGAGAGGGAACTGCAGGGGTTCAGTGAGCTGTCTGAGACAT
The DNA here is from genome assembly GCF_012274545.1 of Fukomys damarensis. Lineage (NCBI taxonomy): Eukaryota > Metazoa > Chordata > Mammalia > Rodentia > Bathyergidae > Fukomys > Fukomys damarensis. Next base: position 69,193,676 of record NW_022900926.1, read on the forward strand.
GGCTGGAGAATGGAGCTCTGGGCTCACTGTCCTATGCTGCTCTGGCTGCAGTGGCTGTGTTAGATTAGGAGCTGGGTTCCATCTGTCAGACATGCACACGCATGTGTGCACATGACCACCACTGTGGGCATCTGAAGATTCCCTGCCAGAGGGAGCTCCCGTTGGTTTCCACTGTTCTCTGCCTTTCCCTGATCAAAATGTGCTCTTCTAAATCCTTTTATCCACCTTACTCTTAAACTAGGAACCAACATGAACTTAGGAGTCTAATTTCCTGTTTTTGGAGATGGGCAAGGAAGTCTGCTTTTACAGCCACGTTTGGTTTATTGCAAGTCCTGCTGTTCATAGAAACAGAGGCCTGGGAAACAAGAGTGAGAGACAGGGAGACAGAACCATAGAAAGTAACTAGACTAGACTAACCCCAGTCAGATTTACAGCTGAATCTCTACCTCTACCTCTTGGGGCAGTTAAAATGGTCAGAGCACTGCATACCGAAAGGAAGTGAAGAGCAAAAGTTTCCTAGCTTCCTTCCATGACCCTTACACCTAACCACACCAACCCTGCTTTATCCTCTGGAGGCCGCAAGAGCGAGACCTCGAAGCTCCTCCGGTGAGACCTTGAATCACTTTTTAACTTCCCATTTCTTTTGCATTGCTGACTTTCTGTTGTGCGGTCAGTGACTGGCATGGTCCCTCCAGAAGGTGAATTTCTCCGCGGCTGAAAGTTCTTGTGTGTTTATCCTGAGGTGTCCTTGGCATGTCTATGAATTCCTATGCCCTCTTCCTTTTAAAATTTAAAACATTTAAAAATTTAATTAACGTAATAAGTATGTATATTTGTGGAGTATAGTGTGATGTTTTGATCTATGTATACATTATAGAAAGATTCAGACAAGCTAATTAATATATCCACAACCTCACCAATTTCCCCCTTTTTATGATGGGAACATTAAAAATCTATTTTTTTTTTTGGTGATTTTGAAATAGCCACTGCATTATTTATTAAGAGCGTAGTCACCTTACCATCCTACTCACCTGCAGGCTCAGAGATCTCAGGATTTCTGTGGTTGGGAGAGGTCACAGACCCCTCCTTCCTCTTCCCATATGTTCTCCATGTTCATTTCATCCTAAGGTTCAAGTTTTGTTAGTGAAGACTGAACCTAAACATGGTTTCTCTACCCAGGGAATTTGGTCATCCACGTGCCTTTTTCCTCTTCGTGCCTCCTGAAACAGTCAGGAGGCTTTTTTAGGAAGGTGCTGATATTTGCAATAAGCCACCATTAAAGAGGCCGTTTAAAAGGACTGAACCTTGACATCAGCCGATAAAGGAACTGAGCTTCTCTCAGAGTGAGGCTGTAGATCCAACGTGACCCAGAACAGGGAAGAATGGCTCCTAAACACCCGCAAGACTGTGAAACTTCTGGACACTGTGGTCCAGCATTCTGTATTTTAACAGCTAACCGTCCTAGCATAAATTGTATAAATGATATTCTGTTTCCTTTTCTATTTTGTTTTGTGCTTTCTTGTGAGACCTGTAAGCACAAGCCACTTCCTCAAGTCAAATCCCAGGCAGGGCCTGATGGTAGTCAGTTTGGCCATTCCCAGGCTCAGGACCCCAGAAACTGCATCCCTGGCAGCCAATGCAGGGCAAGGCCTTCGGCTGCAGGCCAGCAGTGTGCCGGTGGCCCCTGTTCTCACTGCTCCTTCGGAAGATTCCGTGGGGTGAAGGGTGAGAAGAGGAGACCCAGTTACTCTCTGTATTGCTCCAAGGGCTGCAGTGTTGTCAAGGCCCTTTACCTTTATCTCATCTGACCTTCTCGGTGATCCCAAGGTACTGGGACACTTGCTTTCTCTAACACCATACTCTGCTGTGAAAGACTGCAGATTGCCTCATGGAATTTTTTTTCTAAATGCAAGTGAGGACAGGAATACAAAAAGAAGTTTAGTGAGTGGGGTCTGAGGTAACCCACCCTTTTGGTGGCCAGGTAAGGAGCCAAATCCTAGCCCAACAGCAGAGTCCCCAGCTCCCATGGAACATCTCAGTTCAAACAGGGCTGCTTCCTTCAGGTCGTTAAAAAAAAATTTCTTTGGTAGGATCATTCGTGAATCCATTATATAACCTATTTTTTTTTTCTCCAGATATCAGACAGTCTGCCAGATTCGCAGAATACTTTGGTGCCTTGATACATATTGTTTATTCTTTTTTGTGTGCGTTTGTGGTACTGGGGATCAAACTCAGGACCTTGTGCTTGCAAGGCAGGCCGTGGCAAAATTGAGCTAATGGTACTGGGAATTGAACTCAGGTCCTCATGCTTGGGAGGTAGGCAGTAAAGGAAATCTTTTTTTTTTGTACTGGGGATTGAACTCAGGTCCTTGTGCTTACAAGTCAGGTGGCGGAACCACTGAGCTAAATCCCAGCCCTCTAGTTTATTCTTAAAAAATAAAAAATTGAACTAGAGCTTTTATGGACTAGGATCAAAAAGAATTTATATATAATTTAAAGATTAATTTTAAAGACTACTGATTCTGCTGATGAAAGAGAAGATCGATGGTGTCCAAGCAGTCTCCAACCCCTCCTCAGCCACTGTCCTCTTCCCCTAGGTGAGCAGGACAGCAGCCATCTTAGCCTCTGTCTGGTTTCAAGCTTGCTTTCTGAGTCTGAACTAGCTCGTGGCCCATGTGATAACCACGCTACCTATGGGCCTATGTGGTAGACTGTGTGGTAACATATGGTGTGAAACCATAGAGCCAAACTTATCTTGCGAACCCCTTTTGAGAAATTTATGGAAAACATGTTTTCTAAAAAATGTTTTTACCTTAAAGAAAAACATATTTTTACCTCTATAAGATGAGCACAGGTTGGGAATTTGGCACAGTGGTTTAACCACCTGCTGGGCCTGAGTTCGATGAGCACAAGTTTGTATCAAACGACAAAGCCTATAGTTGCTCTTCAGCTCAATCTTCTGGCTCAATGCTTGTGAACTTGGCCCTGGGTGCTGCTCTTTGCTCTGCGACTGTCACTCTGCCAGTCACGAATGGCTCCCCAACTGTATTGGTCTCTGCATTGCATGGGTTTCAGGGCTGCCACCTGCCCCGCCCCCTGTCTTCACAGCCTGTTGGCTGTTTCTAGCTTATGACACGAGTGAGCTCCCCTTTGTTTTGCTGTGAATGTGGTAAATGCTCAATACACCATTGCAGTCGGGAGACTGCTTGACTCCTGGAATTACTGTTTGACAGACGTGCTGACTCCCATTGGCTCCTCTGAGCCCCAGGGTGGCCTGACTCAGAGAGTCTTTTGATAACATCCTCACGAGTTAATCACTGTCTGGCTTCAGTGATTATTTTCTTGGTTTTCTTCATGGTTTTAGCTTTGCATATGTATTACTAAACAATCATTTTATTTTACCTGTTTTAGAATTGCTATAAATGGAGACTTACAAAGTAGTGTGTGTTAGTTTGCTCTTTAAATGTACTTAAAATTTTGCCCTGTAGGAAACTCTGGGCCAGAAGTCATGGCATCCAAAGCACGTCTCTACTACTTCTGTGGCAGGGGCAGGATGGGGTCAATCTGCCAGCTGCTGCTGCCGGAATGGAGGTTGGTTCCTGACTGGGAAGAGGAAGGAGGATAAGTGGGTGGTTATAGAAGTGCCTTTCCTCTTTCAAATTCAAGATGGCACCTCCAGCTTTTATCTCTCCTTCCTCTTTCCAAGGGTTGTTTGTTGGTATGAGAGTAGGGAGCGATCATAGTCCCAAGGAGCAGGGGATAAGGAAAGGGAGGTGTGGGGTGTTTTGGTAGCTTCGTACATGTTAAAAAATTTTGGTAGATAGCAAGAATAAGAAGAGAGGGGAGACGCATGTCTGACTCATTCTTTTCCTTGAGATCTGCAGATTTTCTAGGGTGTTTTCATCCCTACCTCAGCATCTCAGTCATTTAATACCCATGCTGTCAGAACTTTTTGTCTCACAAATGTTCCCCGACTCTGAGTTCCTTCCCCGCTGACTTTTTTTCACGGGCATCTTGGAATTGTTTTGTGCAGACATAAACTTCCTTTCCTTGTTTCATATCTCCTCTGGAGAAAGGGCTCATGCTCTCTTTTCCTCTTTTGCTTTTAAGAATATCTCCCCTATGGTGCAAACTGTAAGTATCACCCCCACAAAAACTTTATAACCCCATCAATAAATTATTATAAGCCCACCTGAGTAATGATCTTTAGCTGTCTTCCTTTGATTATATGAGCATCAAAGAGAAATGTAATTTGTCTGGATGTGGAGGGAGAATAACACAGATGAGAATGAAAAAAAGGAGAACAAAGAAAAGGAAGAGGAGCCACTGGAAAACTGGTGACAAGGACAAGAATTTGGAGACTTAAATAAAAAAAAAAAGAATTTGGAGACTTAAGGTGAAGTAAAGGTGGCTTGGGACTTGAAATAGGCAAAACTTGAAAAGGGCTGGCTGCTAGTCCCATTTCATCTAAGCTGATCTGCACACATTCTCTCTCATGCCTTTCGGCTATGTTGGGGATAGTTTTATAGTTCCTTTTAAAATTTTATTCTGAAACCTGCCAGGAATTTATTTTCTGCTATCAGAATTTCTCTTTCCTTGAGGTCATAATAATATCTTTTTATTCTTTAATTTGAAGAAGAATTTCTATTTCTTTGTTTTTTTTTCCTTTTTTGGTACCAGGGATTGAACTCAGGCTCGTGCGCTTGAGAGGCAGGCGCCAGAACCACTGAGCTAAATCCCCAGCCCTGAAGAAGAATTTCTTGAAACAAGAGAACAATTATGAGAAGTTGCAGAAGCGTGAACCTAGATTTATTCAATGTTATCTTATTAGAAAAAATAGAAACTTGTTTGTGGAAACATCATTTTAATATAGAACAGAGCGCTCTAGAGTGACAACTATTAGAAAAGACAAGCACACAGAATGATTGCTGTCAACAACTGTCCCATGTTCCTGCCATGCAGCTAAATGTATCAATTCCCTGGTCTCTAAAAATACTTACCAAGCAGGCTTTGGTGGTAACCTCAACTAATACAGTACTGTGGGGTGACCAGTGCTGCATGCCCCGAAGTCCCCTTCTCTAAGAATTTTAAAATGCTAACCCAGTGGACCAGGAGGGGAGAGTCAGGGAAGGAGGATATTCTTGACTTTCCCTGGTTTACATCCACTTTTATTCAGCTGTTTTAATAGATTAACAGAAACCATTCTGTTTGGTCATGATAGAAAATTCATAATGTAGAAGTGAAACTATGCAAAAATCCAATTCTGGTTAATTTTTGACCAAAGAAGACCTTAATCATTACCATTTCCCAGAAAAACATTTCACACTGAGAGAACATATTAGTGGTTTAATAATATTTATAACAGCCATGTGACTATCCTTAACTAAAGAAACACAGATATCTCTGTTGTTGCTGATGAACAACCATGAAATTACTTCAGATTATTTCTAAGAAGGCCGATTTACAGTTGTCAGCAGCTGGTCACTGACAAACCACACAACTTTGGGAGAGGTTTTAACTTCTCTGCCTCCTTGATAAGAGATTTTTGTTAAAAATTGCTCTGAAAAATATTATTGGCTCCTAGAAGCAGACATCACTTCTAGTTGATGTTTGAATTACAAGCAGTGGCAGAGCACTCAGCTCTTAAATACTCTTTCAAGATTGAACAAGTGTAGAAATATCTTTAGTGGATGGAGATTCTGTAGCCTCATTAGTAATAAATATGGATATTTGGGCTGGAGATGTAGCTCAGCAGCACAGCACCTGCCTGGCAAGTGTGAGGTCCTGATGTAAACGCACATGAGGAGTTTATTGCAAGCTCGAGCCTGGACTCTCGTACCTCACCGACTAAGCAGATCAGAAATGAGAGCCCCGACCCTCTTCTAAGGCGTAACTTTATAGGGTTTGGGAGGCTTGAAATCCTCTTTCTCATTGGTGTTACCTTTTACTTCTTATTCCTATTGGGTGTTGCTGGGGCACTTGTGAAAGTGGGAAGAAAACTATTTCAGGCTGGGGAGGGGGCTAGTTAGCTAGCATAGCAGGATACAAAGTCAACACTCAGAAATCAACAACATTCCGATACACGAATAACCCACTCACTAAGCAAGAAATTAGGCAAACAACACCATTCACAACAGCATCAAGAAAGGCCAGAGATCTAGCTCAGTGGTTCCCACCACCTGCCTTTCAAGTGCAAGGTCTCGAGTTCAATCCCCGGTACCAAAAAAAAAAAAAAGAAAGAAAGGGAAAAAAAAGCATCAAGAGAAATGAAATGCTTATGAATCACTCTAACAAAGGACATGAAATACCTTTATATGGAAAACCACAGTACTCTGAGGCAAGACATTGAAAAGGATATGCAATCTCAATCAAAATACCAATAGCATGCCTCATAAACCGAGAGAAAACAGACCTAAAATTCATTTGGAACCAGAAGAGACCTAGAATAGTAAAAGCAATCTGGGCAGCAAAGGCAAGTCGGGGGCATCACAATCCCTGATTTGAAGTTCTATTACAAAGCTACAGTGACAAAAGCAGCATGGTACTGGCAAAGAAACAGACCTGAGCATCAATGGAACAGAAGATGCAGAAACAACTCCAAGCAAACTCAGCTACCTTATCTTTGATGAAGGGGCTGAACACCTTTTATGGAAGAAAGATAGCCTCTTTAATAAGTAGTGGTAAGTAAACTGGCTTTCCACATGCTGAACATGAACCTAGATCTGTATCTCTCATCAAGCACTGAACTAAGATCAAAATGGATCAAACATCTAATTATCAAAACAGAAGCAATTAATCTGCTTGGAGATAGAATAGGCAAAACTCTTGAAGACATGAGTGCAGGTAAACACTTTATGAACAAAATCCCAAATGTACAAAAAATACATATTACAAAGAAACAATTGGGATCACATCAAATTAAAAAGCTTTTGCACAGCTAAAGCTTCACCTAGAGAGTGAAGAGACAACCCACACAGTATGAAAAAGGTTTTGCCAGAGGTTCCTTAGAGGACTAATGTCTACAATATATAAAGAAGTAAAAAAAAAAAAAAATCAGACTCCGTAACTCAAAGACCCAACCAAAAAGTGGGCCTCTAAACAAAGATACTTCTCGGATGAAGAAGTACAAACAACAAAGAAATATATGATAAAATGTTCAATGCCACTGGTCATTTGAGAAATGCAGATTAAAACAGAAAGAATAGCTATCATCACAAAAGCAACCAATAGCAAGCACATGGTGTTGGGCTGTGTTGGAAAAAGGAACCCTTTTCCATTGTTGGTTGGAGTGTAAATTGGTTCCACCACTATGGAAATCAATATGGAGATTCCTCAAAAACCTAAATCCATTTGACTCAGCTATTCGCCTTCTAGGCATCTTTCTGAAAGAGTTAAAAGCATCATACCAGTAATATTGTCACATCTGATTTCTGGTTGGAGCCAAAGAAGTCATGTCAAGGGGACAAGCATTGCTGTTCTGCTGTCCAAACAACCAATAAGGATTGTAAACTCAGCCCAAATAAAACATTAGAGGAACGAAGTTTAATGAAAGGAAGACACTTACTTTGTAAATAGGAGTAGGAAGAGGGAGGAAAGAATATATTTAGCTACCTTGATGACAATCAGGGTAAGGGGTTCCGGAAAAATGGAGGACCTATGGGTCCTGGTTCTTGGCTGTTTTTATGGAAGAGGTTGGACTGTCCCATCCAAAACTTGCCATAACTGGGTTGGCTTCTGGGCGAGCAACTCTGCTTAATGTCACTTCTTTTGGTGGTCTATATGCAGCCTCTTGCATAAGCTTTCTTTGGGTCTCTTTGTTTTGAAGGTGCCACCTATGAGATGTATAACACAGCCTCACATTCAAGGCTGTTATTAAAAAGGATACATGTGCATTTTAGTGTGTTAATAGGGGAAGAGAATAACAAAAACATGTATGTGTATATATAGATGTGTCTAGGTATGCTTTATATACTAAGTAAACTTTCCATAATATAGCCCCCTCTCTACTTTGTCTCTTTTGTATTTAACTGGAGGTGGGGAAGGCAAGTGGAACCCTGGCACTGAAGTGAGTCAGGGTGCTTATCACCTCTCCCTGCTTGTTTTTCTTAGCTGCTGCTTTTCCTCCTTCTCCTTCTTCCTTTTTTTTTTTTTTTTTTGTACTGGGATCAAACTCAGGGCCTTGTGCTTGCTGGGCAGGCACTGTACCACCAAGCTACATCCCTCTCCCTTCTTACTTTCTCTAGCAGAAGTTTAACCTTTCCCTGCCTGTCCCCCAGGCTTCCCTACAATATATGAATACCCATGTTTATAGCAGCACAATTTACAATAGCTAAATCCTGGAAACAGCCCATATGCCTATCAAGAGATGAATGGATAAAGAAAATGTGGTATTTATATACAATGGAATACTACCCTGCCATAATGAATAACAAATTCAAGTCACTTATAGGTAAATGGATGCAATTGAAGACCATAATTTTAAGTGAAATAAATAAGACACACAAGTTTAAATGGAGAAACCCTAAGGGTAAATAAGGAGCAAAATGGAGTAGATAGTAGGAAGTAAGAAGAACATGTTCAAATGGGAAGGAGTACAAGGGAGGGCGAAGGGGGAAGGGAAAAAGGATTAAGAAGAATGGAAGGGAAAAATAAAAAGAAAGCTTTTGTAAATGGGGAGCAGAGAAGTATTTAAGAGAGGGGAGGGAAATGGAAAAACAAAGAATTAAGACATTTATGTACAGGTACAAATTCCCTATGATGTGATCAAAATCCGTGTGATCAATACGACATATATATATATATATATATATATATACTAAAAACATATATAAAGTTAAAATAAAAAGAAACCATACCCCTCTCCATCGCACACAAACTCTCCTAGCAGGCCTGCTGGTGATATGACGCTTTGCTCTGGGCTATAATATCATGGTCAACACAATTTTATAGGATTTCGTCTTTATTTGCTGAGTTTTTAATTCATGACCTAATATGCTTCGAGATTCATTTAGCTTGTTTGATTTAAAGAACTTAAATCTACAAAGCCAAGCTGAACTAGTAAGGCTTCCTTTTTTCAGTGACCAGGGCATGGTGAGGATGAAATGTGACTTTGCTCTGAAACGACGCTCAGGCTCCAGGGTAGTGACTGGAAGTGATCACATATCATCAGACATCTTCATTTTAAGGTAAAACTTAATGACTCCTTTCTATGTGATTAAACACTATACCCCCTGCTTGACAAGTATTATCTTATTTCTTTCTATACCTTTCCATAGTAGATAAGAAAACAGGCTTAAAGATGCTGAAGTGATTGCTCAATGTCCCATGGCTACCAACAGTAGGGTTATGGAGGCCAAAGCTCACTCTTAGCCATTAGTCATTCCTTCTCTCTGGAGCAGCCTCTATATTTTCTGTGATATATCAGCTTTTCAGTGCTTTCAGATATGCATCCACTGTCTATGGCCATACCACCCTGAACACACCCGATCCCTTCAGATATGCATTCGTTTTATTTCCATGCTCCTTGTGGTCACTAGCCTCTTCCCAAAGGTCTAACACTATCCCCACTTTGCTCTCAATGTGTAAAGTCCTATTTGTATAAGTTAACGTAATCCAAACCTATGGTAAAATTAGTAATTCAGATACCACTCCTTGGGAGTGTTATGAGGTACATGTACCATCTTGTGCTTAACATCCAATTCTGAATTCTGTAATGCCATCTAGCCTCTTACTTTTGAGTGAGGAACTGTGGATCTGTAAAAGGCAGCTTCGTTTTTTTCTTTGCTAATCTGAAAAACATTTATGCATCTTGTTCAAAAATATCTACCTGGGCTGGGGATTTAGCTCAGTGGTGCCACTGCCTGCCTCACAAGCATAACGTCCCGAGTTTGATCCCTGGTACAAAACAAAAACAAAAACAAACTCTAGGACCAGGCATGGTGGCGTATTCTTGTAATCCCAGCACTTGGGAGGCTGAGGCAATAGGATTGCCCTGAGTTTTAGGCCAGCCTGGGTGAGTTCAAGCTTGAACTGTATAGTGAGATCTTTTCTCAAAACAACAAAAAACAAAACCCAACCCAAATTATCTGTCCACTCCGACTCAGCCTATCACATTTTGTCATTCCCTGATCAGGACACAAACAGCTGCCTTAGATCAGTAATATCAGTTTGTTGGCAGTAAAAACATCATTGCTGCCATTACCACCTCTGCCATTATCAAAAGAAACCAATACTGACCAAGTATCATCATGTGTTAGGACCCATGGCCATGTGCTTCACCTATGCTCTCTCTGCACTTCACAAGGGCACAAAAATGAAGGTACTATTTATCCTCCTTTTGTAGTTAAGAAAGTTAGTTTAGATAAGTTGTGAAAGAAATCTGGATTTTAGATCTTCTCAAAGAACCAAGAATAAAGTTCATTTTTATTACTGGTAAGTAGATGTCTAGAAGTCATGCTAAAAGAACATTCATAAAATGAAGATTAGTGTCTGATCTCTAACTGGCATTGGCATTGTTATGGTTTGTGTTTCGATGTCCCCTCAAAGCCTCATGCAGGTGAGGTGGGACTTTCTTTTTCAGAGGTAGCTGAATCTGGAATGTGATGCTGGGGTTAAGGGCGTGTGATTACTAAACTGCTACATGTGAGTGATTAGTTTGGCACCACCCTAACCCTGGTAGTTTAAGATAAAAGAGGCAGAAAGATGCTGTTAAACCCCGTTGCCTTTGCTGCCTTGCGCTCACCATGTTGCTTCTCCTCTGTGATGCCTGTTTGCCATCCCAGCCTCAGAGCCAGCTGACTATGGACTGAAACCTCTATAAGCTGTGAGCCAAATAAACCTGTTCATCTCTTAACTTTGGGTGTTGGGTATTTTGTCTTAACAAGGAGAGAAAAGTAACTAACATAGGCACCTCTGCAGTAACTCGGGACTTGGGAAGACTCATATGAGCTGACAAGAGATTTAAACTATGCCAACACAAAATTCTTCTCAGCTATTATGGTGTAGTTCTCCACTTTTGATGTCATGATGGCATCAATGAAAAACTTCTGTTATGCGGGGGGGGGTCTAACATCTATTTGCAATGTAAAACCGTGCATAGCATCCCAGGATCTCAGGGATCTGACCTGTAAATGGTCAGCTTTCCTGCTCCTATTAGATGGCTTGGATCACTTCTTTATGCTACTTTTCTGGGAGGGAGAAGTGAGACCATTGGTAATAAAAAGCATACACACAATGAGACCAAATCCTTTGTGTGGAATGGTTAGAAACACAGACAGCTGTCACGTTAAGTGTTTGACCACATGGAAAACAAACAGTTGTGCATATATCCAGCAGCACCCCTGGATGGTGGTGTCAGATGAGGTAACAGAACCGCGCACAAGAAGTCAGCCAGAACAGCAATTTTAATGTTTTACATTGATATAATTTTATACTTATGGAAACACTGTCGGTATAATTCAAGTAACTACTGGCTTTTTCACTTAGCTTTACTAAATGTTATGTTTTACTCCATTTGCTTGTAACATATTTTTGCCCAAACAGCACTTGATTGACATCTTATCCCTATATTCATAAACATTTCAGTGTTTATTTCCCCAAAATGAGGGTTTTCAGGGTAATGAACTTTTTAAAAGTCAAAATACAAAGTTAACATAAAACCATCAGAACAAACAAACAAATCACCATAAAGAAACACTCTGCCTTCATGGATAAGGATAAGAAAACTGTTTTGTTATCATGCTACCCTAGAGAACAATGCTGTGTCTTGTTTTGTTCACTGTGGTATTTGCCTGGTGGATACTCAGAGTCCATGTAAACCTCATAGGGCATTGCTAAGATACCATAGCACCACATTTCTAAACAAAGCATTTCTAAAACAAAGCACAAGCAGCCGGGTGTGGTGGCACATGCCTGTAATCCTAGCACCCTGGAAGCTGAGGCAGGAGGGTCAGTCAAGTGCAAGGCCAGCCTGAACTACACAGTAAGACCCTGTCTCAAAATACCAAATAAATGAATGAATACATAAAAGAAAGCAAAGACAATGACAGAAACATATTCAGTCATTTCTTTATTATATCTGTGATTTATGTGGTACAAAAGGAGGGAAAAGCTTCAGATGCAAAGGACTTTGGAAGATGACTTCTTTCAGATGAGACGGAGCATATTATAATTTAAGCCGATGTGAGGGCCCCCACGGCCCCGCAGTCTCTTCACAGGTAGCGATTTCTGATGTATTCTCGGTACATGGAAGTATCCTCCTTTCCGAGGGGCTGCATGATCCCCTGACTGGCCTGGATGTGGGCCTGGAAGATCTCTGTAGATTTTCTGTCTACTCTGGGGGGCTGAACTTCATAGATATTGTCTTGTGAAAAAGCCGAGATAGGTGTTCTATGAGAGAAGAGAGGGCTGTATGAGGGAAAGCAAACTGAAGAACCCCAGGGAGTTTGGTCTTAAAAGCATATGACCTTGAACCAGCCAGTTGGCATGTTCCCTCTTGGGTGGCTTCTCCTCTGACTGGGCCTTGGGGTCTTATCAGTACATCAACAGCAATTCTCATCCTACTTCCCCTGAACTGCTTCGTGGTCATGTGGAGCGAAGGGAAATGCTGATTACAAACACTGTACTTGTGAATGCCTGAAACACAGCCTTGAACACTTTGAGAGTGAATGGGAGGTGGGTTTAGAGTTCCAACATCACCTTAGTGTAACTTCCAAACAATCTCTGTCAAGAGTCAGAAAATGCATCAACTATTCCCTTTATCTTTTTAATTCTTCTACTTTCAAAGTTTAAATTAAACAATGAAAAGGTAATGTTAACTAAGTGTTTGCTACTAGATTCAGGCTGGAGGGAAGCTTAAGACATTCTCATTATTCACACAATGAGAAAAGGAGTGGGAAGAAATGGATTCACGAAGAAACCTTTGTTTTATCACGAAGCCAGTCCCAGGGAGCCCCTCAGAGTCTGAAGGCTGGTTCTCAAAGTGAGGGCCCGGTAACAGTAATACCAGCAAAGCTGGGGGACTTGTCAGAACTATACATGCTCACCTTCCACCCCCATCTCCCTACCCTCCCCAATTAGAAGGCAGTGTCTGAGGCTGAGGTCCAGAAAAGGTGTTTTAACAAAAGAGCAAAATTCAAGATAGGTAATGGGAAGCTGGGAAAGAGCTCTTTCTCAAAGGAAGGGGGAATCAAGAGATGTGGGGGGAGAGAAGGGAGGAAAAGGGGAATAAAAAAAGGAACGAAAGGGACAGTGAGAAGGATAGGGAAAGGGGAACAAGGGAAAAGGGAAAAAATATGAGAAAATGTAAAAATGGAATTAAAGTGTTTGAGGGGGGGAGGGGAGGAGGG
>NW_022900926.1:69207176-69208984 GCF_012274545.1 Fukomys damarensis
AGGGGGAAAAAATGAGAACCAAGACCCGGCATGTAAAGGTACAAGATCCCAGTAATGAATGTAACTGTACTGTCTACCTAGAATGTACCAATAAAATCATTTTAAAACAAACAAACAAAAAAAGGAACGAAAGTGTGTCACGTACACGTATCAACTCCCCACAGGAATGCATACGTTATGCACCACACACATACACAACAAAAACACAACAAAACAAATCCAAATAATTCAAAACAAAACAAAACGACCAAAAAACGTATCTTCCAAGTGATTCCAAGTGATGCTCACTGAAGCCTGAGAGCCTCTGGTCTGAGACACCGACAGCTACAGGCATGAGTGAGGTATGTAAAATGCTAAATAAGGTCTTACGTGTGGTCACTGCAGCAATACTGCACATTTTAAAGCATGAACTTTTTAAATGATATACAACTGATCCTACACTGGGATGACATAATTTAACAATTGCAAAGATGTAAGCGGCGATACTGGCTTCACCACACACATCCTGATATGGAGACACTTTCAATTTCCTTGCTGACTCACACAGTAAAGAGTGGGAGAGAAATACAGCTGCACCAAGACTCACAAGGGGGTTTTGTCTTTGTCTCTGACAGCACTGGAAAGAGGTGGTAAACTCAACAATGCTTCTAAAATGGCCCAGAAGTCTTTTCATTAGCTTTGATGGCATTGCTTCTGAATGAAAAGACCAGTATTTAAACATGAAATGATGCAGAGATGGTGAGACTACTTTCTTTTTATTCATTCAAGTAGAGAAAGTTGGCTTGTTATGAGATAGCCAACCTGACTCCATCTGTGTAAAGTCCAGTGATTCCAGGTGGTCACCTCCCCTTCCGCTTTGGGAGTCCAGACCACCACACCCTGTTTGATAGAGCAGTCTGCAACTATATGTTATCTTTACAGCCTTGTAAACAGGATACTCCACACCTGTGTGATATTCTGTATCAAATGAACTGTGTGAAACTTCCCCTGACCCCCACTAATTTAGCCAGGTTCTGCTCGTGTGCAATTCTGCTTGTGCTCCCCCACTCCCTGAGTCCAACCCAACTAGAAGAGTTGTTTAAAAGAACCCCGCAAGCTACTTTATGTCTTTGAGAGGTTTTCTGGGTGAGAGCCACTCTCCAACACTGGCTGACAATAAAGGACTCAAATTTGGCTCAGAGTGGTGGTGATTCTCTATAATCTCTTGCAATTAAGTATAACAGTTATTGCAATTTCATGGAGACATATATATTATTTCCACTTTTCTCTCCTGTCTGTAAACAGAAGAAACATTCTTCACTGTTCCCAAAGGAAACAGACCTATTTACTGCTCCCCCTTCAAATACCAGTACTAGTTTTAGAGATAAAATATTACAATTACAAACTTGTCGGCTCTTTTATCTATAAAACCTAGGTCCATCTTCAAGGAGAGTACTGTAATTCCCCCAAAGAATGCTACAGTCTTATTTAGGGTATCACAATTGCCATTTAATTTATGGGCTGCTTAACACATGCTGGCTGCTCAGGGACTCTGACATTGAACACTGATGATCCTTACCTTAGCTTAAACTAAACTTCCCATGTACACAAGAGAAGCACTTTGGGCAGAAATTCATTAGACAACCAGATGTTTTGAAAGAAAATCCTGAGCCAGGCATGGTGGCGCACACCTGTACTCAGGAGGCTGAGGCAGGAGGATCAACTGCTGAGTTTGAGGCCAGCCTGGGTTATATAGTGAGTTCAAGGCCAATATGTACTACAAAGTGAGACTCAAAAAAAAAAAAAAAAAAAAAAAAAAAAAAAAAAAA
>NW_022900926.1:69209059-69222339 GCF_012274545.1 Fukomys damarensis
TAAACGCAAATTAAAAAAAAAAAGAAAAAAAAAAAAAAAAAAAAAAAAAAAAAAGATAAAAGAAAATCCTTATTGGTGACCTTTTATACTCTTTCTTAAATGTGGTATTACTCACTTGAGTGGGTTATACTATGACCATTTTTGATAGTAATTTCTTAAGAGGCAGAACTAATGTTTGCATCTTTTCATAGTTCAATTCCTGCTGAGACAAGTTTTTACTTATACATACTGAATAACCAATAAATATATGTTGATTTGACAAGAAACTATTTCATTGGTCTAACTAAAATGACTCTAGAATTTAGTAATGTCAGAATCACTTTTAGTGACTGAAATACTAGACAATACTTGTATAATTTCAAACAATTTTGTATATGTGATACTTTTCTGTATGTTAAAATCTTAGGCTTTTTCTATAGTTAGTAGTTTCCTACACGAAAGTGCACTTAGCATTTCCAGATGATATGGTAATAGTTCTAGTCACAGGATACATTTCCCTTCTCAATTATTCTTCCTGCTGCTACCACAAGCTCCAAGTTTTCCTGTCAGTCATTATATTTACATCACCAAATTATTTTTTTGTTGGTCATGAATGAGTCACAGAATCTAGAGAATAACAGAGTTGAAGAGGATCTTATAGTAGACCTGAACTTGACAGTTTACTGCAGACAATGGTCATCATTAGGTCACCTCTCATTATTTCCTCTATTTTCTGAGAGAAAAAACTATAATCAGGACAAAACTGTATTTTTGCTCCTCTAAGACATTGTGGTCCTAACAGAGCAAAAGGCCTTTATAGTATCATTTTGTCTTTCTGTTGGTTTTGTAGTTTCCACGAGGAAATAATAGCCCCTTTCACTTAACCTGGTGGTGCAGGCCTTAATATACACTGCCAAGAAACGATTCTCTTCTACCCTCTAATGTCATTTGGTGGCTTTGGTCCTGAGTTTGTGGATGCTGTTCTAACATTATTTCTGTCAACATCATTGCTTCTCTCATCAGATTGATTGTTTTTTTCCAAGAAGGCACTCATACACTAAAATCTAGTGTGGAGTCTATTAATCAGTAAGAATGTGTTTGCTTCTTCATGTTAAAAATTAAGTTACTACTGCATATTACCTACATTCTGTAAATCAGTACATAGACACCTGAGTCCACAATGTAGCCCTCAGATTACACTTGTTGAATACAATACTCATGAACCACATGTGGCTATATCTAACTTAATTAAAATGACATATCATGTGAAGGTACAAGATCCCAATGATAAATGTAACTGTATCATCTGCTTTAAAATGTACCAATAAACTTAATGGGAAACAAACAAAAATGAGGAAATCAAACTTAGACAAATTATAATAAAATTGTTGAAAAAATAAAATTAAGTAAATTTAAAAATAGTTCTTCATTTGCCCTTACCACACGTCAAGTGTTTGACAGCCACCTGTGGCCAAGGGCTACTATACCAGATCATGCTGACACAGGGCATTTCCATCCTCACAGAAAGTTCGACTGGTCTTTCCAGTTATGTTTTCCCTCTCAAATTCTGGGTTCTTTTGTTTCTAAGACCATTATACCAATACAGCATCATTCAATCTCTTACATTTCTAGACATCTCATGTCTTATGTGGTTACCCAGTAGTATGGTTCATATGATTCTTTGAATCAAGTGTTTGGTGGTCCTTTCCCTTTGTCAGTTTTCCAGATAATAAAATGGTTCTCTTATCCTTCTGAGGTGTTAAGATTTTTTTACCAACTTATGACTTTAAGAATCCTTGAATTTCACTGCACTACTATTATTCTTCTTCTTGAAGTTCAAATTGTTCTATCATCTTTGCCCAGCGGGAGCCACTTCAAGTTCGTTCCTGAGTCCTCTTGATATGATCCTAATAATCTTTGATAGAATTATTGATAACTGGATTGACAAGAGTTTCCAGGTTTATTTTGTACATCTCCCAACACAGACCTGGAATCAGCCATCTGTCCCATAAGCTCTGATTCCTATTAGCGGAAAACTGGTATTTTAAAATCACAATGTGGGCAATTCTCATCATTAGGCCATTGTAAGTGTTTATCTGTACGTATATAAATGTGTTTGTCTTTGTTCCAGGTCAAGGAGAATCTTGTTTCTCAAAGACAAAGAGGATGACAAAATTAAAATAACCCACGACTATTTATTTGCTTTATTAAACATATAACACCTCCAGATAACAATACTACTGCCACCATCAATACGATTCCTGAAAACAGACTTTATTTTTTCATATGCTCTCCTTATTGTTTGCCCAATTTTTTTCAGAATTGTATTGTGTTACACATTGTGAGAACAGAGGGCCATAGCATATTCTCACCCTTCTGATACTCATGTAGCTCTACAAGTAACTATACTCTTCATCCTGGACTCTACACCAATGGATGTGTTAGTCAGTTTTTTTGTCACTGGGACAAATATCTGAGATAGTCAACTTACAGAGGAGAGCATGAGAGCCTTGGATAAACACAGGGAACACCATCCAATCCCATATCACCCTGCCTTCTGGGAACAGCAAGCCCTTCCAGTAGGGTCCTTCTCGCCTAGCAATGGTCATGGGTACGCTGGAAACAAGAGAATGGGGAAATGCTAAAAAAGCTTGGTGTCCTTGCTTTTTGTCTCTTTGGAACAAAGACATAGGAGCAGGAAGAGGGAGGTAAGGAAGACACAGAATGGAGGAAAAATCGAGGTGCTCAAGGACAGGGAAAAAAGAAGGTGCTGGGGAGCATTCTAGGATGTTTGGGAGATGCTCCTGGAGATTCTGAGAGTAACAAATGCAGGGTCTGTTCTGGGGATTGCAGGAGACACAAAGGTGGACTTCCCTGTGGAAATGTGTACTCTGGCAGAACTACAGTAATTCCAAATCTCAGCAGCACTGCTCCAGAGTGACCTCTACACCACAGTACCAAGCCAGTCAAGCAAAGTACACCTGCCCAGGAAGCTTCAGTCTATTTTTCTAACTCCTGGGGTAGAATTTACTAAATATTGCTTTAACTTGTAGCAAGTTAATAGAATTTATGGGCACATTTTTCTAGAAGAGATCAACCTATCCCTGCCTCAAGGGTTTTGTATTAAACTTGTCTCCAGGGTCAGAGCTCCTTCATCATTCCATCTCCACTTAGCAGAGGGCAAAGTTTGTGGAAAGAAGCCTCTGCCAGCTCCAATCTCACCCCCAAAGGGTATATTTCAAGTACAGTCTAGCCTGCCATCTTTACCTATCTCCCCAAAGATCTAGTTTTCCTTGCATAAGGTACCAGGAGAAAATGCTTTAGTACATCTAATAACACTAATTTGTTGAAAAGACTGATTGATATCTTTCTTAAAAAGTCATCAAAGAACACGAAGAACGACATCAATGCAAATATTTTCTTAAAGGTCTAACCTGGTACTTACAATTTTATAACACCATCAGAGCACCTAGAACAGAGGTGCTGGCTGCTCTTGTCTTGTTTATGTTGACTCTGCCCCAGCTGTACAAATCTACAAATTATAAGAGATACAAGTAAGTTAAAGGAATATCGGCAATTAACTCAGGAGCTCACACAAAATGCTACACACTTCCAAATGAGACACTGAAATTATTTCAGCAAAACATATGAGTAAGTACCCTACATAACAAGACTTTGCCTGATTTTATAGTAAGTTTGAGAGAGTAAAGGAGATTTTTGCTCAACAGGTAAGTCATTGCTATGAACATATTGCATTTCTATTCACTTATATGTGATGCAGATTTTGAAAAGAAATGGTCCTAAAGGCAAGCAGATGAGCCTTATAGGGCTTCCCACATCTAAGTGTGATACAATCTAACACATGGGGGGCAGGACGCATGGCGGAGCTGCTTGAAGTGAAATAAATGCCATGGAAATGGTGGGATCAGGCTTTGAATCCACCTCCTGAGGCAGGGATGCTGCTGAGAACCCGGGACACAGACTCACCCAGCTCCCAAGTACATTCTAGCCCCTCCTAAGGATGAACTTTCAACCAAGATGCCAAGATGGGGCACTAGCTGATGACCCCACGGCTGCATCTGCCCTCTGGACAGCACTGACCCAGGCCCTAAGCTAAGAGCCAAGCTGACTGGCCTCAGCCTCTGGAGCTCTGCCGATGCCACACACATCTGTCCTCCCTCAGGGACACGGGTTTGTGCCCATGGAGGTTTATGAGCAGGATAAAAGGGCAGGTTTCTTTTCTATTTTCCTACTATTTAAAAGGTATCTCTTTGATGACTATGGATAATTTATCATTTATATTTCATAAGCTTCTTTAAAAGACAAGTGCTTCAGAAGCTACCAATTAAGCAATCATTACAGTATCACCACAGAACTCTCAGAGTTTTCATCACACTTATATTCAGCAAGAGAAAAATTCCAATACTTTTTTTTTTTTTTTTTTAGAATATCGATGCTTTATATAAACCTTTAAATTTCCAAAATTGGGCTGGGGATTTAGCTCAGTGGTGCTACGCCTGCCTGGCAAGCGCAAAGTCTGGAGTTCGATCCCCAGTACCAAGAAAGAAAGACAAAAAAAATTCCCAAATTAAGTGTACAATAAGGGTCAGTATTTTAAAAAATTGTGCAGGTATATGAGGCTTTAAGGAAATGGAAAGGTTCAGATCTGGTCAAGTTAGCAAATCAGACACTGGAAAAGATGAGGAAACAGGAAGACACAGGGAGTAGGGCTTAGCCATTTGAATAAAGCAGAGAACTGAGAAGGGCTCAGGAGTCTGGAGGTGGTTGAGGCCCTGTATAGGAAAATGGAATGAATGGAGGGCCAGCGGTGCCGTGCACACCTGCCTTGCAAGTGCAAGGTCCTGAATTCCATCCTGGTGGGTGGGGGGAGGGAGGAATGACATACACATAGGGAACGAAGGGCCGGGGATTTGGAAGACAGGCTGTGGAGACCACTCCTTTCCGCACAGTGTTTTGTGGCAGCCCAGTGGGGGCTATGATCTGTAAGCCAGCCAGAGCACTATTTTATGCATACAGTTCAGTGGGTACCAGCCTAACGTTTAAACGGGGGCGGGAGGGAGATCTGCCTGTGCAAGCAGAACTACACAGAATCCCTTTGTGACTGCTGGACCACAGGAGGCACTAAGACAGCTCTAGTGCCCAATTGCAGCAGAAGTGGGTGCCAGGTAGTCCCTGAAGTTCCCTTGGCTACCACCTAACACAGTTGAGAGAGGGAGGGTTCCTCTGCCTACAGCAATGCCCATCTCTGAGGAGCAGCCTCTAGGCATTAGGCCCTTTAACCCTAAAATACAAATCAATTGTTCTAGATTTGGCCTCTGAAAGGCTATTACCATGTTCCAAGAAGAATTCATTTCCTTTTGTATAAGTGACTACTCTCATTTTAAAAGTATGGATCTAGTATTGTAATAATCAATGTTCATATTTCCCCTTTCTCTACATATGAAAGCATCTTACCTTGAATAAACAGAGAAATCATCTTCTGAGAGGCCATCTGAGAGGTTAATTCCATACACCTCTTTCATGGGCTGGACCATATTCTATGGTTTAAGAAAAAGGAACCAGTTAGAATATTTTTAGACATCTAGTATATTAATAATTTCCAAAGATGAAGAAAATGAGCCTGGGAATTTTTCCACAATATCAATTTAGTTTCTCAGTTTTTTTTTTTTTCCAAACTGACTTTCATTTCATACTAAAAATAGTTTCATTTCCTATGTTAGGGTAAAAAAAAAACCCTGTTAAATAATTATGTTATAATTTAGGTTTTCTGAGTTGTCTTGTTTGTAGCAACTACTCATCTCTGCTGGTACAAAAGCAGCATACAATATGTAGGTAAGAAGGCAGGCTGGGTTCCAATAAAACAAGTAGCAGCCTGGATTTGGCTGATCACAGTTTGCCAACTTCTTCAATAATGGATTCAGTTCTTATATTACAATATTTTATTTGCCTAATCTATCCCTGACTTGTAGCTATTTCTAGCAAGCAAATCACCCTAAAGCTAGATTTGTTTATTTTGTTTACTTGCATTTGCTTTCCTTGAATATATCAGCAATATTGAATTGAATAGGATGGATTTCCCATTTGGCCTATTCAGGGATGGTGAGGGCCACGTACAAACCCTGCACCCAACAGTAAGCAGAACAAAGGAATAAATGGGGCTCAAGTAAGCGAGGTATTCTAAGATGGCCAGGATTCTCTTACAAATTCTGCCGTGCTAAGCAATTCACCATTACATAAGGCAGCAAAAATACCAATCATACTTTAAAAAGAAACCCTTTCCAGTGTCTATTCTAAACACATTCACCCTCCACAGTGCCTCAGGCACCATGCAAGGAGTGAGACAATGTGACATTTTCTGGCTCTGCTGCTGTAAGTGTCCCTGCCCCACTACCTCAGTCACTTTGGCACTGTCTCCTGCATCGGTCATCTTCACAGGGGTGGAGCGCTGAGACACAGAGCCCTCTTCTTCACGGTCAGTCCCAGAGTCATCCTCGGAACTGCTGGACACAGCCTCTTCGCTGGGAGGTGGTGGGGCGCTGGCTGCTGTTTTCCGCTGCAATATGGCTTCTTCTCTGTTGCTTTTGTTTCTTTAAAGAGACGAATACGGATGTGAAGCATCTTTGCACTGAACCTCAACACTCACCAGGCATCACTTTGTCCCAAGCCCAGATTCTAGCGAAGAGTAAGAAAATGACTGTGAGAAAGTGGTTTCTGGATTCAAGATGTACTAAAGGGAAAAGCTGAGGATATCTGCACACATGCCCTGATCTTATATTTAAGCCTTCTTATAAATTAAAAAAGTAAACTGAAGTGTACTTGCAGAGTGCAGAAAAGTTTTCTTACTGACTACTGTTGTCTCCCTTTGGTATCTGAAATCTGTGTTTTCACATTTTATGGCACAATTATAGAATTATATGTTTGAGATAGTAGTAAAATTACTTATATCATATAAAACTTTCAAGAAAAGATCAAGATCCAAACCATGCATGTTTCTTTGCATCCTATGAATTTTTATGATCTGATACCAAAATAACAATCAACTGATGAACACAAAGTAAATTTTAAGTTTTACTGTATTCTCAGTAAACAAGTAAATTTACTGCATATGCCCCCCATTAACAGAATAGGGTCGAAAATCTCTCCATACTTATAGAAGCATTTACTTTTGTTTTTAGGGTCAAAGTGAGTAAAAATATTGTAGCTTTTTAAACTCGGAAAGTATTATATACTAATACTTCTGGCTTTTATAAAAATATTTTACGTTTACTTGAAATACAATTCTCTTTAAGGGACTAAAACATTCTGAAATGTTGTAGGAAAGGGAAAAGCCGTATTATTGACCATGGGTTACATAATATGGAAAAAGATTCATTTCTGACCTTTTGCAACTGAATATTAAATTCAGTAAAATCTCTGCATTATACACCAATAAAGCTGGAAAATTGAATTCTAAACTCTTGAGGACTTTCCTTCTTTTTAATGCTTCTCAACACCTGGTCAGGGCTTAACACAAAGCTATGTAAAGGCCACATAAGTAAGCCATAGAAAGGGTGTGTCTGGAAAATATCAGTATATAACCCACTGTATAAATTACATGTAGTCTTACAATTAAGACTGCACACATATTCCCAAATACAATCAGAGTTGTGTATCTAACATCTAGCCAAGGCCTCCAGTTAGTGACCAGAAGAACGGTATCATCAGGAGTAGGCAGGTCAGTGGAGGAGAAAGACTCTTATGCCAAGACACAACACATTTCACTCCAGTCTAGAGGCATCACAATGCAAACGTGGTATGTCTTAGTGTTATCAGATATAAAAAATAAGTCTCCCTCAAAATAGCGTTACAGTAATATGCAGAAAGTCTACTGAGTTCCCTATGAAGAGATTATTTGCATACACTCTCATATTTTATATTTTTCAGGGTGTCAGCAAAAAATAAACACAATGAGTATAAAATTTTACTTAAGCATTTTATGTTGAGAAACCAAAAATGTGGAGTTAGTTATAGGACATAAAACAGTGTTGGTTACCCTGTCTTCGTGCCATTTGTTATATTCTCAATTTAAAATAAAATATACCATACTGCTGAAATTTCCATATATTCTTTCAATATTGAACATTTTAACCACCCAGTGCTACAAATGAACTATCCATATATATGCAATAAACACACTCTGCCACAAACTAACCTGAAGTTGTTATTTTTTTTTGGTGGAAATACTAATTAAGTGCTATTATTTTACATGAGTCTTTACAATTTCATTCTATTTGCAAATTTTACCCCAATACTGATTTTCCAGTTTCATCTGGTTTCCGCACAGTGAATGGGCTCGGATCGATGCCAACAGTCTTAGGCATAAAGTCACTAGAAAGAGAAGGAAAAGGCAAAATTCCACATGAATCCTGTCCAGATGACACAGGCTTCCACCTTAATCTGCATGTGTAAGACTCCTTTTTAACTTTCAGGGTTACACATATTCTGAGCCAAATGTTAGGGAGGCTCCATGTGATCTGGGGTTGTAAAAACCCACGAGCTGACGGCACTAGGTGACTTCGATGTTCTCAGTCCTCACTGTGAATTCACTATGACTGTGGGACCCAATACTTTGAATGTAAACTCTAGAGGATCTGAGCTATGGCTATGACGCTACCCTCTTGTTATATTCACAGTTAGTGCTTAGGTTAAATTAAAACTCACAAAACTATGACAGCACTAGCTGTTCAATTGTATAAACAATGTTTCCAAGCTATACTACTGAAGGGGCAGATACAATGATCAAACACAGTAGTGTGAACTTAAGAGTCAATATCTAATATTATGCCCACATATAAATGCCCTATGATGAATGTGATCATTATGTACATCTAAAATGTAGCAATAAAATTAGTTAAAAACAGCACTATAAAAAAATCAGCATCTATTTGGCTCAATGAGGTTAATTCATTGGAACACTGTTGGAACTCTTCACAGAAAGCAGTTGTAATCTGCCACCGACTGAGATAAGCTGAAGCTTCTTCCTCATCGTGCAAGGGCTACCTCATCTCCACCCCAGAGGCGGACCAATTCCCAGTCAGTGCCAAGAAGGCAACGGTCCCATGAATCACACTAGGACTCAGGCTCATGGAGAAGACACCGCTCCCAGCGTGCACTTGAATGTTACACTCTTTGAAGAAAGGGAAATGAATCTTGAGTCTGACTCAAGGTGACAGTTTGGAACTGTTCTAATGATGTAATTGGTTTCATTTTTTTCTTTATGAACATATACGACTGATCCTCTCATCTGCAGGTTCTGTGTTTGTGAATATGCTTGCTCACTAAAGTTTATTTGCAACCCTGAGCTAACACACGTGGTGCTTCTGCAGCTACTGCCAGTCTTCTACAGGTGAAGGTGATGACATGGGTGAGTCATCAACATGAGTGCTCCCGGCTGAGGGTGAAGAAGTTGCATGCTGCGCCTTTTTAGCTCTCTCTGTATTGTTGACGAGTGGCTTTTTGGCCATCTACTTGATGCTAGTTTTTCACAATGCTTTTGTGCTTTTTGATGGTAACCCCTGTTATTTAAAATGGTCCCCAAACAGGGCTGAGGTTATCTAGAATTTGTGAGCACAAGCTACAATGTGCTCTGTGAAGAAAACATGTATGTTAGATTTGCTTCATTTAGGCATAAGTTAGAGTGCTATTGGTGGTAAGTGAAATGTTCTGTGTGTGTGTAGTCCCGGAGAGTGAACCTAGGGCCTTAACACTTAACTTTATCTCCACACAGCCTTCTTCCGTTTCATTTTTTATTTTGAAACAGGGTCTTGCTAAATTCTCCACTAGTGGCTTGAGCTTGCAATCCTTCCGCCTCAGCTTCTCACAGTGCTGGGACCGCAGATATGCACCAGCATTCCTAGTTAGTGAGTGTTAATCATGCAATAGTGTATATTACAGGAGGTGTCTTAAATATATACGCACAAAATGTATGGACTGGTTGATTAAGCTTCACGGGAACTTAATCCTCTATTTCCTTCAAGAGAAATTATTCAGTATTCACTCATTCACTGCTCACAGTCACTTTATAGAGCATAACTACCATAAATAATACGAATTATATATCTATGTAAACATACACACATAATATAATTTACCCCTTGTTCAATTTAAAAATTCTAGAACATGAAGCAAAATGTGGATTTCTAGAAAACAAAGATCATAAAATATGTTTACACTTTACCATACAAAGTCTAAGCATACTTTTATCACATCTGAAGAAAATGTAAACCACAGATGCTTAAAATTTAGTTTAAAATATAGTCAAACGGTGCTTTGCTTTGACCAGTTTTGTTATTTTGGTCCCATCATTTTTCTTAAAGGTCTCATCAAATTCTAAAAGGGACAAAGGAAAGTGAAGAATGTATAAAAGTGACAGATGAGGATGGAAAGTGTGGAGAAAGAACATGGGATATTTACCCTGAAGGAAAAGTACTGCTTCTTCAAATATTCAGAGAGCTGCCCCACAGAAGAGGAATTAGTCTTGTCCCACGCCTAGTAAGCATAGTAATATAATAGCTACCATTTATTAACCACCTACTTGTTCCTTAAGGTCCTATTTCTTAAGGTCACACAGGCAGCGGCTGATCTAAGATGCACATCCCAGCCTTTAATAGTACTGAAGAAATGCTTTTCCTACTAATTTACATTAGCTCTCAGCTTCCACATTAAATGAAAGGAAGCTGAATTTAAGCCCAGTGGCAAACTAGAACTAATGGGAGGCAGATTTTAACTTCTGAAAGAAGAGACATGAATACCAGTTGACTGACAGAAGGAGGGGCTGCCACATGAGGTAGCAGGCTGCTCTCCATCACAGAGGGGGTTCAGACTGACTGAATACCCAGTTCTGAGCACGCTTGCAGAGTGGCTTCCTGGTGGAGTAAGGCTTATGTACATGAACTAGGAAAACTATGGTTCTCAAATGCCTACAGGAGGTGCATGCTCACAACATACCGTGCAGAACTTGTCACAGCCAAGCAAAAGGTATCATCAAAACTGCTCAATTCATACGGCCGAAAGAATTCATTGTGGATGTCAATCTCTTCTTCATATTTGTGAAATTTCTTCACTATCAGCTTCTTTAAATTCGCAGCACAGATAACTAAGGGAGAGATTGCCTGTTACCCAAAGTCTTGGAATTGCATCCTGAAGACATTTCTGTAATACCAACTGTGCTCACAGCACTAGAAATATTATTCTATTGTGTATTACATTTGAGAGTATTCCTTTAATAAATTCCTGCCTCTCTGCCAAATTAATAAAATTTAATTTAAATGTGACTAAAATGTACTTTTATACATCCATTTGTATCTTTCATCGCTGCTTAGATAAAGGGGAAAAAAGGCTTATTTTCTCCTTGTGAATGAGTCCTTAGTTCCTCCCCCTTTCCCCAAAACATGTAGGAATATAATCAGCATTAGTTTAAAATGATAAATTAAAGCATTATATTGGTTAAATGTTTGGAACATAGCTAATAAATGTATGACACAATATCGAGTATAGGCTTACTAAGATAAAAAGAGGTATAACACCATCCTTTCTCTCTAAGGAGCTAAAGGATGATAAAATCCCCTATATATTAAAATAGCAGTATAATGCTGAATAGTTATCATTTATCACTAAAATATGCAAATAAAGGTGATGTTTCAAGTTCATTTAGCTGCAAAATATGTGACTGTAAAACCTGAAAGAGAATCAGTTACCTACCTACCTTCATCATAAGGCAGTGGTAAATGCTTTATTACCTCTGGGGTCCACCAGTAAGTGTAGCTATGTAAGCAAAAAAACAAAAACAAAAAAAGGATAAGGAAAAGGGAAATGTTGGTTTCTTGCAGTTCATCAGGTGAAAGGAGTCGTATGTTCTAGGTCAAAATGTTGCCTCCTACTTCAGAGTTAATCTTACAGTAGGTCTTCAACATATTAATTCCTTTCCAGTCTCCTTCTTGTTTCAATTACATAGCAGATTTATAAAAATGTCATGAATAAACCCAAGTCTCAAGATCCTCTAGCTAAACAGGATAAGGTTAAAAGCCAACTCTAGGACTTGACACATGTGACATCCGTGTGTATATAATTAATTAAAACAGCTCAGCAAAATCATTAAGGAGGAAATCAGACAGTTCTAACAAACAAGCTCCTTTAGAAAATAATACAGGGCCTATTAGTCTCTGACTGTAAACAGTCACCACTGGAGCACACAGGCCAGTAAGACTACAGGTAGGGAATTTCAGTTATTTGAAAGAGCAAAAACAGGAAGTCTGCTGCTGGCAGAGAATCTACTCAGTTATCCAACATGTATTAAGCATCCGCCGTTTGTCAGACCTGCTGTGTGTGCTGGGAGAGCCAGGAGCTTAAGAACAGAGTGACTGAGACACAGAAGAGCACTGGGCAACAGATGGAGAAGGGCTCTGGTAATGTCCTAGGCCACTGGAGAACCTTTCAGAGGTAAATGACTGCAACCCAAACTCACTTATTTATCACAAAGTGCATCACTGCAATTCAACCCAAATACCGAGGTTTTTGTCTGGGGAAAAAAATATTCTACATTAACTTCGCTTTGTCTTAAAAGAAAAACACAGTAACAATTGGTTCACCAATTAGTTAAGAGCTTAACTGCTCTTAACTAGACTGACTCCATCATTCAGAGAACTGATAGGATGCTGTGGGTTAATGCTATAACAGTGTGAGGGTTTGTTTATTTTTTTACTGTTTGTTTTGGGTGCTCTCTCTCTCCTGTATTGATATTTTTTAAAAATACACTTTACTTTACTCTTTAAGGTTTTCTCCTTTGTCCTGCCCACTCTTTCAGTCCTTCACCTTTTTTTTTTTTACTTTCTTCCCTCCCTATTTATTTTCTTGCCTCTCCTCACCTCCACCTTTCATATGAAACAGAGGCCAGTATGCGTGTGTGTGTGTGTGTGTGTGTCTCTCTCTCTCTATATATATATATGTATATATATATGTATATGTATATACCAGAGAATGAGAATTAACCAATGCTATAGCTTAAATAGCATCATTTAACAGGACATCAGGGTAATTCTTTACAAAACTGCTTAGAAGACTCAATCAAAACTACAAATATATTACTAGGATCTGACAATCTCCCAGCCTCCCTCAATCTTTAAATACGCTTCCAGTCATCTGTATAGTTCCATCCACCTACACAAATACTGTTTCAAAGCCCTTTAACATAGCTCTTTACCCCAGCTGTAAAAATAATTCCAACAATGTCCACTCTCTTATAT
>NW_022900926.1:69222349-69257504 GCF_012274545.1 Fukomys damarensis
TATTTATATATTTTTTTTTTTTTTGGTACCGGGGATCGAACTCAGGTCCTTGCGCTTCCAAGGCAGTCACCAGAATCACTGAGCTAAATCCCCAGCCAGAAGGAGTACTTATGAATTCATTTCCGGATGCGAGCCTTATCCTGATTCCCATACCAGGTAACAACTCAACTAAATAAGAAAACTACAGGCCAACTTCTTTAATGAACAAACACAAAAATCCTCCAGAAGATACTGGCAAACAGAATATACGAAAACATCAAAGATCATACATCGTGATCAAGTAGATTTGATCCCAGTGATACAATGTTCAACACAAGGAAATAAAAAATGTAATCATGAAAATCACATGATCATCTCAGTAGATGTAGAAAAAAATCTTTGACAAAAGTCAACATTCATTCATGATTAAAAAACTGAGGAATATAGGTAATGAAAGTATTTATCTCAATCTGTTAAGTCATTTATGACAAACCTGCCACAATCATATTACAAGGTGAAAAGCTGAAAGCTTTCCCTCTAAAATCAGGTACACGACAAGAAGGTCCACTATCATTACTCCTATTCAATACAGTACTAAGAATATTAGCCAGAGCAACCAGGCAAGAGAACAAATGATCAGCGTATGTATAGGAAAGAAAAAAACGAAATGTTCTTGCACACCAATAATGAATCCACTGGCAACAAAATTAGGAAAACAGTATCATTCACAATAGCATCAAGACAAATTAAATATTTATGAATGAACATAGCTAAGAAGTGAAAGACCTCTATAACTAAAACTATAGTAGTCTAAAAAAGGAGATTTAAGAAGATATCAGAAAACGGAAATACCCTGTTCCTGGATAGACAGAATACATACTGTCAAAATGGACATACTTCCCAAGTGATATAAAGATTTAATACAATCCCAAATAAAAACATCAACTGCGTTTATCATAGAACTAGAGAAAATAATCCTAAAATTCATACAGAACCAGAAAAGATCCAGAAGAACAAAAGCAATCCTAAGCAAGGAGGTATCACAAACCTGGACTTCAAGTTAAATTTCAAAGCTACCATGATTTAAAAAAAAAAAAAAATCAGAGTGGCACAGAAGATTTAATGGAACAGAATAGTGGATGGTAAAATAACCTCAGGCTAATTCAGCCATCTGATCTTTTTTTTTTTTTTTTTTTGGTACCAGGGATTGAACCTAGAACCTTGTGCTTTCCAGGCAGGCACATAGGCACACTGCCCCTAGGCTAAATCCCTAGCCCTCAGCTATCTGATGTTTGACAAAAAAATATGATGGAGGAAAGATAGCCTTTTTAGCAAAGGGTGTTGGGAAAACTGGCTCTTCACATGCTGGTGGATTGAATCTAGATGCAAATCTCTCAGCATGTACTCAACTAAAATCTATCTAAATATTAAAACAGAAACACTTAACCTGCTGGAAGATAAAATAGGTAAAGCTCTTGAAGACATAGTTGTAGGCAAGAACTTTCAGAACCCCAAATGGACAAGAAATAACATTAAGAATCAACAAATGCAATTATCTCCAATTCAGAAGTTTCTGCACTGCAAAGGAATCAACCAACAGAGTGAAGAGAAAACCTAAACCTAAATACTGGGCAATGGGCCCTGTGGTGTCTGGGAGGCACTGTTGCAACGTGTACAGACTCTATGAGACCTGCTGTGTGACAGAAGAGCGCTCTGGGATTACCTGATAGTCACTATAGGCTTCTGAACTTAACGGAGTACACTTATGAGTAAGAACTGCTCAGGGGGCAAAGCTGCTGACATCAGGACACAGCTCCTCAGTTAAAACCGCTACAAAGCTTTTTCATTAAGTCCTCACCATGGCTTTGTGAGGTATCCCCAGCCATTTACATTTTGCAGATGGGGAGATGAGGCTCAGAGAGGTTAAAGAACTAGTCCAAATTCTCAAAACTGCCAATTCCACCTCAACTCTACCTATCCCAGACGCCTACCCAACAGAGCAACGTATTAAAATGCTTCAGGTGAACTGTTCACTTTTTTTTTTTTCCAAATCTTTTGAGAGTATTAACAGAAATTTAACAGTAACTAATCTATGCCCCTGAATGACTAGAGGAAGCCAAACTCTGTGATGGGGTGACAGGGACAGTTACTAGAGCCACTGCTGTGTGGTCCTGTCTTTACTCTGTGACCCAGAGGCGGCTGTGTTTCCCAGAGAAAAGAACAATGGAGTCACAAAGTAAACACTGCTTGAATGTCACACTTGAGAAAATGAAGATTAACTCCTTGAATCTCAGAGTTCTTAAGGGGTTCACATTTATAAAACACTAAAAAATGATGTTGCTGGTTTGGCATAGTGAAGCTACCCTTACGTTCAGTAATGAAGTTCTGAAATTTTATCTGTACCTTAGAAAAACACCAATTGATAATTACAATTTTACTAGCTGACTCTCAGGACATTAACAACAGTAAATTCACATCAAATGTAGTAAGAATGACGACTTTAGTCTGTGTGATTATTTCTCAAAAGGAAAAAGAAACCTTACAGTCAGAGCAATAGAAAAACCTGAGTTTACATACCTTCTTCTTGTTGGTAAAAGTTTCATGGTATTTTTGTGATGTAGATAAAAATCTGTTGGGAGTTCCCAGAGATGAGGTTTCCCATCAGTGGGATGGAAAACGCCCAGGAAGAGATTAATGGAATCTTGTCTATCTGCATCTACAAAGCAAAAATATGTATTTCAGAAAATTCATTACTGGTATAGACAATTCAGGAGAATATCTTCCCGGAAGAATAATGATACAAGTATGATTTCATAGTACTGAAAGGCAGCATTTATATGTCAAACTTCATACACATCACACAATTAAACAGACACTAAGCTTCAAGCAAAATTAAAAATCTTACTTCAATATGTTTCCTTTTTGTGTCATACTTCTCATAATGAATACATAGTGAACATAAACAAGTGTCTCTTGAAAATTAACTCTTAAAAATTCCCCTTAATACTTTAGTGACTAGTTTTATTTTCAAAATAAAAATTTACATCCTCATCATTTGTTAGTTTACCTTTAAAGATAAGTAAAGTTGTCAGAGATAAATGACCCAATTCCTGGACGTACTGTCTTGCACATTCTTGAATGAGTCTATTGCATAGTTTCCACTTTTAATTTTTCAAAAGATACGCTCCCTTTCTTTCACAGAGACAATGTTCACAACATTTTCTGGTCCTTTTGGCTATAAACCTGGCCCATTGTTTTTTTGTGGTTGACAGTGAAGACAAGGGCACTCGAATAACAACTCATTATAACTATTTCTACTCCAAAATTATTCTTTCAAGCTGTATTAATCTGAACTAATACAGCTGACCCTACGTAAGTTCTGTTTTCTCTTCCTTTTCCTGACTATATTTTGGTACATATAATAACGCCAAAGTAGTCTCATGAACCCTTTTACACTTCTACCTGGAGCCCTTTATTCACTCCCTTGTTTCCTTCTTCCCATTCCTTTTTTTAGGGGGGTACTGGGGATAGAACTTGGGACCTTGCGCTTGGGAGGCAGGTGGTGGAACCACTGAGCTAAATCCCTTGCCCCACTCCTTCTCATTCTTGAGTCCTGCATGCTCATGTTTATGGCAGATATAAACAATAGAAATAATAACTTCTTCCCAAAAGTCAGTGTAGAATAAAAGGGTGCCATAGTAGAAATGACTGCCTTTGGAATAAGATAACATTATCATAAAATCAAATTTCTTCTAACAGCTGCAGTAAGCATATACATCTGAAATTAGCATTGGGCTATTTTATCATTTCAAAAAAGCAAAAAAAAAAAATGTATATCAAACTACAAATTCCCGTTATTAGTATTCCAATAACACCTTTCAGGCCAAAAGTAATATGTAAAGGGGTATGTTTATATGCGGACATATTTACTGGCCTTTTTTCCACTTGTTGACAGAACATCAAGTATTATATGATGCAGACATTACTGCTCCAATTTACATCTCTACACATAATCAGAATGTAAACACAGGAAGCCTTCTACTGTATTTACATTCTTTATGGTCTTTGAATGGCCTTAAACACACTAAATAGCTCATTCTTTGTAGTGCCTCAAAATATCTCAACACCATCTAAAGAAGCTTTCTGTTTTCAGTCTTATTTTCAAGAGTTTCTTTCACCCTTTAAACCTAATAGCATCTTCCTTTAAATTTTAACAAGTATGGTAAAATGTAAGATGTGATAAACATAGCTGAGAAAAGGATATTCCCTCACAAGATCATAAAGAAGATTTCTTGAATGTACACTGTACCTATAACTTAAAACATATTCATAGTGTTATGGTCACCCACTTACAGCTTGGGCTGTAAGGTCACCCTGGTAAGCCCAAGGATCTTCTGGATACTTTTACTAGAAATAAGACAATCTTTTCCAGGAACACGGTAGTATCTTGAATATGGAAGCTTAAAACAGGTAGGCCCTCTGTAGTTGTAGATAATAAGTGGGCAAAATTATTCCCTATTTTTATACTCAGTGATACTTAGGTAGAAAAAAGAATATGAACCATTCATTCAAACAATTAAGCATTAACCACTTTTTTTTAATTACCAATACTTAAACAGATGAGCATTAACCACTTTTATTAACAATACTTAAACAGATCAGGTTTGAATATAAAATGTTTTGATTACACAAAATGTTCTAATATTGTTTGTGATAAAGTAGCCTCTGAAAGCAGTAACAGAAGGAAATATTATTCTGTAAATCACAGTGTGAACCCTTAGGGAGAAGAAACAAGTTAGACCCTAAGCTGCACCATATGTTGGAATAAATACTAGTTAAATAAAAAAAGGTACACATAACTTTAAAAGAAGCAAAAATGGTCAATGAACATACAAAAATCCAGCTTCCTTAGTTATCAAACAAGTGAAAATTTTGTATGTAAGTTGGCATGTTCTATCTACCAAGTTGAAAAATACTTTTCAAAATAAGCAGTTCCCATATTCAACCAATGGGAGTATTAACTAATACCTTCTGTAGGTAATTTGGCTAGATAAACCTATATAAAAGTCCTAAAAAAACACTTGTACTCTCTGATCTGACAAATACGCTTCTGTAATTTTCATAAGATCAAAATTATGCCAAAAAGCCTTTGTTCAAAGATGCTTATTTAGAAGAACCCTAGATATACATTACTAACTAAATTATGATGCTTCTGAAGAATAAGTATCAAAATGTAACTGAAAATCATGTTGTAGAAGAAATATTTAAGGACATAAAAATTATTCATATTGTATAAAAGGACAAAAAGATTCTAAGTACAAACCACATATATAGTCAAACCAGAGGATCATGGTCTCCTAAAGGTGAATCAGTGGTTATCTCTGGAAAGTGTCAATTATATGATTTGTTTGCAACCTATTCTGTACTTTCTATAATAAACATATATTAATTTATTAAATTAATTAATTCAAGAACTTATGATGCCCCATACTAGGAATATAAGACTGACAAAGACCTAGCTCTTAGGGACTAACAATTCACAGAAAGAAACAAATATCCACAAGTAAATAATGAAAGGGTGCTTTCAGAGGATGTAAATTCAGTGCAGAAAATAAGTGACATGAGAGGGGAAAGAGAAGAGAATCACACTTAGGTTGGGCAGATAGAGAAAAAGGTAGAGCCTGATATGTCCGAGAAAATAACATTTGAACTATGAGAATAAGAAGGTAATGGTCACACAGAGCTTCAAGACTGTGCTGCTTAGCCAGGGATTTAGTGCAGTGGTCCAGCTGCCTGCCTCCAAGCGCAAGGTCTTGAGTTCGATCTCTGGTAGTACCAAAAAACAAACAAACAAACAAAAATACTGTGTGCTGCCCAAGGAGAAGGAATGATCACAGAGGCCTAAGGTGGGAACAAGCTGAGAAGCTGCACCAACAGAAAGAACACCACAGAGGCTGGCAGGTAGTGGGATGGGAAAGAGCAACCAACCTATGTGAGGCAGAAGGAATCAGATTATACTAGGCCTTACGGGCCATGTGAGGAACTCAGTTTTAAATGCAATGGAAGTCTTGGAAGGGACTTTAAAAGGGGGAGTAGATTAGATGGGATCTGATTTAAATTTTTTAAAAATTCACTCTGGCTGCTGTGAAGAGCTAGAGATGAGTAAGGAGCTGCTGTAGTTGTCCAGGTAGGAAGCAATGGCTGTGACAAGCAGTGTGACAACATCAGGGATGAAATATAGCAGCAGATGCCAGACATTTCGGGTTCCCCATTATTCTTAGTAAGTTAAAATGGTCTCAGCATTCTCTTGTATGTTCTTTCAGTGGAGAGAAGAAAGAGAAAGAACTATAGCAGTACCTCAAAGCATGTCATAATGCTAGGAGATCCAGCTCACCACAGTTTTCTTTGAGCACGTCTTTTTGGGCATGGTATCTTTTTTGTTTTTTGTTTTAGTACCAGGGATTGAACCTGGGACCTTGCGCTTGAGAAGCAGGCGGCAGAACCACTGAGCTAAATCCCTGGCCCTGTGCATGGTATCTTTACCCTGTGAGCTTTTATTTTTATTTTTAAATCCCTGGGGAGGATATGATTGCTCTCCATGAATGTACAAACATGCACACGCACACACACACATATATTCACCACATTTAACATATACACTTTTGGTGTGAGTGTGTATGTATCCATCTATAGTGTAATTTATTATCTCTATAGAGGAAATCTATTATTAGTTATTGCAGGTAATCAGTTTCTATATAGGATTTTATTTTATTTTTGGTATCAGGGATCAAACTTGGGTCTTTGCACTTGCAAGGCAGGCAGTGGCACCACTGAGCTAAACCCGGCCCCCCATATGGGATTGTAATTTGATAAGCTCCAGTTAAAAAAAAAAAATCAAACTTATAAAATCTGCATTAAAAAAATAAAAAAGAAGACTTTTGGGAAGATGGCAGACTGGTAAGCAGCAATAAATTAGCCTATCCAAGATTTGGAATCCAGTTGCTGGAACACAAGAAATTGGGGCAGAAAAGGAGGGAGGTAAATTCCTGGGACCCAGGCAGGATCTGAAAGGCAAATTGGAGCCTAGAGAGAAACTGAAGAGTCAGACTAAAACACAGAAAAGGGACAGGGTAATCTGCACATTCTTTCTGGCTCCTGGGCAGGGAAAGGAAGATCGAATCTATAGAGACACAGTGAAAGTGGGAGACTCCAGAGGCATTCAGGGAGAAACACAACAGTGGATGTTGTGCACTACAATAGCTGGTGAGTGATTCTAGCCCAAACATCTGCCATATTCCTGCAGAGGGTAACTGGTCCATGCCATTTTCAGAAAGGGTCAACTGAATCTGGGACTCAGAGCAGCCACATGTTGGCTTCATCTCAGGGCTTCAAAGTTAAACTCCCACAGTAACTGGATGAAGATATCCACAACAGAAATACATGGTCATCCACAGTCAGGCTGGCAAGAGAAACTAGAATGTTATAGGTTAAATGACTCAGGCCCCATGCCCAGGACCAGAGCCTAGGTTCAACTTGAATTTCTGTGGATTTGAAAGTCTCAAACTGGCACACTGCCCTAATCCTACTGCTAGAGTGCTGGGATTATCCAGCACAAATCTGGAATCTAATTGCCTCCCTTGTATACCACTGAGAGCAGAATCACACCTTTAAAAAGACAGTGCAACAAAACTGTAGACCCCAGAAAATAACCATAGGGTTGAAATTACAAAGAAAATTCTCTTTTTTTCTTTGTTTTGGGGCTTTAAAAATTTTTTTTCAGTTGGTTTTTTTTTCATTGCTTGCTTTTTTTGGTGAGTGTGAACATTTTTTTTAAAAAAAGTTATTTTGTTCTGTTTTGTTCTTTTGTTTTCTCCTTCTTTCCTTCCCTTCTGTTCTCTCTACTGTTTGCTGAGGCTTGGGTAATCTTCCTTGCTTCTAATCTCTTTTACTTCTTTAATTTCTCTCTCTTCTCTCTCTTAAATTTTCTGTAGCTTGTGAGCATCAAATGAAAGACTTCTTAAAAGTAATAAGAAACCATGAAAAAATCAATCTAACAGCTGCTAGATGATGTAAAGAAGAATAATATAAGATTAACAGGAATCAATGAAGAATCAGAAAATAACACAGTGGACATAAAAAATTTTCCACAGAAGTTAATAGCAGAAAACTTTCCAAGCAAGGAAAAAGAATCTGACAGAGACAAGGGACTTATATAGGATCACAAATAGCCATTAACAGAAAAAAAGTCAAGGTATACAATAGTCAAGATTCCAGAAATGCAACACAAGAACAGAATATAAAAAACTGTTAGAGAAATGAAACAAATCACCTATAATGGAAAACTTTTCAAAATCACAGCAGAATTTTCAGTAAAAACTCTTAAGTCAAGGAGAAAGCTTTCAGCAAAGTATTTCAAGCCCTAAGAGAAAATCTCTGATCCAAATTGATGTACCATGGGCAGGGATTTAGCTCAGCGGTTTGGTGGACTTCCTTGTAAGCGCAAGGACTCAAGTTCAAACTCCAGTACCAAAAAAAAAAAAAAAAGAAAAACAAACAAACTGATGTACCCAACAAAACTATTTTTCAAAACTGATGGAGAAATAAGATACTTCCATGATAAAAAACAGCTGAAGAAATTAATGACCACCAAACCAGCACTCCAAAAAGTTATGAAGGGTATTTTAGAAAAAGATAACAATTCCATGAACCCCAACAGAATTAATCCACCAGTCACGGCAAGCAACTAAACTGAGGGAAAAGAAAGGGAATCAAGAGCACGAAAATTATATGACAAAGATAAGTCAATACATATTAGTTATAATCATCCATGCAAACGGTCTCAGTCTACAAATCAAAAGGAACAGACTGGCAAAATGGATCAAGAAACAAGATCCAACAATATGCTGCATACAAGAGACACGTTTAACTAAAAAAAAAAATTACAGAGGGTAAGTCAAATGATGGAAAATAATACTCCATGTGACAGGAACCTGAAAAAAAGCATGGTAGCTATTCTATTTGCAGACACAATGTATTTCAAGCCAAGACTGATCAAGAGAGACAAAGAAGGTCACTACATTTTGGAAGGAGAACAATCCAAGAGGAAGAGATAACAATCACAAATATGTGCAGCAAATAAGAGCACACCAATTATATAAAACAAATATTAACAGACATGAAAAATAAAATAAGCACAAATACAACTGTAGTGGGGGATCTCAACAACCCACTGTCACAAACATATCAACTAAACAAAACATAAGCAAAGAAATATCAGAGCTGAACCAAATCTCCGAACAAATGGAATAAGTAGATATCTACAGTGTCTCCCTCTACATTAGAATCTACATTCTTCTCAGTTGACATGGGACTTTTTCCTAAATAGACCATATACTACCTTATAGAACATGCTTATGTAAATACAAAGGCAATGAAATTATCTCATGTATATTATCAGACCATAGTGCAGCGAAACTGGAAAACAATGACAAAAGAAACCACAAAAACTGCATAAACACATGGAAATTAAACAACACCCTCCTGAACAACAAATGCATCAGAGATGAAATTAAAGAAGAAATTAGTTTGTATAATTAAACAATAATGCCAATAAAACACACTGGAGCTTATGGGACACAATGAAAGCAGTATTATGAAGGAAATTTATAACAGTGAATTCACACATCAGCGAAGTGAGCTCAAATAAACAACCTAATGTTGAACCTCAAGCTACTAGAAAAAAAAAGCAAGTTGTATGTGGGAGGAAATTATAAAAATCAGAGCAGAAATGAATACAACTGAGACAAAAAATATTACAAAAAAAATCAATGAATCAAAGGGTTGGTTCTTTGAAAGCTTAAATAAAATAGGCAAACCCTTAGCCAAATGTATCAAAAGAAGGAAAGAAAAGACCCAAATCCATGAAATTGGAAATGAAAAGGGTGAAATCACAACAGATCCTGAAGAAATGCAGAAGCTCATCAATACTTTAGGAACCTGTAGGCTAATAAGATGGAAACCACAGAAGAAACGAAAACATTCCTAGATACATATGAATTATTAAAGCTGAAGAAGATAAAAAATTCTAACCACCAAAATATCAGGCAATGAAATTGAAGATGTAATTTAAAACCTACCAACAAATAAAAGCTTGAGCCCTGATCACCTGATCAGTTCAAAGCTGAATTCTATAGGAACTTTTGAGAAGAGCTAATGCTACTACTCTCAAATTCTTTAATGAAACTGAAAAGGAAGCACTATTCCCAAAGTCAATCTTGGAAGAAAGTTTTACCCTGATACCAAAACCAGAGAAGAGTCCAGCCAAAAAAGACAACTATAGGCCAATCTCCCTAATGAACAAAGGTGCAGAAATTATTGATAAGAAACTGGCAAATAGAATGTAGCACATCATCAAGATTATACCCCATAACCAAGGTGGATAGTTTGATTTATAACAGGAATGCAGGGATGGTTCAACATATGCAAATCAATAAATGTAATACACTATATTTAGAGAGCTGAGGACAAAAACCACATGGTAATCTATCTATAGACTCAGAAAAAGCATTTCACAAAATCCAACACCCATTTGTGATAAAAATCCTACAGAAATAGATGGAATAGATGGTCTCCATCATATTCTGATAAAAGCCATCTATGACAATCTGACAGCCAACATTATAGTAATTGGTCAAAAACCAAAAGCTTTCACTAAAAAAATCATGAACAAGACAACAATGTCCACTACCACAACTCCTATTCACTATAGTTCTGGAAACACCAGCCAGAGAAATTAGACAAGAAAAAGAAAAGAAATATGGATAAGAAAGGAAGAAGTTAAATTATCATTATTTGCAGATGATAAGATACTCTACATAGAAGATTCCAAGGAGTCCACCAAGAGACTTCTAGATTTAATAACCAAATTCAGTAGATTAGTTGGATACAAAGTGAACACTCAAAAAACAACAGTCTTCTATCAACAGCCACAAATAACAAACTCACAGAAGAGAAATCAGGTAAATAACGCCTTTCACAACAGCATCAAAAAATTGAAATACTTAGGAATCAATCTCGCAAAGGAAGTAAAAGATCTTTACAATGAAAATGATAGTACCCCGAAAAGGAGATTGAAAAGGATATCAGAAAATGGAAAGATATCCCTTCCCTTTAGGTAAGAAGAACTAACATAGTGAAAATGGCCAAATTCTAAAATTGTCATACAGATTTAATGTAATCCCAATCAAAATAGCATACCTCACAGAACTACAGAAATCATTTCTAAAATTCATTTGTATTTAGATGAGTCTGAGAATAGCAAAAACAATTTTGGGAAACAAAGGAAAGGCAGGACACATCACAATCCCTGACTTGAAATTATATTACAGAGCTACTGTGATAAAAATAGCACGGTACTGGCAAAATTACAAACCTGAGCATCAATGAAACAGATCAAAAGATGCAGAAACAATGCTAAACACATCAGCAAGCCACTTTATCTTTGATAAAGGAGCCAAACACCTTCATTGGAAGAAGGATACTCTGTTTAACAAATGCTGCCAGAAAAACTGGATTTTTATATTCCAAAGACTAAAACTAGACCCATGCACTAA
The DNA here is from genome assembly GCF_012274545.1 of Fukomys damarensis. Lineage (NCBI taxonomy): Eukaryota > Metazoa > Chordata > Mammalia > Rodentia > Bathyergidae > Fukomys > Fukomys damarensis. The sequence continues at coordinate 69,233,941 of NW_022900926.1, forward strand.
ACTAAAATCACAATGGATCAAAGATCTAAATATTAAAACAAATACTAATCTGCTGAAAGCAAGAATAGGTCGAATACTTGAGGACATAGGAGTAGGCAAAGACTTCATGAACAAAACCCTGACTGCATGGGAAATACTACATAGAATCAGCTACTGGGACCTCATCTTATTAAAAAGCTTTTGCATTAAAAAAAAAAAAAAAAAGCAAAAGCTTTTGCATAGTGAAAGAAATCACCAACAGGGTGAAAAGAACCTAGAGAGTGAAAACATTTTAGCCAGTGGTTCCTCAGACAAAGATTAATAGCTAGAAGATACAAAGAATTGAAAAAAATCAGATTCCCCAAATTTAAAGACCCAATCCAAAAATGCGCATCTGAATTGAATACACACTTCTCATATGAAGAAGCAGAAATGGCAAATAAATACATTTAAAAATGTTCAACATCGCTGTTCTCTGGAGAGATGCAAATGAAAGCAATGCTGACATTCCACCTCACTCCACAAAGAATGGCCTTTATCAAGAAATCTACCAAAAACAAATGCTGGCAGGGTTGTAGGGAAAAAGGAACGCTTCTCCACTGTTGGTGGGAGGGTAAGCTGGTGCAACTGCTGTGGAAATCAGTGTAGAAGTTTCTCAAAAATGTAGGGTTAGAGGTTCCATGTGACCCAGCTATTTCCCTTCTGAGTATAATCCCAAAAGAATTAAAACTGTAATTACCACTGTGATACATGCACATCCATGTTTATAGCGGCACAGTTTGTAATAGTGAGATCTTGGAAACAACTCAAATGCCCATCAATTAATGAGAGGACAGCCATAAGGAAAGATAAATTTGAGACATTTTGAGGTAAATGGATACACCCTGAAACCATACTCTTAAGAGAAATAAATTGAACACACACACAAATACATATGGCATTTTCTCTCTGGCGTGAGAAACTGAAAGCATAAATAAGAACCACAAAGTATAACAGATACTGTGAAATAGGAAGAAATCGTTCAACATTATACTGAGTGTGAGATACTTCGTTAATAATTCAAAAAAGTACAGTATTACTAGGAAATAAGTTGAGAAATAGAATAATAAATGAACATATATTCTTGAAAGATCATGATACAGTGTACTTAAATTGCTGTATATTATCCTCACTATATGATATCTACTGCAATTTTAAAATAAGTTGTACACCCTAAAGATACCTTGCTTCTCAAAATGAGGATGTGTTTTAGCTGCACTACTCCATTTTTTTGGACCAGGGATTGAACTTGGGACCTTGAGTTTGCAAGGTGGGTAATGTGGGGGCACAACTGAGCTAAATCCCTAATGAATATTCTTTGTAGTAGCTCATCTTCCAGCTGATCCAAATTCTGCTTCACCTTTCCATAGATGCACGTTGGTTTCTCAGGACGAGCAGCACCTTTCAGTAGCATGCCTTTGTTTTTAAATTAGGTACAGCTATATATTCATTCTATCTTCTAGACTTATTAAAAACCTTGTTCATTAAGTGTCAGTAATGATCCCCATTATAGGACAATGATTACAGGACAAGGGCAGAATGCATGCCCTTTCCATGGGACAGTTATACATATTCATTCTATCTTCTAGACTTATTAAAAACCTTGTTCATTAAGTGTCAGTAATGATCCCATTATAGGACAATGATTACAGGACAAGGGCAGAATGCATGCCCTTTCCATGGGACAGTTATAAACCTTTGATATGGTGACACATATGCAGAGATAGATAGCCAGTTGTTGGCACAGGTCATATTACTGCTTCATATTCTCCTCCATTTTGTTAAATGGAGTCTCCCAAAAAAGGTGTTTTGAAGTTAGTCCAATATCTGTTTGGAAATAAGATCTTTGTTGATCTAATCAAATTCAGATACAACCACCATGGAATACAGCAGGCCTTGAATTCAGTATGACCAGTGTACCCCTAAGAAAAGGAGAGGGAGGCAGAGAGGTATGTGCCATGAAGAATGGGCTTGAGGGGAGAGTGCCCTGTACCCAGGAGCAGAAGAGGAAGTGTTGCCATGGCAAGTCAAGGAACACCAGGGATTGCCAGCAGCCACCATAAGCTACAAAGCAGCAGTACGAATTCTCCCTGTAAATTTCACAGCCAGCAATGCCCCGCTGACACTTTGATTTTAGACTTGTAGCTTCCAGAATTGTGAGACAATAAATTCAAGCCTTGGGCTGTGGCTACTTTGTTACAGCAGCTCACAAAAACTGAGATGGACTTTTCCTGGGTATGTGTGGGGCCTGTGATTTGCATCTGACCAGGGGCGCAAGGCAAAGATGATGGGACGTTACTACCTCACATTCTAAGACCTCACAGAAGAGGTAGCCTCTTTCTATAGATTGCTGTTTTGCCTGGCAAGAGGAAGCATGTTGCCATGAGTCCTAAGCCACATGGAACTAACCAGAGTCTGCCAACAAACACGTGAGTAGGGAGAGGGTCTTTCCCTAAAAGTTCTCTAAACTCATTTTTCTTTATCTGATTCAAGACCTGAAGACTCATGCAAATGATCACTGGGCACTCTTTTTATAAATTCTGTGAATAGGGATCTGTCTCTCAATCACTTTGCTCTGTGATATCCATTGTAGTGACAATGCCATCAGAATGGAGGCAGAAAAAGTAACATCACAACTACCTGTCACATTTAGTTTTTGTAAGTCATAAAAGTATACTTGTATGAGTTTAATGTTAAGGTTGCAATCCATTTTTAGTTTACAGTTAAATCCAATAATATTTATATTTTTAGACAACTATCAAGATACTGACTGTTATATGAAAAAAGTGACTGAGCACCATGAAACCAATTCATATATAAAGGGCAAGAAGAAATACAGGAGACAGAAGCTACAAAATCCAAGCATGTTTCATTAAGAACAAAACAACAAAAACTACACCTATAGGTGCCAAAATGCTAACATGCCTTATTTAAAATATAAAATATTTATTCACAAAAAACAAAACAAAACAAAAAAGTGGCCGGGTGTGGGGGTGCACGCCTGTAATCCCAGTACTCGGGAGGCTGACGCAGGAGAATCACTGTGAGTTTGAGACCTGCCTGGGCTACATAGTGAGTTCCAGGTTAGTCTCAACTACATAGTGAGACCCTGTCTCAAAAAAAGAAAAATAATTCATTCATCTTTTGAACAAATAGTTGTTGCGTGCTTTCTAAGTGACAGTTTTATATACATTTTAAAAATATTTAATTAAAGTACATGAATAAGAGGGAAGTGCACAGTATTGTTAGTTTCAGAAATATCTATTAGTCCAGAATTACCTGAAAAGGCATTGCTGTAGTATCTGGACAGAGTCTGCATGATGTCTTTGGAGTGCTGGGTCCACGGTGCTATCTTTCTGTAGGTTTTCACCCGATGAACAAGTTGAGAACCACCATACTGAAGGGACAGGGTATCGCCATGATCTTCATAGAGCTCCTCAAACAGCCTAAACAGGAGAAAAACTCACATTAAAGAATTTCACTAAAATGAAGGCACAAGTTATTCTCTTGTCCACAGACTCAGAACAAGCCTTTTACTTTAGGGATTCTTCTGAGCCTTGTCTTTCAAGTAGACTCTTCAACACCTTGAACATAAATGCAAGTGCAAGTCAACCAATCAATTCACTATCCATCCATATGTGTCTTTTTTAGGGAGCAGTTCTGGTGGTACGAGTTATTAAACTCAGTATCTTCAGCCCTTTTATTTTTTATTTTGAGGCAGGGTTTCACTAAGTTCCCCAGGCTGGTCTTCAGCTCGCTATCTTTCTGCCTCAGCCTCCTGAGTAGCTAGCTGGGACTATAGGCATGCAGCACTGCACCTGGAAAACTGTATTATATTTCATAATAATATGCCAATAAGATCACAGAAAACATCACCAAAAAACATAATCCATCAAACCCAGACCAAGCCTTTTCTAACCATATTAGAAGAGTCCTGACACTCTGCAGCCTGCTAGATCAATTCATCTCCATGACAGAATTCTGTTCCCCTTGAATTGTCTTGGAAAAGACATGCTCCTGTTGTAGATGGTACACTACTCTATTCAGGCTTGTGTAACAAAATATGATAAACTAGGTAGCATATAAATATCAAATATTTCTCAAAAAAATGGAGTTTGGAAAGTACAAAATAAAGGCATCAGCAGTGTATGGCATATCAGGTGAGGGTCCACTTCCCAGTGCAGAGATGGCACCTGCTAGTTGTGTCCTCATATGATGGAAGGGGCCAGCTGGCTCTCTGTGGCCTCTTTTTAAAATGGCACTGATCCCAGGGATGAGGGTCCTGCCCTCAGGTTTATCAATTCCCAAAGGACTGACCTCCTAATGCCATCACTGTGGGTGACGGCTTCCAATTTTTTGTTGTTGTTGTACTTAGGATCAAACCCAAGTCCTTTGCACTGAGCTGTATCTCCAGCCCTTATTAAACAATTGTTTTCCTTTTTAAATTTTGAGACAAGATATTCCTAATTTGCTAAGTTACCCAATCTGGGCTCAAACAGTCAGCATAAAAATTTGAGGGAGACACAAACATTCTGACTGTAGTAGACAGACAAACTATGTCTTTTCATAGATATATGTACATATATAAAACCTGTGTTTCTTTGTGTGCCCATTAATATTTTCAATGCAGTGCTATCTGTGGATCTGGTCACATGTAGGCTGTTTCATTTCCTCAGCTGAGCCTTTATGAAAATCTCAGAAAAACATTAAAAACTGTCATTTTACTTTCATACAGTGTCACAGAGTCAATGGACAGTTAGTAAATAGTAATCGCTACTGAAGAATCAATCTTTCATGTCTTTACATCTTGTAGCTTTAGTTAAAAATGTATGAAGCCACAGGCTCTTGTCACCTGGATTTTTTTTTAACCCACTAGTTTGTCTAAGCACTTTGTATTTATCTAGAGAAAGTTTACTGATAATTAAAACAAACACACAAAAAAGTTAAAACCAAAACCATAGAGAAGATACAGAAATCTTTTTAAATGGAAATATTTATTACAGAATTAATTTGAACACTATCTTCTGACAACATAGTCTTTGAGAAGATAAGTAGATGAGTTCATAAATTCCTTATAAATAATCAAGTTTCTTTCTGTCATTGCTGGCATTCAAACAGCCAAAATAAGGCTTACCTAACAGCATCTGTATCAAACTGTAGATTAGGTTTGTCGATCAATCCCAAGGAATACAGCTGGTAAGCCAGCGCACATTTTCCCACCATAAACTGCGCTGTGTTGGTGCGATCTAAACAGTCCACACAGTTGGTTCGAAGAATGCCAGTCTAAAGAGAAATGCTAAAGGTTTTCAATCATTATTCAATCAACACTACTTCGTATTACACGAGAATGCTTTTATTAAAGAAACAGAAGAAAGACTGTGGGAAAATATTATTTCTCAGCAAAGTGAAAGGTTAAAATAATAAATTCAATCTCTGGTGTTAAAAAAAATAAAAAATAACAAACAACATCTAAAAATTATATAAGATTAAATTTGCTGTTTACTTATTGCCATAATAGCAATGATAAATCTAATATACATGCATACATATACATGTATATATACATATACATGTATATATACATGTATATATACATATACATGTATATATACATACATGTATATATACACATACATGTATATATGACTACATATATGACTTTAGTTCTTTGAAAGCTTAACAAGATAAAACGGTAACATTTACCAATTAGTAAAATACTGTGTGGACTTTTTCTGATATATTTCCTTTATTGTACAAACTAGTCAATGGTTAAAGCTATATCATTCTTAAAGCACTGTTAACAAATATAGTGTAAACTGGGTTGTTTTCCAAAGTTGTTCTGATTTATTCTTTTCACATTCCTATTTGTGTTTCTACTTCCAATAATGAAACTTAATATACAGAAAAATTCATAAGCCATATTACTTTAGCTACACATCTTTCAGTAAGATTTAAATACTAGGAAAAGGCTTTTAAATGAGAACCAAGACCTGTCATGTAAAGGTACAAGAGCCCTATAATGCATATAACTGTACTGTATGCCTAACATGTACCAATAAACTCAATTAAAAAAATCATTAGCAAGGAATTAATAATTCTGTATTAATTAAGGTGTTATCTCTCTTCAGTTGCTTACAGAAAACACACATTGTGTATACAAATTTTATTAATTATGAATATATTTTCAGCTGTACCTGTAGGCGACCAGTGGGTATCACACATCCTCCTAGTTCATTCCACCTGTGTTTAAAAATAAGTATTATAAAAGTTCTTCAGATCTGAAGGTACCTGGGCAGCCAGCTGATTCTGCACTCTCATTCTTGGAGGTGAGTGAACAGGCAAACAATTGAGATAGGCTGCTCACCACGTTCTTCTCACAAAAGGTGCGTGTGAATGATGCCGGTACCCTGAACTCTGGCACTTTGCCACCAATGTTTAACCAGTCTACAAGCTCATTTCCTGTTACACAGGGTACTTTTCTAATAAAACATCCCATGCCTTAGCTTTCTCCACTAGATACTAGGATTTTCTACCTCCTCCAGCATTTCTTTACAAAGGCTTTGTTCCATTCTTGTGCAATCTGTCTTTGCACAGTTCCTTTTAGAAACTACCTATTTTCCCCAAATGGATGGCAATATGTTATACAATACTGTCACGATACTAACATTTTACTTAAATTTTTTACAAGAAGGTGCTAGGCAGATATTAGCTATTCTAAGAAAGGCCTATTTACAAGGATGGCCCTTGGCTGGCACCTGGAACCTTGGATTTGAGGACAGTTCTGCCATTTGCGGAACTGATAAGTAGCTCATAGTGCCTCAATTATTTGTAGAAACAGCACAGCTTTTGCTGAATATCTGCTTTCCTTGGGGAGTCTGCAATTTTGACACATGCCTGGAAGAGGCTATCTTGAAGACTAGGTTCCAACTAATCAGCTTTCCTGCCTGGCAGCCCTGTATAGATACCATCAAAGATGCCATCAGAACTTGCTTGGAGGGGAACTGTGTTCTATGCAACTCCACTGGAAGACGACTCTGGAAGCTTATGCCTAGTTTTCTCTGGAATTTGTCCCTCATATCTTTTTCCTTTACTAATTTCACTTCATATCCTTTCCACATAGCAAGTTACTTTCAGAGTACAATAAGAAGTTGAGTCCTCTGAGTTCTAGAAGTACTGAACCTGGGAACCTAGGAATAGTTACGGGGGCCGAGTCACAGATGGACTAACATTCAAACTACAACAATGCAAACTGTAACAAACTAATTACTTCCAAAGGTATATACTAATTGCTTTTAGGTTTTTATTGTTTGCCTGTTGTAGTTAACTATGTTAATTAAAAACAAAAGGCTGAAAATATATTGATCCTTTACAAGGCATAGATCCTTGATCTGAAAAAGCTCAAAAAGTAGTAATGAAGATTTGTGAGCACGCAATTATAAATAATAGCTAGTTTTCATAAAAATACTAATGTTTAAGCCAGCATAAAAAATTCCCGATCCTACTAATTATGGAACAACAGTATTCACTGTTGAAAAGTTTATCTTACAAACATATTTTATTCCATGTTTCTCTCACAAAGCAGAAGCTCAGCCCCCACAGCCTCCATCCCAGTTTACATAGCCACTAGACGAATCGCAGGCCCACAGTGAACATTTAGTATCACACCTGCCTATGTTGGCAGCTTGCCTCCTCAAAGTACTAACTTCATCCACCTACCAAGTAGTACAGACTATTCAGAGGTAGAATATTGTTGTCTGTAAGAACAAAATCTTGGTCTAAAGCCTTTAAATCTATACTTACTTTTCATCTGGCCTTAAAATGCTACAGTAAGAGTCAGGGCGGTTTACAAAGAAACCTGTTTTCTTCACCACACTTTCTGCAATCACATTCAGTCGATCAAGAACATTGCACAGCTTGCTGGGGAAAGAAGAAAAAATGGACAAGTGAGAAGAACCTAAATTCTAATACATATTTACTCTCATAATTTAAAGCAAATAAATTCCAAAGCAATTATATTCTTTTTTTTTTTTTTAAAAACTCTTGGCTTGACTTAACAGGAACACTGTAATAATTAATGTCAGAAACATAGTGTGTACTTAACAACTAACAACATTTGATGCAGCAGAGACCTACAGGACTTGTCACTGAGTATCACATATTGGCATTCCGTAATCTTGGAAAAGGCCTTCCCCACAAAAGCTTTTTCCAAAGTGTTTCGCTGCTGAAGAGTTGTCAATCAAGTCAGTAAATGACTTTCATAAAATGACTGCGTCAAGGGCACCACACACAGTATGAACGGCAGAGGAAGAAAAAAATTAGGAAATAAATTAATATTAACTGGAACAATCAAAATCCATAAAATCTGGCAAAATATGTGTGTCTAACTAGATAAAATACTTTAGAAAAAGCACTATGAGTCAAGTACAAAACAATATGGGTAACATTAAAAAAATTTTAAATATACTTGTGCTTATATAATGCATAGCAAATGAATGAAAGATCTAAAGAACGTTCCTTAGAAGAGATGAGTTTGAATCGCATCTTGACCAATAAAGGGGAGGGGGTATCCCACGGAAGGTGAGCCGCAACAGGAACAAAGGCTCAAGAATGGGACCTTGGCTGGGACATCTGGGGCAGAGAATAAAGATTTGATTTTCCGGAACAGAAACGTTATACATAAAACATTATTACATTCTGGAAGCAACAAGATGACAAGGCTGTAACATTACACTAAGGAGCCTAGACTTACTATGAACAGTCAGGAGTTACTATAGGGCAGGCTGACAGAATGAAACAGAAAAAGGAAACTAAACCCTTTAAGAATGGTAGCGATGTTCGGAAGTGACTAGATTCTTCAAACAGAATTCCCAAATAGCATAAATAGGCAAAAAAATTTTTTAATCAATTCATTTAAGCACTGGAAAGAGCCCCTTAGCAGGTTTATGAAGGAAACTCAAAGAGTAACATTCATTTTACCAGAGACCTGCAATCTGTTACCACAAAAAGAACTGTCACAAGCAGACAAGAGCACTACTCACCTTTTGGTGTACTTGGCCATATCCCAAGGAATGTAGACAATGGTGTGCTCAGGAGGCAAAAACTGATTAAGATAGGTCACAGCAGCAACTAGTTCTTCACTTAGAATTCTTTCATGCTTTCTTTTCTCTCTCTCCTTTGTGAAACAAAAAAATTATTTAAAAAAATTTAAATGTAAACACATCAGCTTAATTTCCTTAAGTCAGAAGGACAATCTTTAAACAGTTTTACTTCTTACCCAAAGACAGAAAAGCTCAAATCTCAAATATGAAACCTATCTACTAAAATGAAAATAATACACATCTTTCATTAGAGTCAACAGACAATGAGCACTTGCTAGGCAGGCTCGGCACCACTGACCTACGTCCCTCAAGAGCTTTCAGATGCTGAAGATAACAGATTTTCCCCAGCTGAATTCCCTGCAGCCTCCAGACACCCAGCTCACCCCACCTGGGCCCAGCCCACACACCCCACAGCCACTCCCACAGAGGAGACGCTCCCCACCCTAGGGCCTCCAACCACCACCACCTGAGGCCAGTGAGAGATCAACTGGATCTGGCTGGACAATCTCTAAACTAATCTGCAGAGCAGAGTACTCCCATAGCCTTTCAAAAACCCTGAGAGGAAAGAGGGCAGGTGTGTTCTTCCTATTAAAAGTGGCAGAAGGTCTGTCTGCATCATGGGGTTATGCAGCTAGCTGAGATCAGGGGTCTTGCATCCTAGCTCTGTCTGAGCCCCCATCCTAAATGGTAAATATACTATATTGAAAAGTTTGTTCACTGCAGACATGTTTTGGACTACTTCTTGATTTCAATTTAATTCAAATGGTTTAAAGGTGATAGACTAGTGACTAACACAGGTGGTCAGTTTCCAAGTCGTGCTTCATCATATTATGTTGCTGATTGTATCAGCTGGGATAAAGGATTGTGGTTGATTCGATGAACTGTTTTCTCTGATGTTATGAAGATGAGAATGTCCGTGGGTTGTTACAGACCCAGAAGCTAGGGCACAACTATATCAAGAAGATTTGGGTGATAACCCAGAGATTAAACCAAGGACAGCCCGACAACAAAAATAAAAATGAGAAAACACTTAAGCAAGACACAAAGACAGACTTCCAGTTCACCAATGGCAAACACTAGGGCAAATGAGGATGAAAAGGCCAACAGTGAACCACCAGGACACCCTGAACTCAAAACACAGGAAGTAACAAAATAGATCAATCAGGCTCTAGAAAAATTCAAACAGAAATAATTTCCCAAAAAACCATAAAGATGGTGAGCAAAATAAAAGTCATGATTTGAGACTCTAGAACAGAAACTGACAAAAAAATAGATGAGCTCAGGACCACGATAGAAGCCATGAAGGCCCAGCATAAGAAAGAAATGGAAACAATAAACGTCCAACACAGGAAAGAAATGGAATCCATAAAACAGATTCAAGCAGATATCCAGGAGATTATAAACACTCCATTGAAAGAGTACGCAACAGAATAAAAGAATGTGAAGATAGAATCTCAGATATAGAAGATAAGATTGCAGTCAGTGACCATGAAAAGAGAGGTCTCTTAAAAACAGTAGGGGATCATGAGAAATCGATCCAAAAACTCCTAGATGATGCAAAGAAGAATAACATAAGACTGATAGGAATTCATGAAGTAGCAGGAGAAAATACAACTGACTTAAAAAAGCTGTTCGCACAATTAATGACAGAAAACTTCCCAAAGAGAGGGGAAGAATTTGACATTCAGATTACTGAGGCATATAGGACCCCAACTAGCTACAATTAAAAGAAAATCTACACCTAGACATATAATAATCAAGACCCCAGAAACCCAACAGAAGAACAAAATACTAGAAGCAGTAAGAGAAAAGAAACAAAACACATGCAAAGGAAAGCCCATCAGAATCAAAGCAGACTTTTCAACACAAACCCTCAGGTCAAGAAGAGCCTGGAGTGAGGTATTTCAAGTACTAAAAGAGAACAACCTCCAACCTAGACTGATGTATCTGCAAATCTCTCTTTCAAAATGGATGGGGAAATAAGATACTTCCATGATAAAGGACACCTGAGAAACTACAAGACTACCAAACCAGCACTACAAGCAATTCTAAGCAACATCCTAGAAAAAGACAATGAAGGTAACAACACCATGAGGCCCAACAGAGCAAATCAAATAGGCAAGGCAAGAAACGAAAAGGAGAAGGTGAAAAAGTAAAAAGAGTCAACAAAAAGGCCAATAACATGACAATAATAAGTCAGTACATATCAGTTATAACCATCAATGTCAATGGCCTCAACTCACCAATCAGGAGAAACAGACTGGCAGAATGGATTAAGAAGCAAAATCCAACAATATGTTGTATACAAGAAACACACCTAGTGCAAAAAGAAGCCCACAGACTGAAAGTGAAAGGATGGGAAATAATTCTTCATGCAACAGGAGCCCAGAAAAAAGCAGGGGTAGCAATCTTACTTGCAGACAAAGTAAATTTCAAACCAAAACTGATTCTAGTATTAAAGATGCAGGACAGTACTGTATCATACCTCTGTGAATGTAAAATATCTTGTACCTGCTTTATGATACATAGTAGTGACTGTGCTTTATCAAAGCTATTTTTAATGATGTTACTATAGAATATTCTCTTTCTAGATGATGATTAAGATGCTAATTTAAAAAAAAAAGGGTGCCAGGTACCACAACAGTAATAGAACTTTGCTGTTTTCTGGGTATTATTCTTTTCTTTGTATTTTTAATGGAGTGTGCTAAATGTCTGTAATTTTGTTCAGATGACTGCAGAACCTGGAAAAGTTGCTGCTGCTGTTGATGCATAACATACTGCTATTATTGGTCTTTTTATATAAATAAATAAATAAATATATATATATATATACACACACATACACATATATATACATATATATATATATAATTTGAATTTTTGGAAACTTTAACTGTGCTGTCAACTTTGGAAAAAGTTATCCCAGTTTACTGTGTTGAGTTGGCATTGTACAGAAATTAACAGCCATATTGGTCTAGAAATGTTCATTTTTTTCCCATTTGTACAGGGGTAGCACACTGTATTAAATAAGTAAGGTCATATCTACGTGGGTTTGATTACAGAAACTAATAAAGTATTGTCTAAATAATGAAAAAAAAAGAGTAATATAAGACTATAAGAGCAAGAAGCAATTTAAATATGCTCAGGGACCATTTTCATCTTCAGAATTAAGGATTATTTTAATTTTACATCATTGCCTTTTCTCTTTTACTTTCCTTTTATATTTTTCACAAATTTTCATCTTCAGAATTAAGGATTATTTTAATTTTACATCATTGCCTTTTCTCTTTTACTTTCCTTTTAGTTTTATCATTTTAGGATTCCTTATTTTTAATTTTCATGCAGAGATTTCTTTAACTGATCATTATAATTATGCATAAAGTCACAGATTAGTCATATTTTGCTGAATCCTAGAGTTCTAAATTATTCATTCTGACTGTTTTTAGATTAGTTTATCCGAAAATTTCCAGTTTACTGTTGTTTTTTTATTTTGTACAAATAAGGCAGAGTTAGAAAAGAAAGGACATATAGAGATACCTCAAAGAGCTGGGACTAGAGGTTCCATTTGACCCAGCCATCCCTCTCCTGGGTATCTTTCCAAAAGAATTAAAAGAATCATACCACAGTGATATATGCATACCAATGTTTATAGCGGCACAGTTTGTAATAGCTAAAACTTGGAAAGAGCCCATTTGCTCATCAGTTGGAAACTGGATAAAGATGATGTGGTTTTTCTATAAAATGGAATACTACTTAGCCATAAAGAATGAGAAATTAGATTCATTCACAGGAAAATGGATACATATTAGGATATACTCTTATGTGAAATAAATAAGCCACACATGTGTAAATACTGAATAGTTTTTCTGGTGTGAAAACTATAATAGTACACAAGATCCTAATGAGATAATTAATAATGTGAAATAGGAAGTAAAGGGCTAAAGGTGTAGGGAAAGTGGGAAGGGTGGGGGAAAGGTAATAAGGGAGAGGAAAAAATGTGAGAAAACGAAAAAATGTAAATAAAGTGTTTGTAAATGGGGAGGGGAGGAGGGGGTGAAGGGAGGGCAGGGACAAGGGGAAAAAATAAGAATCAAGACCTGTCATGTAAAGGTACAGGATCCCAACAATGAATGTAACTGTACTGTATACCTAGATTGTACCAATAAACTCAATAAAAAGAAAAAAAAATGTGGCAGAAGGAAGTAAGGCTGAGCAGTGTCCTGGGACCCTTTGCCTCCCTGCCTGCAGCCTCTCTCTGGCTCTCATACTACCTTTCATCCTAGGGACAGGTGCTCACCTGTATGGGTCTGTAACAAAGAGGCATCTGCTAATCACTACCCGTGGGGCAGGCTGTCAGTCTCCATTCTGCTATCTATAAAGTGGGGCAACAATCTTCTCTCCCTCAATGCATAATATGAGGGTTAAGTGAGTCAAAACATGGTAAGTTCTCATCAGAGTGTAAGGCATGTGATAAATATTCAATACAAATTAGCCATTTTGTTATTGTTCTGATCAGGCCTTTGTTGAGAAAAACAATTCTGTGATAGTGGCATAGAAAAAGTGTTAAGGCATTATCATTGGCATCAAAATAGTTCTGTGCTGTTTTCAGTCATGGAGATTACTTTGCAATTAACATGAATTTAATTATATGACCACTGTGGAAACAAAACAGGGTATCTATTCTGCACAGCTGAATAAATCCAATGGTACAATTAGACAAGAATGAAGAACATTGTTAAATCTTTTTAGGGTTAAAATATATTTTGCTGAATCCTTATATGAGAAAATCAAATTACATTATCTGGACATTTTCCTCAGAAGCACTTTACATCAACTGCAGAAACAAACTTTCTGAAACTGTTATATAGTATCAGCCATTTTATGAGATGGAGAGAAAAGGTTATTTAATCAACCTTCAATTAGCTTTTCATAAAGAACCTGCTTTAGGCACTTTCTATGGGGGATTAATGTTCATGGATTGTTTAGTCCATCTTTGGGGGGCTGCAGACCCCTTTAACTACCAAGAACAAAGTTCATCTATATATGTCAACGGGCTCTGTGATCTCCCAGGTTAAACGCACTCTGATGTACAGCTGTGTATGATCCTGGGCTGGCTTCCTACTGCTACCCAGGGCTACTGTGAAGGCACAGGGACTGCTGCCAACCGTCTTTCAACATGCCCCAAAGTTCCACAACTAGGGAGTTTATAACACAGGTCAAAAGAGAAAAGAAACCAAGGGAAGTATTTCACTTTCATTACTTCTTATGGCAGTAGAACAAAGAATTAACATGCCTCATATTACCCTATACACATATGCATGCTTTGACTCCTTAAGCACATATGGTCATTCAAGTTAAAAAGATAAGTACACTATTATATTTTAGGAATAAAATTACTAATGACAAAACAACAGAATCACAACTTAATCTCCAACTCATTCTGTAGTTATTATCTACTTACAGTCAGGAGTTTTTTCTTTACAATGGAACATAAACAAGTATAATTCTACAATTTGACTGGCTTAAAGTTTTCAAAAACAAATGTATCTGGGAGGAACAAAACCAAGGAAAAATCTGAATAAATCTTCCAGCTTTGGTAGCTTCTGAGTTATTAGCATTCATCACTTTTTACAGGTCATAGAGCTAAGCAATACAGCCCCACTAGCTTTGTAACAGGTAATACTTCTAATGTATTGGCCACGATGCTGAAATTGCTTTCCAGGAAACTGGAGGCTGCTCTTGTCCATCTCAAACCAACTGAAACCACTGATCCCTGCAAAAGGGTCTGATGCATGATTTTTCTGACATCAGGGACCTAAAACTCCACCTCAGAGCATGAGAATGCTGCCATTATCTGAAAATGAATCCTAGGAAAAGCCATGAGGCCTGATCACTCAAAACACAGGACACCAATTTCTTATTTCCAATCCCCTTTCCTCAGCCTTAGACCACCAGGTCCATATGGACTTTAGTCCCTATGTAACCCTAAACTCTAGGCTGAGGAAGGTAGATCTGAGGCTAGCTCTCCTGTCTCTACACACCTGGGAACCTCATAAATAAACTCGATCTCTTGCAAAACTTGTTTCAATGACTGGCATACTATGGGTGGGTAAAACAGGCCTGGTTTGGAACAAGTGCAGTTTACAGTCACATGTACATGACAGTATTTCTGGATGTGCAAAATTAATAGGGACTTCAAGCACTTCAGACCTGAATTTCCATTTAACTGGAGCTTTTCAACCACACTATAAGGATTCTGGTAAGACAAGATCCACTAATTTAGTTGTAGATTATACTCCAGTAATGCTCTGAAACTCAATGCTTCAGTAATAACTTATTTCTATATGAATATCATCTTACTTTCTATGCATTTACTAGAAAAGTGTTCATTAGAGTTTTCATTATTAAAATTTCCTACTTTCACTCGTCAACTATGTATATTAGCTATTGTTCAATACTAACCTAAGGTTACAGATTATCTAGCTATTACCTTATATTGAGTTAACAGAGACAGATGTGAACAGGAAGCTTTGAATTAATGTAAAATATCTTTAAAATGATGCATTTAATGTCTGAAAGATTTTATAAAGGCAATCCCTGATAGGATATAATCATACGAAGAAATGGAGCCAACTGACTCCCTCCTCTCCCAACGCCTGTCACTTGTGGGCCATATTCCTCCATCCTCTTAAACACACCACACACACACACACACACCTCCTTTGAGCCTAGGTGCTCTGTTATACTGCAGTCTACTCCTGGAATGTCATCTCACTCATCTGGCCTTGCCTCCCTCCTGGGTGACCCTCAGCATTACACTCTAGCTGTACTCGTCAGCTTTCTTATCACTGGACACAATACTTGACACCCACAACTTAGAAGTTTCAGTCTAGGACCAGCTGGCTCCAAAGCGGAAACACCACAGCAGAAGGGCAGAGATAAGGATCAGAGATACTGGGAAGCAGAGCAGCAAGAATGTCAGACAGAAGTGAAGGAGGGACCGTTACAGCACCAAGGTCACACCTCTGTGAATCACCCAGACACACCCAAGGTGTGCTTTACAAATTGGCTCGGCAGGCAGCTGGTAATCCAATGAAGCTGACAAATCAGAACTAAGGGTCACACTTGCATCACGATCACATAACTACTCTGTCTTCACCTTTTCTTATTCAGAATCTCTTTCATTTTTGGATTGCTTATGCTATACGTGCCCTGCCTCACAAGGACCTCAACCTTGTCCCCCAGCTCTCGCCCCCTCTCCTTATCTAGCGCAGCTTTCACGGCCTACTTCTCATCTTATTGTCAATATCCAAAAGACCTTTGACCCTGTCTTTTTAGGGCATAGCTGTCCAGCAAAACTAACCGAGCCCAATTACATGCTTAGACCTACACACGAGCCCTGCAGGGGTGGTGGGGGTCGTGGCAAGTCATGGAAGAATGGCTCCACTTAAGAAATCATTGTTGCCAATTTGAAAGTGGCTCTTAGTACTGCCTCAATGTTTCTAGTTAATTTTACATGAGAATATTACATCTTCTCTACCATCCTCAAACTTCCACTCTCAGCAGATGACCTTTCTTTCTATCTTTAAGAGAAATTAAAACTGTCAGGAAGAGGCAGGTGCAGGCCCTTCTGTCCAAATCGAAGGCTACTCTCTCTCCTTGACCTCACAATTTCTCTTTCTTCTGGTTGAGACAGATTCCCGTCTCCAGGGAAGGCTCCTCTTCCATTGGAGCTCTCTACATTATTACACCATCTCCTCCATTAGAATGACAGCTTCATAAAGGCAGGAATTTGCCTCAGTGCAGAGGAAACTAAAAAAAAAAAAAACTTACTAAATGACTAAATGGACAGATTCCTTTTTTATTAAACTGACCTGTATTTATTAACCAAACTTTCAGAATAAACTTGCTACTACATTGTTGGTACAGCAACAACTGCAACTTAAAGTTTCATTTTTTTACATTCTCTAGGTCTTCTTGGTTGCTGGCTGAGATTCCTTGGGTTTGCTTGGTTGTAACAGGTTAAACTGATTACTTTTTGGTGTGGTGGCCCTGCCTTCCATTGAGGCCTATGACTTCCATGCCTGCTCATACATGTAAGATATATTGACCAGTGTGCACTGACAGAGAAGCACAGAACTACAGGTAAAGGACAGCTCTTAGTCCGAGCTTCTTACACGCCTGCCTGATTTCAGAGCCACAACAGAGCCTCAACTTCCTAATGTAGCTTTTGGTCTTCACACTGCCTATTAATGTGTTTTAGAAATCTTTTTTTTGTTTTGTTTTGTTTTTTTGAGACAGGGTCTCACTATGTAGTTGAGACTGACCTGGAACTCACTATGTAGCCCAGGCTGGTCTCAAACTCACAGTGATCCTCCTGCCTCAGCCTCCTGAGTGCTGGGATTACAGACGCGCGCCACCACGCCCGGCTAGAATTTTTAAGATCACCAAACAGCTGGCTGTACTGAAGTGAGGCTGCAGCAGTTTGATCTTTAAGCTTCCTTCTCTAGTTCTAGGAACCAAAGCAGAAGTTTCCCATACATCCAACCCACAAGAGTATCCTGAGCTTGACTCTGAGTCACTTTCCCCACCTTGGAAACACACTGCTGATTCCTCCAGACTCATAAGGAAGAGGCCATGTGGAACCCACTGCAACTGAGATGGCTCAGACACATGGGCAGTCACAACATGGTAACCTACAAGTCGCTCTGCTAGCAGAGGCAGAGCAGAGCTTGTGCTGAGAGGGCTGTCCTGGGGGCTGATGAGCACACTGTACCTTCACCAAGTTCAGGATGATGATGGGGGAGCCAAACCTCTGAAGCATCTGGTCAAAGTGCAGAGCAGCCACATGTGCAAATGGATCTGCTTGGTCCACTGAGGAAGAGAAAGATGGATAAACGCCTGAGTGAAAATTAGAAGGTCAAGGTAAAAGAACTGCAATTTTTTTAATGTTCGAAGAATAGAATTCAACTAATCTGGCAGTTTTGCTTCCCAAATCCCTCTCAAATTGCTAACACTCATTATGTATTTATAAATGTGAATCTTTCTTACTTTTCTGAAGAGATACACAACTGTCAAAATGAAGTATAAATCTATTGTATAAAAATAATAAATTACTCTTCTAAATTGCCTACCTTAGAACCCAAGCATTTATTGGATTTCTGTGGTAACAGTTCATTATCCCTAAAGTGAGCACAGAGGAGCTACTGTTAAAAAGCCTATAGCACGCACATGTAATAGGGGGTTTGGGCATCATGGTGGAGATGTCCTGGGACCAGTACAGGGGAACCGAGCCTCTAACTTGCACATAAGAAGAGTAACTTCCTGCAGTAAATGACATCACAGACGCATCGCAGAGTATCTGCTCAGTCTCTACTTCATTGGCAACATCACCCTGGAGAGAGAGATACATTTAAAGATATTTTATATTCTTAGAACTGTTTAATGAAAAAAGTCAAGAATACAACGAAATTATAATGCCTATTCTTTGCAGGTTTTAAAAGAAGTAAATGCTGTCAGTATTTAATGTGCATAGTACAAAAACAAAACCATTAAAATGGAATAAAGAAAAGCAATTCACCAGGCATGGTGGCACGTGCCTGAAATCCTAACATTTGGGAGGCTGAGGCAGGAGAACTGCCTCAGCTACGTAGAGATTTCAAGACCAGTCTGTATTACACAGCAAGGCCCTGTCTCTAATGTTTTGAATTGATTCAGGAGATCAAGGCAGCCAGAACAGTAAAGACACTAATGAAAGAGGACTTTCATAAGCATGTCAGAAAGTGGCACGAGTGACGGGACACGAGTGTTTGAAGTGAGGAGGAGGATTCTGAGGGTACATATTTTAGTGATAAAATAAATTTTTTATTTGAACAGTCAAAAAAAAAAGCAATTAAATGTAGTAAAGAGTAGACTAGGCAAAACATGAAATTAAATAGCTAATAACAAGTAACAGAGAACAGCTTGACTGGTACAAACGGTGAGGAAGGAGAGAAAAGAAAAAAATTACATGAAGTTATATAGTGACGAGGAGACCAGAATGATGTAAAATTCAACTCAGAAGATCAAAGAGGAAAGAAATGACATAAGAATGAGTTTCAAATAGTACCTGCTAGGCAGAAGAGAAAAAGGGGGGAAATATTTGGTGGTAGCTTTACTTATAAAAGTATATAAGGATATAACACAGAATAATATGAGAGGCATTTAATAACACGTTTTAGTATCTTTTGAATAGCCAAAAGTAAATAAGATAGCTGCAGAATTCTGATTTTTCTTAAAGTACCACTACAACTTCCAGTGCTGATATAATCGTAAGTACAAGGCTGCTATTTCAAGCCAGGATCAAAAGCCAGTGTCTCACTCAACCTGTCTGTTCGATTTCACATCTGCTCAAAACTCAAGCTGCTTATCAGGCAGAAATGGAGCATTTCAAACAGTCGATGTGGCTGATGGCAGAAAGGGTGGATCTCTGTTGTTTTTCTCCAACAAGCATGAACAGTGGAAAAGGCTGGGGGAAACATGGAAGGGGCAAAGGGTTTCCCAGGCCTTGCCCTACTCTGTCTCCTCACCATGAATGAAGTCTCCAAGTTGAGGGCCCTCCGCCACTACTTACTCCTTCTGCAGAGATGGTTTGCTTTGCTGTTTTCATCTCTACATTAAACATATACTATATTTTTTTCATCTTTAAAAATGGCTCATCCCCCAGAGTATTAAACATTTCATAGTTGTACGGCATAATTCTTCCTAAGATAGCTGATCTTCCACAACATTTGTGTATTAGTCATATTTCTCTCAAGTTTCACCTACTCAGGAGAATTCATTATTCTTGTGATACTTCCCAGACTGAGAAATTCCACTTTTTGAAATTCTACTTTGCTTTACGTATGTCACAAAAGCTGGTGTAACAGCTTACAATGTCAGCAACCATGCTGTTTGTCATCTTACCTCACAGTTTGCACCTCTCTTGAGAAAACGGGTTCCAGCGAACTTGCTGGATCTTCTAGCTATTAGAGTGACATACACAGGTCGCCCATAGATCAATAGCTCTTAGAAATCAAGTTAAAGTTGTTTACCGTTCATGACTGTCACACAAAACCAAGAGAATTATTGTGCCTCACGTATGTACTTAAATCCATTTTGTCCAGTGCCTTAGAGCCACCAAAACCTCTACCTGAGGACAGGACAGCAATGGGTAAATTATTCTTCAGAACTGTGCAGGTACAATGGAAAAACCAGAGGTGAGTGGTTCCTACAAGTCTCAGGGGAAGTGGCAACCAAGTGCAGAGGTACTGGCAGGGAAATCTCTCATTACAGCCAGGGGAAGGATGTAAATGAGTACAATTAATCCTTCCTTAGTCTTCCTTCAATCATGCCTCCATGAGAAAGCATGTGTCATTTAGTGAGATGCTTAAATTAATAAAGCAATATATAATACTGAGTGATTGGATATAATACTCTAAAAGCAGCTACAACTGGAACACAGAATGAACTACTGTGAACAGCTTACTGAGCACTCACTTCATTAGTTATATAATCTTATTTAACTCTCTGAGCCAATCTTACTGTAAAAAATAAAGTAATTAAAATGCAGCTACAGGTTTAACAATCCCAATCCAAAAATGTAAAATTCAAAAACTTCAAAATCTGAAAAAAATCTCAGCACCAGCTTAAGCATAGGATACTCAACCTTTTACTTTTGCTAGGTGATTGGAAGATAAAATGAGGTAACACATGGAAAACTCTCATGTGTGGTACATATTTAATACACAATAATTACTTTCATCATCTCTAGTTCCTAGAATTCATGAAATGCTTGGTAATCAAGAGACTAGACTCATCACGTAAAGTGATAAAATGATGATTTGTGGTACTGTCTGCTCTTTTAAAAAACAAACATACTTAATACATGCCAGGCCCTGAGCTAAGTCTTAGAAATACAAAACAGTTTAGAATTATATTCTAGAAATGGCTTTTAGAAACCACTGCGCATACTCTTTGGTAGTGAAAAACTTGAGTTCTTCACAGGCAAATTTCATTTTTGGAAACAGACAAAAGTAACAAATCCCATGACAGCCTGACTCATCGAGCAGATAACTACTACTCACTGTTGAAAATGCTTATAGAGTAACAAGCCTGATTTTCAAATACAGCACATCCATCTCATTCATCCATTTCAAAATCCCCATGTCTGCATCTAGCCTCTCCTCTCCCTCACTTGTCACAAAGAGGCAGCAATGCCCTCTTCCAAGGCTACCTCTCTGGCTGCACACGTTAGTTCCGCTCCTTCCAAAATGCTCCAGCAAAAGAAGGCACATCATAGCCACATTCACCCACATTGTGGACTCAATAACCACTCCTTTAAAGCTTTCCTCTAACGTCTTACATCTAAGACATAAGGAAGAATGTCAAGTAAAAAAGCCACCAGTGGATAAGTTCCTTTTATTATCTGAGAAAGTGACAAATACCGAAACCCAATTCTAGTCAGTATACAATGCTCTCCTAAACTTCGTTAACATTTGGACTTTCTTCAAAGGACTTAACAGTAGCTGGAAATTACATGAAAGTTAAAAACTACATTAGAAAAAAAGGTCATGAAACTGAATCCTAGGTTCAACCTACTTCTAATCTGTTATGCCTGTGTTATGATTTCTATCTAGATGTCCCCCCAAAGTCCCATGCACTCAAATGTGGGGCTGTTGGGAGGTGACTGGATTATGGCACATTAGAACTGAACTGCTGTGTGTCCCTGTGGGTGGGATGTGAACCGGAGGGTTATATCTCTCTTCTTGGCTTGTCCTCTGATCAGCTCTCTGCTTCTTGGCTACCATTCCTGGTTACCATGACATGAGCACCCTTTCCTATCTCATATGCCTCTGCTATGCTGCCCTGCCTTGGAGCCGGTGGACTATGGACTGAAACCTCCCCAAACTGTGAACCAAAGTAAATTTCTCCTCCTTTAAGTTGCGGTGATCTGGTATTGCATCTTAGTGACAAGGAAAGTGACTAAGACAGCCCCCTTCCAATCCAGGCTTCATTGTATTATCCTTGAAATGGCTTTTTCTAACTCATTGTCTCTTATTCTAGTCTCACTTTTACTCAGTCTTGAAAATGGCTGTCAACTCAAGCTTTCTAAATCCTTCATATACTTCATTATCATAAATAAAAACTTCCAAGAGTTCCAGCACAAAACCCAAAGTCTTTAGCGTAACGACCAAGGCACACTGGTGACTGGCAATAGGTCTCTCACCTGCAATCTCCTTCCACCCTGGGAGTTTTATACACAAGCCATGAAGTTTTCCTTCTACCTTCATGGTGCTTCCCCTAACCACAATCTCTATGTCTCTCTTTCTTGCCAGTCTAACCCCTCTCCCACTGGTAAGGCCTGACTCCTGTTTAGGTCTTAGGTCAAGTTCTGTTTCCATGGGCCTGTCTCATCCTCTCTACCCACCCATCAAGGACTCCGCGCCTACTCCAAGGTAGGCATGGCCCCTATTACCTATATCATTTGCTATGCACATAGCATTTTGTTCCTTGTTTATTTTTTTCTGTATGCCTAACAGCTCTGTTCAGTCTGCTCTCTTCTTTGTCTTCTACTACATGGCATCATGGGTAAATTTTCCTGTTGGGCTGTATAGAGTGACAGCTATAATCTTATAATATGGATGAATTTTTCTACAAATTGGTATAGCAATAAGTATCTTAAGCTTTTACAAAAAGGATACTCGACTGTCCACAGAACCCATGAATAATATATAACAACCAGTCACGGTGCACAGTATTTTTAATTATATCCAGAAGTTGACCGTTCCACACATACTTCATATAAGGTTCACTACAGATTCCAAAAACACCTGAAAAATAAGTCAGTATGAGAAAGATAAGTTCTTCCATTCTGTTTTTAACTGTAAAATAAGATGCCTGATTAATAGTATTACTATTTTCAGTGGATATTACTCATTTCTGGGTCCAGAGCACTATTCCACATAAAGTCAAAGAAGAAAAGCATTTTCTGATTTGTGACTTTTTACGTAAAAGAAAATGAGAGGGGAATTAAGGAGACATATACGAACACATGAATGAAGCCAAGAGAGGGCAGACAACAGCAGATGAGCACGGGGCGGGGTGGTGGGGGTGGTGTGGAGTCCAAGCATCCTGCCTCTCCCTGACAGTACAATTAGCTTGATCAGGAGTTTTACTTTTTTGGTGCTTCCATTTTTTCCTCTGTCCCTGCATCATGTGCTTATTGTAAGTGTAAGGATGAAATACATTAGTATTGCACACCACCTGCTTACATTACTCACGCTTCCCTAAATAGTACTTCTTACCACGTTAGGCCTTTTCCATATGAACAACTTAATTTCATTAAACATAGTTTCAGCATATTCAAATATCTTTATTAAACAGCAATGAGCTTCACAAAACTTATACGCAGTAAAAATAAAAAGTAAA
>NW_022900926.1:69257559-69266185 GCF_012274545.1 Fukomys damarensis
ATATATAGCTTAGAAGATTATAAGAGGTTTGGATAGCAGTCAATCAATATCATTTTTTGCTCTCAAAACATGATCTATTAAGAGTATTTCTATACTATGATAAATACCCCATGTTTTGATTTATGGAAACCCAACTTTCTCTGCCCTTTCGATGCCACACAAGAAAATGAATAATACAGATCCTGGGTGGCTCTGTCATTTTAGGAATGTTACTTAATATCTCCATTTTCTAAACTGTAAAATGATGATACTGTTACTCACTCTAAGATGTTTAAATTAAGGAGTTTATTCAAAGACCCTAATATACTGCTTGATACACAATATATATTTTTTAAAAATACATTTTATTTTCCTTTCTTTTACCTACTCTCCCACTTTCTGCTCTATTCTTCATTTCCTATCAGTTTTCCCCTGTATGATAGGAGAATGATCCCCAACCACAGCAAAGATGTCAGGATCCTACGCACCTAACCCTAATGTTATAAGTATATTAGATGGCAAAAGGAATAAAAATATAGATAGATTAAAACTGCTAATCAGATGAGCTTGAGCCATGGTGATTATTCTAGATTATTACACGAGCCCTATACACCACAGGACTTTAGTAAGTGAAACAAGAAAACAGAAGTTTGAATGTCTGAGTGATGTAACGTGGAAAAGCAACTCAGCTGGAGCCTGATGGGCTGTGAACCTGGACTGGAGGGAGTCACAGGCCAGGGAATGAGGGTATCCCCTAGAAGACAGAAAGGGCAAGTAAAGGGGTTCTCCAGAGCCTCTGGAGAAGAACGCAGTCTGCTGACACCTAACAGCTCACTGTGACCCACTTGGGAGTTTTGCCTTTTGTATGATAATAAATGTATATCTTTTAACATGTTCCTGAAAGCTTGAACCACAAGTGGCACACACACGACTATCCCATGCTGCCCAGTGGGCCAGTAATACAAATACCACTGGTGGTTCAAAGCCTCCTGGTAGCAAGGCATAAGAATACAATGCTGTATAACTGAAAGTGTCACTCAGTAAGTCATTACAAGCAAATCATCAGACACACTAGTTGCCTTACCCTCTATTAATCTATCTCTAGTGGTTTGGTTTATAGTACAGGTGTCTGAACCAGGGCAATTCATGTGATCTAGATGATCTGAGGGTGTGAGGGTGTCCTGAACTTCGTCTTTGCTCAAGTGATAATCAGTAAACCAACTAGAGTCAAGGGTAATGCCAGGATAATGTTCATTTCAGTAACTGCCTATGAGTAGACCAGAACCTTTGGGAAAGCACTATAGATCACAGCTTCTTCTTGAGTGTCCTACAAAGACAAGCCTTCTAGGTCCATTTTAGGTTGGATTCAGCCTCTACAGCCAGATCTTTATCACTATCATTTAAGTTGCATGGAGCAAGGGGTGCAAACACATCTTTGACTTGTGTGCTTCCACAGCTGGTTTAATTCAGCTAAGTACCTTAAGTTTGAAACTATTATTTCACAACATTTGCATTAGCAAAATGCCTCCAGCTTTAGAATTCCAGACAAAGCCAAGAACCTTGCAATAAAGGTACTGGAAACAAAGGGGGGCATCGTAGCACTCTGTGTCTGGTTTAGTGTAGGATCTCCAGGGGCACCTCAACCAGGCATGCAGTGCTGCTATAGCGATCTGACAAGAAGCAAATATCATGAGGGACTAATGGGTTGACTGGGAACAATTAAAGTAATTAAAGTAATCACAAGCTCTGCCCTGCTTTACTGATTGTTCTGAACAGTGGCCATATGATCTTTATCTCTGGGCCTGTTTCTTACTTAGTATTTATTTCTATAAAACTGGCATTATAATTACTGAACAGTTTTTAGGAGGTTTAGAGATATTACATATGATAACAGGCAACCCCTGATAACTTTTTACCAAAACTCAGTCCATGTCAGACTGATATCTAGGAAGGAAAATAAGATAGTGTGTAGTGTATCCTCCAATATTAAAAAAAGTTCAGCATTTAAACTTCAACAAAAGTCTAAACCTGAATATGTCCATAAAAAGTGTGTGATTATTAGCTGAAAAATGCCAGCAAGAGCCAGGGGTGATGGCACATGCCTGTAAACTCAGCACTCAGGAGACCAAAGAAGAAGGATTGCTGTGAGTCTGAGGCCAGCCTGGGCAACACTGTGAGACCTTGTCTCAAAAAAGCCCCCCCCCCAAAAAAAAAGCCAGTAATTTTCTGGCTGTCTACAAATAAAACCACAGTGATTAATGATCTCAATGAAAATGGATTGGTCAAGTCCATGTATCCAAAACAGTCCCCTGTAAGGATAAACAGCACAGAGGGAAGTAGAAATGCTAGTGAATTTAATGAGATGGCATCTCACAGATGCTGCACTAAATAATACATGTTAGGTCTGCCGAAACTACCTACCGCTTCTACCTTGTGTGATTAATCCTTCATCTTCAAAGATGTCAAAACTCTCCTGGCGAGTCTGGGTTGTTTCTGATTTTAACATCTCCAGGGGCATTCGCAAGACAGTAAGATTATATTGAAGTGAGTGGGACAAATCATAACTGTAACTGAGAAGAGAAATGATACTTGAGAGTTACAAAGGCAAAGCATATTTTATGGTCTTAGTTCCCATATGGAAATAAAATCTGCAAGCTAAATTAATCAGTACCTGTAACTTCACATGGAATCAATGCTGTTCAAAACAGTACTACAAGGGCTGGGAATTTAGCTCAGCAGTTCGGTGGCCTGCCTTGCAAGCGCAAAGACCTGAGTTCAATCCCCAGTACCAAAAAACAAACAACAACAACAACAAAAAACAGTACTACAAAACACAGCAAAATACGAACATGACTGGAAATAAAAACTAACTGCATGCAGGCCAGGGATTCGGCTCAGTGGTCCCACCTCCTGCCTTGTAAGGGCAAGGACCTGAGTTCAATCCCCGGTACCAAAAGAAAAAAAAAAACAAAACTAACTGCATGAATTAGGAGTTTGCATGACAAAAATAGACAATGTGAGTAGTACATATTCACTGATTTGTGCCATATGCATTTTTTGCTTCACACTGAAATCAATCAAAGTTCATGGTCTTGTGCAAAGGAGTAACACATACAAGCTTCTATAGATACAATATCCACTGTACGAGTATATAGTTCTGCATCCTGATTTATACATGTGCAAGAATAATTCAATGAAATATTAATAGTGGTATTATAACTGACTTCATAATAAAAAAGAATAATCAGAAAAACATAAATAGCATGTTTTAGGAGAGTAAAAGCCATATAAAAATTAACAGTTTCTGTGCAAATAAAATTTAACCTTCAAGCAAAAGAAACTTGTTACAATTTTTATTTCACATAATTAATAATTTTTATAATTATCATTAGCTATGTAGAAGGTATCTTGAATACTAATATGTTTGTATAGATTTATATGTTTGTTTTTAAAGTATTTTGGTAATATCTTAAGATGGCTACATTTCTGTCTGGAGAGTCACACAGACTTATTAACATTTCTTTATTTACATTTGATTCAAACTAATTTTAGTTCCATCTGTGAAGTTCAATTTTACCACATTTATTTGATAGATTCATTCATCTTAGCAGGTAAAGCTGTGTTAAGAAGTTGGTTTCTGACTTCTAACAATCAATTCTTCCTACTTAAAACAACTTCTTTATTCTAGCTGAGTCATAAGAGGGAAATTCCTATATCGTTTTTTTAAAAATAAAATTACTTCTATTAAAATACAAGTAGCACTGCAGTGTGCTCTCCTTGTGTTTTTAGCCCTTAGAAAATAATAAAGAAGTTCAAGTAATTGATAGGAACAAAATAGCTCAAACTTACCTAAAGTAAAAATTGCTAGAGAGGTCTACATTTTGAAAGATTCGCAGATATCTTAAAAAAAAAAATCACAGAGCATTACATTCATATACAATAATACTGGTCCTCACAGCTTAACATATATATATTTTCACATACACATATACTTACATATATATAAATACATGCAAATATATTCATTAAATTGAGAAATTCAAGTCAGCTCTAGAATAATTTGATCTGATGCTTATCTCAGTCTACTGAAAATCCCTCAGAGACCCTTAACTTCATAGTTTGTTCCTTATAACTGAGTGTGCCAGACAGAGGCAAAGTAACAGAGCATGTAGACAGAGGGCAAGATGAAACTAAACACTATTTTCACTTTTATAATGTGCTTTGCAAATACTCTGAGGATGGAGACTGAATATTACCAGAAACAAAATGCTGGATGGTCACCATAATTTTAAGTTGGAAAATTTCAGTGAAAAAAGTATAGAATAAAACAGACATATATAGAGAGAGGTTCAACAAGGCTGAATAGAGGAGTCACTTTGGATCTACTCAAGAGAAAAATCAACTTACAACCCAGGTAACTGGTAAAAAAGAAGGAACACACAATACATCCTGATGCCAAAATCAATCTGATATAAGGACTAGTAGATCAAATAAAACAGGCACATGACCTCATTAAACAGCACATTAGCCTACAGGGCTACCAGTGGTATGGGCAGCACCGAGCAAGAATTGCCACACTGGGAAGTCTCCAAGAAACTAAGGGACTGAAAAAGTGCAGCTAACCCAAGCCACACAGGATAGATATGGGAAAAAGGCCTCTCGCCTCTTTACCTTCATCCACACAAAGGACACTGCAGCCTGGCAGCAAATTTCACTGTCATGTAGAGGTAAGTGACCAGAAATCTGCTCCCTCCCCAAGGGACGAGCTGCTAGCCCCCACCACTTCCCTCTGTTGTATGCACTAGGGACTACAAGTTAGAGACCACAGCACAGCTGAGATGAGGAAAGAAGAGACAAGTAGCTTGAGAAGGAATTAAATAGCCTCAGGTTAGCACTTAAACTGCTGGAGTCTGAAGTGGAATGCAGTCTTAGGCAGCATTTGCAGCTGTGATAGCTCCCAACCCCGTGATAAGTGGGGGGACAGGATAGAGAGGTGTCAGTGGGGGTGAAACAGAGGAGGCTGTGCAAAGGCTTAATGGAGCCAACCATACATGGGACTGGGAGCAGCCCCAGGCTCCCTGGCTGGGGGCACCACAGCAACCCACTGTAGGTTGGCTTGGTTGGGATGGAGAGAAACATCCAAAAAAGCTGCTGGCTATCGACTGGCACCAGCTCCCGCAAGATCAATCCTGTACCAAGCACTAATCCTAAATGCAATACAGTTTTGGGATACTACCTGCTTTGGACACTACTACAGAACTGTGGACTCCAGAATAATTTATTTTATTTTTGTTTTCTTTGTTGGTTTTTTCTTTTTCTGTATAGTTGGAGTTTTTTCTTCATTTTTTAAGATTTTACTTTTATTTTTATTTTGTTCTAGTCATCTCCTTTCTCTCCTCAACTATCACTCTTGACTTTATGATAGCTTCATGTGAGTGAAAATTGTGTTTTCTCTTTCTGGTTCTCTTCGAGAATCTTTTGCTTTACCCTTCATGCTTTTTCTCCTGCCCTTTTCTCCACTTTCCCAAAGCTTGGGTGATCATCTATAGTCCTCCAGCCTTGCTCTACTATATTTCCCTTCATTTATCTCTCTGTTTTGCATTCTATCCCTCTTAAATTTCCTTCCAGAGGGTAAAATCATTCCACTAAAGGGAAATTTACTGCATAGAAGTTCCTGGTTTGGACTGTGTTATATAACTGTAGGCCTTGCTCCCTGTGGTTTTATAGGTACTAATTAACAGTTACCACAGTTTGTCAGTTTCTAGGCTATGCTTGATGTTAATGACATTGGTAATTGTACTACTTTAGCAAGGATGTCATACCTGTTATAATCAATTGTTCTCCCTTGTATAACAACACTGTGAATGTCTGGGGCCATAACCATCACCATAGTCCAATACCAAAGGATTGGGTACTGAACACAATAAATAGCAACATTTTATCCTTAATAAATTGGGAAGGTAGGATCTTAGGACAGACACAAAGACCAAAGCCACACATGCCCAGAAAATATCTCTGAGGAACAGACATTTCTTAGGGGAGCCTCAATACTAGTAATAAAGTTATCTGCCTTAAGAAATTTATAAGCATCAACACTGGAAAAACAAAAACAAAAACAAAAACCCTCCCAAGAGAAAATGACAAGATGCAGAAGCAAAATGCAATCCCAGACCTCCAGCCCACCTAGGCCAAGTTCAGGGGACAAAGAGATAGAGACAATTGGAATCACCCATCTGAATTTTTTGAAATGATAGCAGCAGAAGTAAAAAACAGATGCATGAAGTTTTACAGAAAACAGTCTCTCAGATAAAAAAAAAATGATGATCAAAATGAAGGACATGTTCAATCAATCTAGAGTAGATTTTAAAAAATAGAAGAGCTTAGGAAAACGACAGAAATCATGACTGTCTAACATAGGAAAGAAACGGAATCCATGAAACAGACTCAAACAGACATCCAAGAGGTTAAAAATTCCACTGAAAGAATATGCAATAGACTGAGTGAAGACAAAGACAGAATTCCTGATCTAGAAGAAAGGCTGTAGTTAAGGACTATGAAAAGAAAGCTATCTTAAAAATGGCAAGGGACCATGAAAAATCAATCCAACAGCTATAAAATGATGCAAAGAAAAACAATCTAAGATTGGCTGGAATCAATGAGAAAGCTGGAGCTAGCACAAATGTCATAAAAAGCCTGTTTAAAGAAATAAAGGCAGGAAACTTCCCAAACATGGAAAAAGAATTTGATAAATAAGTGAGGCATATAGAACTGCAATTAGCTGTGACCCAAATAAATCTACATCAAGGCATATAATTTTTAAGATCCCAGAAACTCAGCACAAGAACAGATTAAAAGCCATTAGAGAAAAGAAACAAATCAACTACAAAGGAAAAGTCCATCAGAATCACAGCAGACCTCTCAATGTAAACTGTTAAGTCAAGGAGAGCTTGGAGTGAAGTATTTCAGGTTCTGAAAGAAAATCTCCAGCCCAGACTGATGTACCCTGCAAAACAATACTTCCAAGACAAAAAACAACTGAAGAAATTCATGATAACTAAACCAGCTGTACAGGATACCCTGAAGGATATTCCAAAAAGAGATAATAAAGATCACAATTCAAGAAACGCCAACAGAAAGCAGCCAACAGGGAAAGCAAACAAACAGAGGTGAAAGAAGGAATCAACAGCAGGAAAATAACATGGCAAGGATAAGCCAATACATTTCAGTTATAACGATCATGTAAATGGTCTTAGTTCACCAATCAAAAGAAACAGACTGGCAGAATGGATCAAGAAAAAAAGATCCAACAATACATGGAATATAAGAAACACATTTAACTCAGAAAGAAATTTATAGACTAAAGGTCAAAGGATAGAAAAAAATACTCCATGGGATAGGACCTCAGGAAAGAGCAGAGATGACAATCATAAATACATATGCATCAAGTACCAATGCACCCAACTATGTAAAACAAATATTAAGAGATATGAAAAAAAAATCAAACAAACACTAATACAATTGCAATGGAGGACCTCAATAACCCACTAACAGACCAACTAGATAAAAAATTAATAAAGAAATATCATAACTGAACTAAACCTGTGACCAAAGGGACTTACTGGATGTCTACTGAGTGTTCTACACCTTAACATAATAATACACATTCTTCTCAGCTGCATATGGGACACTTTTCAAAATAGAGCACATACTAGCCTTCAGAATATGTTTAAGTAAATGCAAATGAACTGAAATTATCCCATGGATATTATCTGCCATAGTGCAATGAAACTGGAAATCAATAGTAAAAGAAAATACAAAAATCCCAGAAACACATGGAAATTAAATAACACCCTCCTGAACAACCAATGCATCAGAGATGAAATTTAAGAGGAACTTAAACAGTATATACAATTAAATTATAACATCGATACAACCTACTGGAATTTATGGGATTCAACAAAAGCAGTCCTAAGAGGGAAATTTATAGCAGGAAATTCTCACATTAGGAAAACAGAGCAAGCTCAAATGAGTAACCTAATGCTAAACCTCAAATGTCTAGAAAAAGATGTCAAGCCCAAAGCTCATATGAGGGAAGAAACTATAAATATTAGAGCAAAAATTAATGTAACTGAAACTAAGAAAACAATACAAAGAATCAACGAATCAAAGAGTTGGTTTTCAAATGTTAAATAAAATTAATAAAGCCTTAGTCAACTTTAACAAGAAAAGCTAAGAAAAGACCCAAATCCGTGCAATTAGCAATGAAAAGGGTGAAATCACAATGGATCTTGCAGAAATCTAAAAGTTCCTCAGTACCTATTTCAAGAATCTATTCTCTCACAAAGTGGAAAATACAGAAGAAATGAACACATTTCTAAATTTATATGAATTACCAAAGCCAAATCAAGGAGATATAAAAAAGAATATCAAGCAATGAAACTGAAGATATAATTAAAAATCTACCTTAAAGAAAATCTTGGTCAACTCACTGCTGAATTCTACAAGAACATTAGAGAAGATCTAATGCCAGTGCTTTGAACTCTATAATAAAATTTAAAATGAAGCAATATTCCCAAAGTCATTCCAGGAAGCAAGCTCTACTATACCAAAACCAAAGAATCCAACCAAAAAAAAAAAAAAAAAAGAC
>NW_022900926.1:69266542-69298752 GCF_012274545.1 Fukomys damarensis
AAAAAAAAAAAAAAAAAGGACTATAAGCCAATATCCTTAATGAAAATAGATGCAAAATTTCTCAGTAAGATACTGGCAAATACAAAAATCATCCAAAAAATTATATACCATGACCATGCAGGATTCGACCCAGGGATGCAGGGACAGTTCAACATATGCAAACAAATGAGTCAATGAATGAATGAATACAACATTATCAGAACCAAGGACAAAAACCACGCAACCATCTCAACAGACACAGAAAAGGCATTTGACAAAGTCTAACACCCATTCATCAAAAAATCCCTACAGTGAATTGGAATTGATGATCATTATATCAATTTGATAAAAGTCACCTATGGCAAACCAACAGCCAATATAATAATACTAAATGGTCAAAACCTGAAAGCTTTTACTCTAAAATCATGAACAAGACAATGGATATTTATTGTCACAACTCTTATTCAACAGTTCTTGAAACATGAGTAAGAGAAATTAGAGAAGGGAAAGAAATAAAAGAAATATGGACAGGAAAGAAAGAAGTTAAATTATCATTATTTGCAGGTGACAAGATACTCTACACAGAAGACTCCAAGAACTCCATCAAGAGACTTCGAGATTTAATAATCAAATTCAGTAGAGTAGTTGGATACACAGTGAACACTCAAAAATCAATAGCCTTCCACAATAGCCACAAATAACAGACTCAACAAAGAGAAATTAGGCAAACAGTACTTTTCACAATAACATCAAAAAAAAATGAAGTACTTAAGAATCAATCTCACAAAGGAAATAAAAAGAACTTTACATTGAAAATGACAGTACTCTGAAAAAGGAAATTGAAAAAGATATCCAAAAATGGAAAGATATCCCTTGCTCATTTGGTAGGAAAAACCAACACAGTGAAAATGGTCATACTCTCAAAATTGTTATACAGATTTAATGCAATTCCAATCAAAATATCATTACCATACCTCACAGAATTAGAGAAATCATTTGTAAAAGTTATTTGGAATTAGAAGAGACAAAGAATAGCAAAAATAACCTTGGGAAACAGGTAAAGCAAGGCAAATTACAATCCCTGACTTGAAATTATACTACTGTGATAAAAATAGCATGGTACTGGCAAAAATACAGACCTAACGATCAGTGGAACAGATCAAAAGATACAGAAACAATCCCAAACACATTCAGCCAGCCACCTTATCTTTGACAAAGGGGCCAAACACCTTCACTGGAAGAAAGACATCCTTTTTTTATTTTATTTTTTTGGTACTGGGGATTGAACCTGGGTCCTTGTGCTTGCAAGGTAGGCCACCGAACCGCTGAGCTAAATCCCCGGCCCAAGATATCCTTTTTAACAAATGGTGCCAGAAAAACCGGTTTTTCACATGCTAAAGACTAAAACTAGATCCACGTCTCTCTCCACTCAATACACTAAAATCACAATGAATCAAAGATCTAAATATTAAAATCAGAAACACTAATCTGCTGAAAACGAGAACGGGTAGAATGCTTGAGGCAAAGACTTTATGAACAAAACCCTTATAGCACAGGAAATAATACAAAGAATCAGTAACTGAAACCTCACTTATTAAAAAGCTTTTGCACAGCAAAAGAAATGACCAACAGAGTTGAATGACAACCCACAGAGTGGAAAAACATTTTAGCTGGTGGTTCCTCAGATATAGAACTAATATCTAGAACATACAAAGAATTGAAAAAAAAAAACCCAGATCTCCTAAATTTAAAGAACCAATCCAAAAATGGGCATCTGAATTGAACACCCACTTTTCAGATGAAGAAGTAGAAATGGCAAATACAGTGGGAGGTTTTGTTTATTTTTGATACCAGGGATCGAACTCGGGACCTTGCACTTGCAAGGCAAATAAATACATTAAAAGATGTTCAACATCACTGGTCACTCAAGAGATGCAAATTAAAACAATGCTGAGATTCCATGTCACCCCAGAAAGAATACCTCTTATCAAGAAATCAACCAAAAACAAATGCTGAAGAGGCTGTAGGGAAAAAGGAATCCTTCTCCACTGCTGGTGGGAGGGTAAACTGGTGCAACTTGCTGTAGAAATCAGTGTAGAGTTTCGTCAAAAAATCTAGGATTAGAGGTCCCATTTGACACCTCTGAGTATCATTCCAAAAGAATTAAAAGCATCATATCACTGATATATGTGCACCCATGTTTGTAATGACACAGTTTGTAACAGCTAAATCTTTGATTTTCTATATAAATTTAAAAATAAGTTTGACTCTTTAGAATCTGGATTTTAGTATATTATCTTTTGAGAAAACTGGCCTCTATAAGTCTTCTCATTCATGACCAAAGGGCTATCTTTTCATTTATTTAGGGATTTTAAATATCTTTTAGTAATGTTGTAAATTTTCTCTACAAGGTTGTGTGTAACTTGTGTTATATACATTCCTAGGTGCTTTGTGGTCTTTGCACTATCATAAATGGTGTCATTATTAAACTCTCTAGTTGGTTATAGCCTACATGTAGAAATATTACTGGTTTTTACATGCTGATACTTTATCTTTGGTCACATTGTTCAATTATCATTAATTCTGAGAACTTGTATATATTCCTAGGTTTTCCAAGTAGAAAATCATGCTGTTTGTATAATGATAATGGTTGCCTCTTTTCAAACTTTATGTTTTATTTTATAGCCTTACTGCATCAGCTAGCCTTCAATATAAAGTTGAATATTGGATGGGATGGCAGATGTCTCTATTACTCTTTAATAACTGGCAATGTTTTAAAATTTTCACTTCTAAGAATAATTCTGGATAGTTCTTTTTTTTTAAAGAATTTATAAGATTAGCTTTTTTAAAAATTGAGTTAATTGGTACATTTTAGGTATACAGTACACTTACATTCATCATTGGGATTTTGTATCTTTACATGACAGGTCTTGGTTCTCATTTTTTCCCCTTGTCCCTGCCCTCCCTTCACCCCCTTCTCCCCTCCCCATTTACAAACACTTTATTTACATTTTTTTCATTTTCTCATATTTTTTCCTCTCCCTTATTACTGTTCCCCTACACTTCCCATTTTCCCTACACCTTTAGCCCCTTTCTTCCCATTTCACGATGTCAATAATCTTATTAGGATCTTATGTATTATTACAGTTTATTCACACCAGAGAAGCTATTTGGTATTTACACGTGTGATTTATTTATTTCACTTAGAAGAATATCCTCAAAATGTATCCATTTTCCTGTGAATGAATCTAATTTCTTATTCTTTATGGCTGAGTAGTATTCCATTTTATAGAGAAACCACATCTTTATCCAGTTTCCAACTGATGGACAAATGGGCTGTTTACAAGTTTTAGCTATTACAAACTGTGCTGCTATAAACATAGGTACACATATATCATTGTGATATGATTCTTTTAATTCTTTTGGAAAGATACTCAGCAGAAGGATGGCTGGGTCAAATGGAACCTCTAGTCCCAGCTCTTTTGAGGTATCTCCATATTGATTTCCATAGTGGTTGCACCAGTCTGCACTCCCACCAACAATGGAGAAGGGTTCCTTTCTCCCCACAACCCCGCCAACATTTGTTATTGTGTGATTTCTTGATAGCAGCCATTCTTTGTGGGGTGAGGTAGAATCACAGTGTTGTTTTCATTTGCATCTCTCTGTGGAACATTTTTTCTTATATTTACTTGCTGCTTTTACTTCTTTGTCTGAGAAATGTCTGTTCATTTCAGATGCCCATTTATGAATTGGACCTTTATATTTGGGGAGGCTGATTGTTTTGAGTTCTTTATATATTCTAGGTAATAGTCCTTTGTCTGAGGAACCATAAGAGACCTAGAATAGCAAAAGCCATCCTAGGCAACAGACACACAGCAGCGGGTATAACAATTCTCTATTTGAAACTATACTACAAAGCCACTGTGATAAAAATAGCATGGTACTGGCAAAGAAACAGACCTGAGGATCAATGGAACAGACTGGAAGACACAAAAACAACTCCAAATGTACTCAGCTATCTCATCTTTGACAAAGGAGCTGACCATCCTCACTGGAGGAAAGACAGCCTCTTTAATAAATGGTGTTGGAAAAACTGGATCTCAATCTGCCAAAGATTAAAACTAGACACTTATCTTTCACCATGCACTAAATTAAAATACAAGTGGATTAAAGATCTAAATATTAAAACAGAAACACTAAACTTGCTGGAAGATAAGTTAGACAAAACTCTTGAAGACATTGGCATAGGAAAAGACTTTATGAACAAATTCTCAGTAGCATGGGAACTAGAAGAAATAATCAACAACTGGGATCTCATCTTATTAAAAAGCTTCTGCACTGCAAAATAAACTAAGAGACAACCTACAATGTGGACAGTTCTTTAATAAATAACATTTGCTTAAATTCTTAGTTCATGAACAAGACTTGATCGTCAATGGATACTGAATTCTGTCAAATATATTTTCTGGAAATGAGATGATCATGACTTTTGCCAACATTTTCACATAGTTAATTGCTTTAGTAAACTTTCTAATGCTGACATGACCATGTACTACAGAAATAATCTCTACTTGTCCTTATATATTAAATGTTTAATTGTACTTCATCTTATTCCTAATATTTTATTAAATATTCTTCCTTAAATGAATTATTGGATTATATAGTTTCATGAGTGTGTTAAAAGTTTTCCGATGAGCCTGGCCCCCGATCCACCGTGGGAAGGAGAGCCACACGTGCTCCCGACCCAGCCAACATCGCTCAAGCGTGGGGAGGTAGCCTGAGCACTGATCTACCCCAGGAAGGAGAGCCACACCTTCTCCCAACCCTGCTGCCATCGCTCAAGTGTGGGGAGGTAGCCTAGGCCCCGGTCTACCGTGGGAAGGAGAGCCACACCTTCTCCCAACCCCGCTGCCCTCGCTCAAGCGCCGGGAGGTAGCCTGGGCCCCAATCCACCGCGGGAAGGAGAGCCACATCTGCTCCTGACCCAGTCGCCATCGCTCAAGCATGGGGAGATAGCCTGCACCCCGATCTACTGGCAGGAAGGAGAGCCACGCCTTCTTCCAACACCGCTTCCATCGCTCAAGCGCCGGGAGGTAGCCTGGGCCCCAATACATCGCGGGAAGGAGAGCCACGTCTGCTCCTGATCCAGCCACCATCGCTCAAGCATGGGGAGGTAGCCTGGGCACTGATCTATTGCAGGAAGGGGAGCCACGCCTTCTCCTGATCCAGCCGCCATCGTTCAAGCGCCGGGAAGGTAGCCGCGCAAGCGCCCCTGAACCCCCATAAGCCCCGCCCCGCACTCTCAGACCTCCTGACTGTGCCAGTCTTTGGACCCACTCTTCAGAGGCAGAGGTGGGCATCAAGGGTATTTTTCTGAATTCCTAACTTTGAACATCTTTAAAGAAAGGGCGTGGGAAACCTGTGATAGAACATTGTGGAGTTCAACCATTCAGAAGGTTGGGGAACTCAATCTGGGCCTTGCAGCCTGAGGTCAGTCAGCGTCATGGGGTTCAGCCATCAGCTAACTGAGACCAGGGGTCTTGCAACATCACTCTGTCTGAGCCATTAAATGGTAAATACACCATACTGAAATTTTGTTCACTATAGACATGTTCTGGACTACTTCTTGATTTCAATTTAATTCAAATGATTTAAGGGTGACAGACTAGTGACTACCACAGGTGGTCAGTGTCCAAGTTGTGCTTGATCTTAATGTGTTGCTGATTGCATCAGTTGGGATAAAGCATTGTGGTTGATTTGATGAGCTGTTTTCTCTGATGTTATGAAGATAAGAATGTCTGTGGGTCGTTAGAGACACGGAAGCTAGGGCGCAACTATATCAGGAAGATTTGGGTGATAACCCAGAGATTAAACCAAGGACAGTCCGACAACAAAAACGAAAAGGAGAAAACACTTGAGCAAGACACAAGGACAGATTTCCAGTTCACAAATGGCAAACACTAGGGCAAATGAGGATGAAAAGGCCAACAGTGAACCACCAGGACACCCTGAACTCAAAGCACAGGAAGTAACAAAACAGATCAATCAGGTTCTAGAAAAATTCAAAACAGAAATAATTTCCCAGATAACCATAGAGATAGTGAGCAAAATGGAAGTCGTGATTCGAGACTCTAGAGCAAAAATTGACAAAAAAATAGATGAGCTCAGGACCATGAAAGAAGCCATGAAGGACCAGCATAAGAAAGAAATGGAAACAATAAACGCCCAACATAGGAAAGAAATGGAATGCATTAAACAGATTCAAACAGATATCCAGGAGATTAAACACTCCATAGAAAGTGCACACAACAGAATAAAAGAATGCAAAGATAGACTCTCAGATATAGAAGATAAGTTTTCAGTCAGTGACCATGAAAAGAGAGATATCTTAAAAACAGTAAGGGATCATGAGAAATCGATCCAACAATTCCTAGATGATGCAAAGAAGAATAACATAAGACTCACAGGAAGGAATTCATGAAGTAGCAGGAGAAAAGACAACTGACTTAAAAAAGCTGTTCACAGAATTAATGACAGAAAACTTCCCAAAGAGAGGGGAAGAATTTGACATTCAGATTACTGAGGCATATAGGACCCCAACTAGCTACAATAAAAAAAAAATCTATACCTAGACATATAATAATCAAGATCCCAGAAACCCAACAGAAGAACAAAATACTACAAGCAGTAAGAGAAAAGAAACAAATCACATATAAAGGAAAGCCCATCAGAATCACAGCAGACCTTTCAACACAAACCCTCAGGTCAAGGAGAGCCTGGAGTGAGGTATTTCAAGTACTAAAAGAGAACAACCTCCAACCTAGACTGATGTATCCAGCAAATCTCTCTTTCAAAATAGATGGGGAAATAAGACACTTCCATGACAAAGACCACCTGAGAAACTACATGAATACTAAACCAGCACTACAAAGAATTCTAAACAATATCCTAGAAAATGACAACAAAGGTCACAACACCAGGAGGCCCAACAGAGCAAATCAAATAGGCAAGGCAAAAAACTAAAAGGAGAAGACAAAAAATAAAAAGAGTCAAAAAAAGGACAAAATATGATAATAATAAGTCAGTACATATCAGTTATAACCATCAATGTCAATGGCCTCAATTCACCAATCAAGAGAAATAGACTGGCAGAATGGATTAAGAAGCAAAATCCAACAATACGTTGTATACAAGAAACACACCTAGTGCAAAAAGAAGCCCACAGACTGAAAGTAAAAGGATGCAAAACAATTCTCCACGCAACAGGAGCCCAGAAAAAAGCAGGGGTAGCAATTTTATTCACAGACAAAGCAAACTTCAAACCAAATTCTGATTAAGAGAAACAAAGAAGGCCACTACATCCTTGTAAAGGGAACAATCCAAGAGGAAGAAATGACAATCATAAACGTATATGCACCAAATATAAATGCCCCCAACTATATAAAACAAATATTAAGTAACATGCAAAACCAAATAACCACTAATACAATTGTAGTGGGGGATCTGAATATCCAACTATCACAAATAGACAGATCATCTAGGCAAAAAATCAACAATGAAATACTAGAACTGAACCAAGCTTCTGAACGTATGGACTTATTAGATGTCTATAGAGTGTTCCACCCCACAAAATCAGAATATACATTCTTTTCAGCAGGACATGGATCATTCTCCAAGATAGATCACATACCAGCTCACAAAACAGGTTTGAATAAGTGCAAAAGAATTGAAGTTATTCCCCTGTATATTTTCAGATACAGTGCAGTAAAGCTTGAGATCAATAGCATAAGAAACCGTAGGAACTTCACAAACACATGGAAATTGAACAACACTCTCCTGAACAATCAATGGATCACAGAGGAAATTAAAGAAGAAATCAGACAGCTTTTACAAATAAACGAAAATGCCAATACAACATACAGGAATCTATGGGACACAATGAAAGCAGTTCTACGTGGAAAATTCATAGCACTGAATGCCCACATTAGGAAAACAGAGCAAGCTCAAATAAACAACCTAACGATGACTCTTAGACTCCTGGAAAAGCAAGGCAAGAAAAACTCAAAGCTCGAACAAGAGAGGAAATTATAAAGATTAGAGCAGAAATCAATGCAATGGAAACTAAGTAAACAATACAAAAAATAAATGAATCGAAGAGTTGGTTTTTTGAAAGAATAAATAAAACTGATAAACCCTTAGCAAACCTTATCAAAAAAAGGAAAGAAAAGGCTCACATTCATGCAATCAGGAATGAAAAAGGCGAAGTCACAACAGATCCAACAGAAATGCAGAGGATCATTAATACATACTATGAGAACCTGTACTCTAATAAAATGGAAAACACAGAAGAAATGGACAGATTTCTAGATACTAATGAATTACCAAAGTGCAACAAAGAAGATAAAAACATTTTAAACACCCCAATCACAATCAGTGAAATTGAAAATGTAATTAAAAACTTACCAACACAGAAAAGCTCAGGTCCTGATGGATTCACTGCTGAATTTTACAAGACATTTAGAGAAGAAGATCTACTGCCATTACTCTTCAGACTTTCCAATGAAATTGAAAGAGAAGCAATACTTCCAAATTCATTCCTGGAAGCAAATATCACTTTGATTCCCAAACCTGGGAAAGATGTAACTAAAAAAGAGAACTACAGGCCAATCTCCTTAATGAATATAGATGCAAAAATCCTCAATAAGATACTAGCAAACAGAATACAGAGGATCATCAAGAAGATCATACATCCTGACCAAGTCAGATTTATTCCAGGGATGCAAGGATGGTTCAGCATATGTAAATCAATAAACATAATACACTATATTAACAAAGTCAAGGACAAGAACCACATGATCCTCTCGATAGATGCAGAAAAAGCATTTGACAAAATTCAACACCCATTCATGATAACAACTCTGCAAAAAATTGGAATAGATGGTCTATGTCTTAACTTAATAAAGGCTATCTATGAAAAACCAACAGCCAACATCATATTAAATGGCCCAAAATTGAAAACCTTCACATTAAAATCAGGAACAAGACAAGGATGCCCACTATCACCACTCTTCTTCAAAATAGTTCTAGAAACATTAGCTATAGCAATTAGACGATAAAGAAATTAAAGCAATAAAGATAGGAAAGAAGAAGTGAAACTGTCATTATTTGCTAATGATGTGATACTCTACATTGAAGACCCAAAAATCTCCACCAAAAGACTTCTTGACTTAATTGAAACTTTTAGCAGAGTAGCTGGATACAAGGTCAACACCCCAAAATCAATAGCCTTCTTGTACACAAACAACAGACTCACTGAG
The DNA here is from genome assembly GCF_012274545.1 of Fukomys damarensis. Taxonomy (NCBI): domain Eukaryota; kingdom Metazoa; phylum Chordata; class Mammalia; order Rodentia; family Bathyergidae; genus Fukomys; species Fukomys damarensis. The sequence goes on from NW_022900926.1 coordinate 69,275,839, forward strand.
AAAGAAATTGGAGAAACAATTCCTTTCACAACAGCACCCAAAAAAATGAAGTATCTGGGAATCAATCTAACAAAAGAAGCAAAAGACCTCTACACTGAAAACTATAGCACTCTGAAAAAAGAGATGGAGGAGGATATAAAAAAATGGAAAGATCTCCCCTGCTCCTGGGTAGGAAGAATCAACATAGTGAAAAATGGCCATACTACCAGAAATACTATACAGATTCAATGCAATATCAATTGAAATCCCAACACTATACTTCACAGAACTAGAAAGAAGAATCCAAAAATTCATTTGGAACCATAAGAGACCTAGAATAGCAAAAGCCATCCTAGGCAACAGACACATGCAGCGGGTATAACAATTCCCTATTTGAAACTATACTACAAAGCCACTGTGATAAAAACAGCATGGTATTGGCAAAGAAACAGACCTGAGGATCAGTGGGACAGATTGGAAGACACAAAAAAACTCCAGATGCACTCAGCTACCTCATCTTTGACAAAGGAGCTGACAGTTGCCACTGGAGGAAAGACAGCCTCTTTAATAAATGGTATTGGAAGAACTGGATCTCAACCTGCCAAAGATTAAAACTAGACTCTTATCTTTCACCATGCACTAAATTAAAATCCAAGTGGATTAAAGATCTAAATGTAAAAACAAAAACACTAAACTTGCTGGAAGATAAGTTGGGCAGAACTCTGGAAGACATTGGCATAGGAAAACACTTTATGAACAAATCCTCAGTAGCACGGGAACTAGCAGAAAGAATCAACAACTGGGATTTCATCTTATTAAAAAGCTTCTGCACTGCAAAAGAAACCATCAACAGAACTAAGAGACAACCTACAATGTGGGAAAAACTTTTTACCAGCTGCTCCTCAAAGGACTATTATCTAAAATATATAAAGAACTCAAAACAACCAGAGCCCCCAAATATAAAGACCCAATTCTAAAATGGGCATCTGAAATGAACAGACATTTCTCAGACAAAGAAATAAAAGCAGCAAGTAAATATATGGAAAAATGTTCCACATCACTGGTCATTCGAGAGATGCAGATGAAAACAACACTGAGATTTCATGTCACCCCACAAAGAATGGCTGCTATCAAGAAATCACACAACAACAAATGCTGGCATGGTTGTGGGGAGAATGGAACCCTTCTCCATTGTTGGTGGGAGTGCAGACTGGTGCAACCACTATGGAAGTCAATATGGAGATACCTCAAAGAACTAGGATTAGAGGTTCCATTTGACCCAGCCATCCCTCTGCTGTGTATCTTTCCAAAAGAATTAAAAGTATCATATCACAGTGATGTATGCACACCCATGTTTATAGCAGCACAGTTTGTAATAGCTAAAACTTGGAAACAGCCCATCTGCCCATCAGTTGGAAACTGGATAAAGAAGATGTGGTTTTTCTATAAAATGGAATACTACTCAGCCATATGAGAAAGTAAATTCATTCATAGTTAAATGTGTACATTTTGAGGATATACTCCTAAGTGAAATAAATAAGCCACACATATGCAAATATCGAATAGTTTCTCTGGTGTGAAAAACTAAAATAGTACTCAAGATCCTAATGGGACAATTAGCAATGTGAAATAGGAAAAGGACCAAAGGTGTAGGGACACTGAGAAGGACAGGGAAAGGGGAATAAGGGAAAAGGAAAAAAAATATGAGAAAATGTAAAAATGGAATTAAAGTGTTTGAAGGGGGGGAGGGAGGAGGGGGGAAGGGAGGGTGGGGACAAGGGGAAAAAAACAAGAACCAAGACCTGGCATGTAAAGGTACAAGATCCCAGTAATGAATGTAACTGTACTGTCTACCTAGAATGTACCAATAAATTCAATTTAAAATTTTAAAAAAATTATAAAATTCTTTCTCCTCTTTCTAAATAATAAAAAGACCCAGATAATTTAATGTTTACAGCTTCACACTTAATGGCTTTAATAGCCACTGTTAATTCTTGCCAGAATCAACTGTTATGATAAAGTTTGAACAGTCCTGAGCAAAAGTTATACAATTCTGAGTCAACATTTGGCCATTTTCATATAACATTTATAATCCTTCAGTTCTGCTCTTTTCCTAATTACCACGTTCAAAAAATAAGTAGTTAGCACTGGTACATACCTAGCTTCATCAGGATGAGTGATCCTTACAGAATCATTGGGTATATAGATCATATTTGTGTCTTCTATTTTATATATGGCATGGCCTCCAATATCTGCCATCTTCCTCCTTTTAGTTATTAGCACAATATAATAGCCTTCTAAAAACCTGACAAAACCTGTGCAATAAAAAAGAAAAATAAATATAATGCTTTGTAAACTTAGTCATGTTTATAGATGCATATTTAAACAGCTAAATACTATTATTTATTCTTTAGGTTTATTGGTACATTTTAGGTATACATTATAATCACATTTATCATTGGCAATTTGTACCTATACATGGTATACCTTGATTCTTGTTTTTTCCCCTATCCCCTTCCCTCCCTTACACCCCTCCACCCCTATATATAAAAAATTTTTTTCTTTCTGTTTTTTCCCTCTTTTCTCTTATTTTTTTCTTTCCCTTCTTTCTTTCCCCCTATTCCCCCTTCCTCTTTGGATCTTTTCTTCCTATTTCACATATATTTTATACATTTTGGTACTCATTTACACTTTCAATTCCTCACACCAGAGAAACCATTTGGTATTTACATGTGTGTCCTATTTATTTCACTTGAGTATAGCCTCAATGTGCATCCATTTAGCCACAAATATTTCTAGTTTATCATTCTTTATGACTGAGTAGTACTCCGTTTATTAAAAAACCACATCGTGAGCCAGGGATTTAGATCAGTGCTTCTGCCACCTGCCTTGCAAACACAGGTCCCAAATTTGATACCCGGTATAAAAAAAACAAAAAACAAAACAAAACAAAAAAAAACTTCTTTATCCAGTCACCAGTTGATAGGCATTTGAGCTGATAAACAGTCAAATACTTCGGACATATTTCCTATTTTATTATTTCTATGATTTAGACTCATACAGATTTTGAGCTTAGAACTGTTACTGTCATTTAAAAATATTACTCTATTTCATGTTCTTCATTAATTCCTCTAAATCTCATTACAGATAGGATTGAGGTGCCTTAAATAAAACCATATACAAGATTAAGGGAGTTGTTCAATTTATATATACTTTTTTTTCTTTTTATTGAGGTTATTGGTACAATCTAGGTATACAATATAATTACATTCATCATTGGGATTCTGTACCTTTACATAGTAGGTCTTGATTCTCATTTTTCCCCTAATTTATATATACTTTTAATTCTGCACAGATGAGAAATTCTAGAACTCTGTCACACACAAGGTGCAGAGTTACCACTGATGAACTGTACAATGAAAATTACTGACATTTTATATTTCTGCTACAATTTTACTTACTACATTTTTACATTGATAAAAATGAAAGAGAAGATTATAGTAAAGGAAAACAATGTTAAAAAGTATAATATAAATCCAAGAATAAAAGCAACATATAATGATATATAGCATGAAGTCCTATTTATTATTCCCATTTGCTACATACACTGACTTACACACACATGGTGGCTGAAAGATAAAACACCAAACCAGTTACATGCAGAAGCCCTCCTAGTTCCAGGAACTAGGACAAACTCTGAGCCTTCATAAAAAAGGCATGTGGTAAAGGACACAGCCTCAGAATTCTCCAGCACACTGGAGGACACATCAGGGCCGTTTCCCATATCAAAGCACAATCCAATAAATGTTATTCTTTATGAACTAAAGGAATGCAGACAAGGCACACAGCTGAACAGTGGTTTGGTTTCACCTGCAGATGAGATTGAAATATCTAAGGAGAGATTTTCTCTAATGAGCTTTCCATAAAATACAACTGAACAGATGCTGGTGGAGAGAAGACTGGCTGTGAGCAAATAAAGAAATACTGGGCTGAAGAAACTTGAAACAGTCCACATAAACTGTCAGAGCCTTCCGGCACTGTGATAGCATGCTCTGTGAATCTTGATGAGTTGCCTTCTGGAGTCCTTTGATCAGGGAACCTTCCTCCTCCTTCCTTTTTAAAAAATTGTCAATTGAGAAACATTTGAGGAAAATATTTCATATTTTTGGAAAAACTTCACAGAATCTTGCTAAGTCATGTGAAAACTCAACATAAACCAGCTTTAACTAAGAAGAGAAATTTATATTGAGGATACTGAAGTGATTCATGACATTCATGGGCAAATACGTGACTAAGCATCAAAATACACCTAGTCATGCAGTGTCTTTGAACACCTACTCCACTCTTCACTCTCTCCATAGACCAGATGCCTTCACTCCTTTCATGTGGCAGGAAACACAGCTGCTGAAAGCTCTAATCTTTCCAACCAAAATTGCCACCAAGAATTCTTTAAAATTCAAGTTCAATTCCAGAATTCACTTGGATTAATACAACTTCAGATGAATGCTCAGTTTTTTTTTTTTTTGCTTGTTTGTTTTTTTTGGAACCGAGCATCAAACTCGGGACCTTGCACTTGCAAGGCAGGCGATGGAACCACTGAGCTAAATCCTCGGCCCTGGATGCTCAGTCCTGGAGCCTTCAACTATGGCCAAGAAATAGGGTCACAGTGCACTGGAAGACGTTTTATAAATAACTAGGTAATGTAGATAGGGCAAGAGGGAGGTGGTGCTGATTCCCAGAAAAGTGAAGAAGTTGGGAAAAAAGTTATCTACAAATACCTTCTCATAGTCAATCTTCTTATGAAAATGGTTAAGTATATTTAATCAAGATACTTGGGAAAATGTTCTAGATTATGGATTTTTCAAAAAAGCTTTTAAATATCTGCATACACCTAATGAGATATCTGGGGATGAGATACAGTCTAAACACAAAATTCATTACGATTCATATATATCTTACATACACAGCCTGAAAGTAATTTTGTATAGTATTTTAAATAAACTTGTACATAAACTGATTTACAGTATAAAATTCTTCACTGGTGTGACAAAAAAATTTCAGATTTTGAAGTATTTTGAGTGTTTGGATTAAGGATGTTCAATCTGCTTTAGAGAGTCACAAAATAAAGTTGTAGGTGTCAAGTCATTGCAGTGCCTATGTTCTATACCAGTAATTAAAGAACGATAGCTATGTAGGAACACAGTAGTTATCATACCATTAAAAAAAAAAACCCAAAAACCAAAACGTTTTTGGCTTCCAGAACTTTTGCTTTGAAGTTAAAACTAACTTTTTCGTGGAAGGAAGGGGGCATTTCTGAAATGGCAATTCAAGGAGGTGGACAGACTCTCTCCCCAAGGAAACTACCATAATTGGTGAAAACTATAAAAATAGCAAAACACTGAAAGATTCTGGAAACTGTCCCAAGGGCATAGAGCAAATGGAGAAATATTTATTTATGAAAATCTACTAAATCCTGGTAAGACCAGTAAGTCTGTGACATTTAAACCATGGTCTGCTTGCACATGTCCCTCCTAGTTCAGCATGGCAGGTGACTTACCAGGCAGTTGCAGTCATGTAAAGAGACTGAAGACAAGTAAACAAATTGAGAATAAGGGTTTAGAAACTTTGGAGCAACTTGAGATTATCATAACATCTATGTGCATGATCACTGTCTTCAAACAGGACACAGACTGGTTTGGGTAACACTAAATATTTATTTGAGTTATACTTGGTATAATCTGCATACATGTTATGCACCATGCATTAGTCTTCAACATACAGGAGGAAGAACTGGTCCTTTACTACAAAGAGTTAAGAAACATGGCTCTAGATTCTGTGTGTGTGTGTGTGTGTGTGTGTGTGTGTGTGTGTGCACGCACACATGTGGTACTGGGGATTTACCCAGGGGTTTTGCACCACATCACCAACCCTTTTCATTTATTTTAAAATTATTTTTAGTTTGAGATAGGGTCTCTCTAACTTATTAAGTTGCCCAGGCTGAGCTTGAACTTGTGATCTTTCTGCTTCAGCCACCCAGACTACTACTGGGTTTAGATTTTAACAGATTGTATAAGTTAACGAGATAATAGTTGAAAACATTCCAGCAAAAATATACACAAATTAAGCATGCTGTTAGTAGAAAAAATAGATTCTAGTCATTTCATATAAGCATCATTTTGACAACTACTTAAAGATAAGTATTCTGTATTTTATCATTTTTAGAATCTCTCATTGCAAGTGTATTTTAAGACGATGGAACCACTGAGCTAAATCCCCGGCCCTGGATGCTCAGTCCTGGAGCCTTCAACTATGGCCAAGGAATAGGGTCACAGTACATTGGAAGACATTTTATAAATAACTAGAAAGTACTAGTATTAGAAAATACTAGTACTAGAAAGTACTAGAAAATATCACAGATTTTCATTAGCTCTCTGTTCACTATTCACTGACCCCAAACTTCATTTATATGGTTAAGATGGATCATATAAAAGCCTAAAAATAATAACTGTATTGCTTCACTTGCAGGTAAGTCTATGATTTCACCATCCAATAAAAACTTTAAACCAAAGAAGCCTCTACTACAAAAGAAATAGCTAAGAATGTTGTCTTTAAGAGAAAGATGGAGACACCTTAAGTCCTCATCCAGAGTTTATTAACGAATAATTGTGTGTAAATATCTGATTATAAATTTCACTATCAATATGTTCAAATAAGGCTTATAGTTCATAAACTGAGTTACAACACATTAAACATTAGGCAAAGAATACTGCTAAAAGCAGAAAACATTGTTAAAAGCAAGTATGTCAAGAACAATGAAAAATGACTAACCTATCTTAAAAACAAATAATAGGCAATGTATGGGCCATTTAACGTAAAGGCAAATAGCCTAACAACAGCTGGAGAACACACAAGGATAACTATCTTCACACAGTTTAAAAACTGATCTTCAATTCTTACATGTAATCATCAAGGAAATCTTCCCTTCCCTCCTACTTTTTTCTTAGTAGTGGGAACTGAACATATGCCCATTCCCCTGAGCGTACCCCCCTGCCAACTCTCCAGCCAACTGTCCCACACCTTTTTGGAGACAGGCTCTTACAGTCACTAAACTGCCCAGCCTGGGATGGAACTTGGGCTCTTTTGGCCAGTCTCCCAGAGTGCTGAGATTATGCATGTTCTACTACAACCAGCTGAAATTTAAATTCTAATAATAAAATCTGGCAAATAACGTACTCAATATTACATACAAGTTAGGAATTTTCTATCAAAAAGTTGTATTAAAATATCAGCATTTTAGGGTCAAGGATTTAGCTCAGTTGTGCTGTGCCTGCCTTGCAAGGTTCTGAGTTCAATAACCAGTACCCCCCCACAAAATCAGCATTAAAAAAAAACTATTAGCTATTATTTCAATTAAAACCTGTTTTTAGCACATAATTTTTCTTAAATTTAGTCTTTTCTAATTTAAAATATAAGCAAGACTTAAGAGTAGAATTTGACACATATGGAATTTAAAGAATTGTAACACGTTAAACTCACTTGACAGAAAGGGACACGCCCAACCCACAAACATTTATTCAATCAAAATGTAACCTCCATGGACTTGGCAAGACTGAGCAGAAGGCCTGCCACTGGGCCAGTATATGGAGAGGAAGCCAATCACAGCCTCCCATTTTTACCTTCCCTGACAGCATCCTAAGACCCAAAAAGAACCTAGGAGAGTTACACAGAAGTTACAGGAGCACAGTGGAAAAAATAATCAGTTTCAGTAAATACTGTCAAAATAAAAACTTCTATTCAGAAAATGGAACACAAGTCCATATTAACTGCTAATATGTAGAAACTAGTCAATATTGTGTACAACTTAGTGGGTTTAATAAACACAAAGATAATTTTGTAAGTTAAAAAAAAACCTCAATCAGAGATTCTAAGATATAACGCCCTCTGTTTGGTTTTCACCCACCAAGGGCCTCAGCAGCCTGGCCTCATGTTACTACTTCCCATCTTCAAGCCCACCTCTGCTCTCACTCCTACCAGAGCTCATTCCTCTCCTCCCCCACAGGGTCTAGCTTGAGTCTCTAGTACTCCAGGAAATGTTCCCTGGCTATTCCAAGTCTAAGTAGCCCACCTCTTATGTAATCTCCAACCCAATTTAACAAAGAAAACTTGGCTTTTAATTATAATCTTGGAATTGTTTCATGTGTGTTAATTTTTGTCCTCTGTCCTGGGCCAATCAGGCACAAGCCTACAGCATAGTCAAGACAGGGTTACTGCCCCACTACAGTAAGGGAACACAGGAGCACCCCACTAAGGGAAAAGGAAGGGAGGCAGGGCTTAGGTAAAATTTAAATGAAGAGGCGCAAACCAAAGCAGACTGTACTTAAAGAGATCAATAACAACTCCATACCAAGAAGTGGATCTAGGGTCCTGTTTTCTTGAAAACAACAAAGTTAGCATAGCTATGGAGTGTACTGTCCAGAAGCCCTTAACTGAAGTTCTATATCTGAGTTGTAAATCACAGCCACTTCTCCCTGTCAAGTGACTTAGATCATCAGACGTAGGTGGGATGTTTTATCTTCCTGAGACTATTTCAGATAGCAGTTTCTGGTGGTCTGTGATTTCAAAAAAAGTTTCTCAATGAGTAAGAAAGCATTCATCATACAAAGATGATGACACTGTATGGCTGTTAGTCTGTCTTTAGAAGAAACTCCTATTAAATTTAAAGCTAGTTTTATCCTATCTGTTATTCCAGCTGATGAACGGCAGGGCAGTTGTTTACAGTCCAAGCTAAAGTTTACTTTTTCATTCCACAGGTTTCTCAAAAGCCCCCAAACACTTCTGTATTTGTTCATATCCTATATAAAACTGAGCAGCACAGAGCATAATGCTTTATAATGCTGTCTGATGGCTGACTTGTGGATAATGAAGTTTTAAACAATATAAGACAAAGATTACAAGTTAAAACTATATAACCTTCCAAGTTCTCTTTAAATACTCTAGGAAGAGGGGTAAAAAGATAGCCAATAGGAGCTACATTTCTTACCTACAACACCAAATGCTGAGACAGCTTGAAATAACCCAGATGATCCTTTCTGTCCCATCTTTGTTCTATTTCCAAGGTCCAAACGGCCAAGAAGTTCTCGTACTTCTTGTTGAGTATATACATGCTAAAAACAAGCATATGGAATCTGTAAGATATTTACCCTTGAAAGTTAAAAGTTGTCTATAATAATCATTAGCTATTTCATAAACAACCATATAATAATATATAACTAAGCTATAATTTCAAAAGGTCAACAAATTTTTTTAACATTAGCAATTGAGGCTGGTTACTTGATCATGTTACTATACCAAAAAATTCTATTATCATGAAATTCAGAAATTTAAGAGATCCAGTCATATTTCAGTAAGTCTATGAATCCCTTAAAGCAATACACAGAATTTTGGATCTACTGTTTGTGCTTTTGCATTGAAGACCATTAGCTGTTACAAGCAATCACTTTCCATTGCAAAAATAAAGCCAAGAACCATTGCAGGCAAGCAGACAGGTAGGGAAACGGATTTCCATGAGTAATGCAGAAAATTATAATAATTTATCCAAAATTATTATAACACAAAAAATAATTTTGCAAAGAGATTAATGAAAATGAGTTCCAAAATGAAGTTACTAATATACATGAAAAACCAGGAATCCACATGCAGAAGTATTCATAAAAAGGAACTTCAATCTAAAGGATAAATTATGTTCTTTTATTTGTAGAAGCTAAAATTAACTTTTTAACTCCACTATGTTGCATTTCAGTTTTGACTAACAGCTGCATGTTTTTGTGCTACCTGAATAACTTAGTACGTGGATAAAAACAGCTTAACATTTCAGCAGAGGTGATTTTTTAGTAGTGTAATAAAAAGTCTACAGCATAGAATTCTTCCTTAACATATTAAAGCACAGTGATAAATAATCTCTTTACTAAATGTAATATTAAGCTACACTTACTATATGATGATTAAAATGTCAGCTCTTAAGAAAATATATCCATTATCTTATCTGAAGAGTATGTGTTAAAAATAATCAAATTGAGAAAAAGTATAATTCGGGAATACTTCTCAAAATCAATAATCTCCAGATGTCAGATTAGAGATTAAAATTCTAGCCAAGAAACATATTTGTAACCTGTAGATGCATAATAAGAATTAATATATCAGTAAAAGCTGTAAGGCTATTCCACACCCTTTAAACAACACTTATAAAAGTTTGTTTGTAGTCATGTTTGGAAGATACTTACTCTGTCATCAATTATGACCAAATCTTTTGGTTCTGTTCTATCAATTTTCAAGACACGATACTTTGTTTCTGCATGATTGTTCCCAACTAGAAAGTATCTCTGCAATAAAAAATAATGTCATTAGTTTTTAATGACATTTGCCCTACACACATTTTATAACCACCGCAGTCACAGTTCTTGAAAAAACATTAATGAAGTGAAGTTCTTTTTAAAGAATATTTCTGTTAAGCGAAAATGGCAAATGAAAGAAATATTGATTCTCAAAGGTCAATTTTAAAATTCAAATATTCTTAGTAGCTTCAGGCTAAGTATCAGCCTGATGCCTGAAATGTGTCAAGTAACTAGATCAGATTTAATTATATTATAAAGTTAGAGATTAACCAAATTGACTGGAGACGAATGTTCAAGCTTTGCTAGGAAAAAACTGCTCCGCTAAGAATCAGAAAGCTCAATGCACAATTAGGAAACTTAGACAACTATAGCTATTAAAATATTGACAGCTTTCAAATAAACCTTCAAACATTCTATACAAGTATGAAAACAACTTTAAAATAACAACTATAAAAGTTTATCACAAACACGTATAAAATATTAAAATCATTGTATTTTCTTAGATGGCCTTTTATAGATACACTACAGAAGTAACATCTTACCAAAAACACTACCTTGGAGTATTATAACTGAACACAATAACATTAGTCTTCTTAAATGAATACTGAGAAAGAAAGAATTAAAATGTGGGAAAATAATAATCACATAGCTAATTGAAACTGCTTTTAAGAAAACTAAATCAGATTTTTTTGGGAGGATGCTTGAGTTCAAACCCAGAGTCTCTCGCACATATTAAGCACATACTCTACCACTGAGCAACAGCCTCAGCCCTTAAATGAATTATTTTAAATTATTTTTAAGAAGATAAGTAAAATTCCACTAGCAAAAATAATTTAAAGATATTTTGTGGTAAATATGTCCTTTAAAAAGGTGACACTTTTTCAACATTGCAAAAATTGAGAAGACACTGCCACAATCAACTGGCATTGGTCATATATGGTACATAAAGAAATTAAATACATATGTCACTTTCTATTTCCTGTGGCCCAACTGAAGGATATGGGCCTTGAGAAATCAGGGCTGAAAAAAATGAATGTGGGTTACTATAGACGTAGGAAGTAACAGAAAAGTCAAGACTAGACTTGAGACTTCAAGAATGGGTAAGATTTTAAGATTTTGCTGCATATCAGAATATGAACACATGATTTTACTCTTGTGGCGCTAAATCTGTAGAAACAGATGGGGTTTATTAAGTATGCAGGCATATGCCACATAATGACATTCGGTCATGGGTGGGCCTCATATATGATGGTGGTCCCATAAGATGCTATCACCTAATGATGTCATAGCTGTCAGTGTGTAGGGATATACTCTATAATGCTGCACAATGATGAAATCACCTAAAATCACATTTCTCAGAATGTGTCCGTTAAGTTACCCATGACTGTAAGTCTGCTTATAAAGGTCTAATATACTTAGAGGTAATGAAAAGCAAAACTACGTTAAGAGAACATAGCCTAGTCCTAAGAAGAAATCCAAGCAAAATCTCAATCTCCCATCTCCAGGTCAGATACAGATGATACTATAGTTATAATGAGGTGGACATAAAGCAATTATAGTAATAGTAAACTAAATTGGGGCATGCAGTAACAGGACTCAATGTACTGTGGAAACGCTAGAAGGGCAGGCAAACAGGAGAAGGAGGTCAAAAAACCCTAGTGAGATCTAACCTCATTCCCAGGCCTCATGCTTAACCCATGGCTCAGAGGAGAGGGGCAACCAGCCTGCTAAAACTAAGAACTACTGGTAAACTATTCCTACACGTTAGCAGAAAAGGAAGCGACCTTGTTGAGGACTTGAAGAAAAACAGCTTCCAGGAAAGGACACAGCAACAGCAAACACCAGAAGAAGCTAGCTGTGTGTATTCCAGAGGGACAAGATTAATGGAGGAAGTGATTACACAGCATCTAACCAAAACATTTATTATTATCTAGAGGCTGGATGTGTAGAAGAAGCCTTCTGAAATGCTGAGAGGAATGGCCAGTGAATGGGACAGCAGGTGGGCTCATGGAAACAAAGGGAGGAGATGGTTTGGCAAAGGACAGAGTGGGCTCATCCACATCAAACCGTGCTGAAAAGTCAAGGTCAGAAAAGACAGATGCGCCAGGGTATCTGACAACAGGAGCCTGCGAGTGGCCCTATCATGGTGGTCTCGAGTAAGTAGGGGCGAAATCCACAGCATAGCTGACTGAAAAGCAAATAAGGAGGGCTGGGCATGGTGGTGCATGCCTGTAATCCCAGCACTCAGGAGGCTGAGGCAGGAGGATCACTGAAAGTTCAAAACCAGTCTGGGCTACACAGTGAGTTCCACAGCAGTCTGAACTACATAGTGAGACCCTGTCTCAAAAAACAAAACAAAACAACAACAACAACAACAAAGCACATGAGTAGGATTAGAATAAAGATTAAAGATGAAATACTGTATACCTCTCCTCCTCTAAAACATCTTACCAAAATCATAGTGAGGATTTTTTGTAGATATCATCCCCAAAGACAAGGGAGGAGTAAAGGACATAGCATCAAAAATACTAAGGATAATAACAACAACTTGAAACTGAAAAGCATGCCTGAGAAAGCTGAATCCCAAAGTGGTAATGGAGACCTCAAGCAGCAATCCAATTTACACCACAGAACTTCCAAAAGGCACGGATATTTGTGGTGCCTGATACTTCTAGAATATTCTAAGACAATAAAAATGATATACCACAAAAGATAGCCCAAGTTCCTAGAGAAGAAATAAACTTTGAACTAAAGATCAAGAAATGAATAACCAGAATTTCTCAGGAGCAACATGGGAACACCGGGACACGATGCCTTCAAATTCTAGGGGAAAATTCATATCAATATTTAATTCAATATTAAATTGATCAGTCAAACCCCTAAAGATAGCATAAGGGCATTTTTTGACATGAGCAGACTCAAAAAACATTACCTTATATGAATCTTTTCTCATGAAGCAACAGAAGGAGCTGCTCCATCAAAATGAGGGCATAAATCAAGAAACAGGAAATCAAAAGGAAACAGGGAAATTATCATGAAGAGGAAATACGATGATGGGAAGAGAGATCCCAGGATGGCAGCTGTGGTCAGATTTGATCCACTGTTTCAAAGAGATGAAACCTATAAGATACCTAAAATGTGTGAAAGCTCTAAGGGGAGATTTACATATTTGGGGGAAAGTTGCGGTTATAATTATCAACTCATAGTAAGAACTAGATTATAAGAAGAAGGAAAGGTCACTCAAGTATTGGCAAAGTCTGAAGCAGTGAAGAACCATAGTTCACATGGAAAAGGTAAAAAAAAGATAATTATCCAAGAGCAACAGGGTAGGAAACAGCAGTGAGTGAAGAACACAAGATTTTTGTACATCAGACATGCATCAGCCTGAGTACATATATCATGCAAATAAGATGCATATGAAATCAACTGCTGGGGAAACTGTGCCTTGTAGATATACTAGGGATAGATTTTTAGCAGGAGGTTGGGTGGACAATTAGGGTATTAAAAACAGCTACATTAAGTGGCAGTGGAGATTTCTATTTAAATACACATTGAGAGAAGTTGATTTGAGCTGGCTTTCTTCTGAAAGTTAATTACCACTGTTCAAGAAAAACTTAAAACTTTAGTATGTAACTAACAGCGGTGACTTGGTATAAAGATGAATATGCTTCTAAAATATATACATGAAATCCAAACGGGATACAACAGACAATCCATTTAACCAGAAACTTAGTATCTACAGACATTATTATTTCCTATTATAATGACAGGCTAATTACCCATTCACTTTCCCTCTGAGAGAGAAAAAGCAGCCTTATTCAAAGGGGAGAAATTTTACTTCACTTGAAATTTCAGATTAAGCATGTTTTTAAAAAGAGTATCGTTAAGTTAGCTCTCACAGTCTAACAGTATGCAGGCCTGCTATTCCCCTTAGCCTAGCAATCCCCCAAAACTGGTTACTTAGCCCAGAAGAAGTGAGTACATAGTCTGAAGGGAGGTCCAAGTCCATCTATTAGATCTTTGGGACTTTAGTGATGGGGAAGTTTTAAATACCCCATAGAAACAAATGTGAGACTTTATCATTTCCAACACCCTCTTCTTTAATAACTGGGCTTCTCTCAGTTTACATACTGTCTTTACATCCCCTGCTTCAACCTCTCAGCCAACTAGCATTGTTCTGTTCACTCTTGTTTTCTAATTACACAAGTTAAGACTAATTAATTTAGATGCATTCTTCAAGACATTTATTTTTTTCTGAGTGGTGGTGGCAGGGAAGCATCCCTAGGCCCTTTCAGAAAAAGGCAAGAAATAAATATAAATACTCACATGTATACAAACTAGCAATTTTGAGCTACAAGACTAAGATTATCCTAACAACTTTCATCCCTACAAAACAATACAGAGATACATACAACTCCAGTTCTGTTCAGCTATCAATTTTAAAATCCACACCTGTATGTTCATCCTGTGTTATAAAAGGATCATTTTCTTTGATGTTGGGATTCCTAGGGCATCACTTATTAAGCAAGGTTTCTTGTAAATTGGAAACCACCTCAGGTAAAACTACAATTTCATCCAAGATGATTTCAGGTTGATAAATTTCTAGTGGGCAATTCCTCATTGCATTGAACTGCATGACTACTGGGCTGGACAAGGCCTGAGCCACAGGGCAGACAAGACCAGAGCAAGGTCTCAGGAACCAAAGGGTAGAATAACGAAATAAAAAGCAAAGACATTCAAACCCAAGCCCAAGTTTCTAAATAATCTGATTCTCATGAGAAATGAAAATTGTGTCAACTTAACACTAAAAATCCTAATCATTTAATCTCAGTATCTACATGTAATTTGCCTCAGTCCAGTTGCAAAAAGCTATTCCTGGCATCAGGTCCCAGACCACACCTCAAGTAGCAACATCCTCAAGTCTCTTGTCTAATCTTTTTCTTCACTAAATAATAATAGTAGCAGGAGTAGTAGTAATAGCAGTAATATTATTGATGTCTTAGGGGTTTTATGAGGGTTAAATAATAAAATACATGTAGAGAACTTTGTGCAATGCCTGCCATAGAAGTACTCTGTAAGTACTATCATTACTGTAAACTACTACAGATTGTTTTTCAGATTTCTAAATGCTTTTCATTGCCAGTAATTTTATACTTTTTCTGTCATGTTTCAGACTTTGAGATTATAACTCAAATATTCCTGTTTATATCTTAAGTAAAAATTATTAAAAAAAAAAGAAGCATCTACTTAACAAGGAAACAGTTTTGAGGGTTCAGTGCACCAAATGTTTCTAGGGAGGCTGCCCGGCTCAGCCTTCCCTTTAAGGAAGGGATCCTCAACCGAGCCATCCTTGCCAGATCCTCCCCAGCAGTACTGACAAGGGGCAGAGATTCATTCAGTCTTAGCTGAGTCTGTGGGACTCTTTCTCCTAGCACCTACGTCTGTGGCAGAACTCTGAGAAGGATTTCAAACCTGCTTTCCCAGAGGCTGGGATTGGGAACCTCCAGTGATTCCACATAATGGCTCCCCAGCATCCTTCCAGCAAATTTAATCTTTTATATCAAAGTTGGCCAGAATTAACTTCCAACACTCAGGGGGCTGAGAGGTGTGCTGAATTCTAGAACACATAGCTTTTTGTGTTAAGCTCCCTCAATCAGCATCAGTCAACAGCCTACTGTTTATGAGGCATGGACCATATCCAGTGCTGTGAGGCTCAGCAAGATTTTGGCAGGAAAAGAAGGGGTGAGACTTTACAAGGAGAGAGAATAGCAGAAAAACGCAGTAGACAAAAGAACTGGAAAGCGACACAATTTTACTGTAGAAAAAGGTGCACAGCTGACCCTCAATAAATACTGGCTGAGTTGATTTTAAATTAGATATTACACTAGGCAGACAAGCTGAAGACAAACCATATATATGGCTTTGAATGCCAAATTGAGAGATTCAGGGTTCACTATCCTCAGAATAAGGGCCACTGAGCCTGAGCAGAAAAGCTCTGTACTGCTCAGCTGTGCTTTAGAAAGAACACTTAACATCTCAGTCAGTCCTAAGGAATGCTCAGCTTATTAGTGAGCTGAAATTTCTCTGCTTTAAATTGCTTGTGTTCCTAACCAGGGACACTTACAAGAACATTTTACAAAAAGGAGAGTTTTGCTATAATACTTGTAAGTGTGAGATGATTATACTGGATGATTTCACTTTCTGGTCTGGATCTAAATGAAGGTGTCAGCAAAATTAATTTAGAATCAATGATTCTACTACACCGGTGTGTGTTATGGCTGAGAAAATGTCCGGGTAAGATCTTTCTTATTTGTCTTTCGTGGAGATGATTCACATCTCACTAGAGATGCCTTACTGGACACAGCACAGCATAGCAGACTGTGGCGTAAGTATTAGGTACATTCAGTATTAAAAGTATCAACTGGGTAATCTTACACCCAGACCCTAATATCACTGTAGTACCCCAGTCTAGAAAAGTTATGCTGTATTGACCCTGCTTTCCAACCACAGAAATGACAAAAGATGAAGTTCTATAAACACTGGTCCCTCAACTAGAAACCTAGCACTTAATCATAATAACTCGTCTGTTTATTCTCTACTTTATTCATAGTCATTTGAAGCAATAAATTTAAAAATTTAATCAATATTGTGTTGGAAAAGTCAAGTGAATAAAAAGATGTTATCTCAACTAATGAGCAAATTAAATGTTTTTAAGAAGAAAAAATATTCCAGCAATAAAGGTGCACGTAATCAACACCAATCACAACGCTGGTATACCATGGAATAGGAAAACAGAAAAGGTACCAGTCATAGGTCAAGTTTCTCCATAACCCTCCTAGAAGCAATGAACTCTAGAACGTTAACAGACTTTCTGAAAGCTGAAAGGAATCCGGGAACCGGAATAGGGCTGGCTAGCAGTTTCTCAGACATCACAGGCACCCATCTGCACGTTCAGGCCAAGGACTTGGGAGTGGAAGTATCCACATGCAAGCCCAGCAGCGCAGACCAAGGCATGGCCAGAAGGGCGAGCTTCCTCCACGGCTGTGCCAGAGCAGGGCAGGGAGCGGTGGGCAGAGGAAGGAGAGGCTGAGCCCGACCGCCGCCCTCCCGCCCGCGCGGGTACTCACAGCTCTGGTCTCGTACAGAACCAGCTTCTGGACCGAGCTAATGATGGGGGCGGCGGCCGTGGGCATGGCTGGGTCAAACGCGCACCCCACGACAAAGCACCGGGCCGCGCGCAACCCAGATTGTAGCAGCCGCTGGGCCGCCCCGGGAGACCCGCCGAGAGGACACCTCAGACTCGGGTCAATAGGTCCGGCCGAGAGATACACCGCCCAGGAACAAGAGCTGTAGACTCTGCGCAACAGCGAAAGCGTTTCCGGAGCCCAGAGCCTGCCTCCAGTCAGGCCCCGCCCCGGGCACGGGGGAGGCGGAGCTGGAGGGCGTACCATGGAGCAGGCGTCTAGAGGGTACCAGGACCTGCGTGCTGCCGAAGAGGAAGTCAAGGGCGCCATGTTTGATGAAGGCAGGAGAAAAAAAGACTGAGAAAAATTGTAAGGTCTGTCATTCATCCCATCCCTCTGAAAAGGAGGAAGATTGGGATCGGTTTGCTTCTTTTGAAACCGACTTTCCAATTTTCAGGATAGATCCATTCCCAAATTGCTATATTTTTCCCCTCCTCCTCCTTCTTTATTAACTGGATACCAGCTGTCTGGAGGCCCTTCGCTGAGTAGCGGTGTTTTTTCCTCGCTCCTTTTGTTCCCTATTTTATCCTTATGAGAGTCAACAAAATCCATGTGTACAGTGGCTGTATGGTCCAAGAGAAAAGAACTTTTAAAATTACATATTGGTGGAAATCTTGGGGTTTGCTGCCTGATGCTAATCATTTGTGAGTTATAAAAAGACTGTCGGGTGGTGAAAGGGTACTGGCTGTGGCGTCCTATTTGGAAGTTTCTTCCATAAAGTGGGTGTAAACATAATTGGACAGTGTATATAGTCTCTCTCGTCATCACTTTCGACATTTGTGAAAATAAATGTATTATAACAATGAGTACATATTAAATACAAAACCAAATATTTAATTAAATCAGAGTGGCTGGGGATTTAGCTCAGTGGTGCCACAGCCTGCTTCACAAGCACACCTCCTGAGGCCCAGCTCTATGCAGCCACTGGTTTCCCTGGCAACCGCTGAAGTTATTTGGGGAGACTCTGGAGGCTGCCCCTCGGGAGTCTGTGGGGTCTGCTGACACCCAGACTGTAACTTTTCCCGCAATCCCAGAGGGATAGTTGCCTACTCCCCCGATGCATTTCCTTTTGGTTTACATGGAACCCTACTTCCTTGTGGGAGACTCCAGAACGGTTTATTTTCTTGCAAAACCAAACTTAAAGAACTCACCGTAAATCCACTTTTTAAAGCCAGTTCTTTCAGGCCAGGGATTTAGCTCAGCAGTTCGGTGGCCTGCCTTGCCAGCCCAAGGACCCGAGTTCAATCCCCGGTACAAAAAAAAAAAAAAAAAAAAGCCAAGCCAGTTCTTTCAATGACTAACATATTTATTTCAGAAATATGTACTGAACGTATTCTACAAAAAGAAAAGAGGTCTTGGCTAAGAGGAAGTGCTAGATTTCCTAGGTGTAACCTCTCTAAACCTCAACCCACCACTACAGGGTTTCTGAACTGCTGAACGTGTAACAAAACTTTTTTTAAAAACTTATAGCATTTGCACATAGTATAATGTAATATTAGAGGTTGTGCTGTAAATTCAAAACTGATAACTTACAAAATTTTCTAAAGGAAATATGTGACTGTATATCATTAATTTTCTTTCATAGTTGGGTACTTTTATTAAGAACTACAAAGATGACCATGCCAATTCTGGCATTTATTTTGACTTTTTTCTTTTAACTGTTTCATTTGATAATGGAAATCAGCTCTTCTGAATGTGAATTAAATACCTGCACAATGATTTTGTATAGGGTAACAATTCAAAATATCTGTAGATTTCTGGTTTTCAAATACTTAGTCTTCAACTATTGCCTTAGTTCGTTTCACCTAGAAGCAACTGTGAGACAAAAAATTAAAGCAGATAGTTGAAATGGGAGATAGTCCTAGTAAACAGCAGCAGGAAAGGCATGGAACTTCATAAAGGGATTATCAAGCAAATTTCTCTGTGGCTGAATTCAATAGATAATACTGGGGCTTATTTCTCCAAGCTAGGCCCTCTTAAGGAACAAAGGAGCTCAAATAGTTATTCATCAACTCCCATCAATTTGTGTTTTGATAGAGAGAACTTTTGTAAATAACCAAAAACCTACAAAATGTTAGGAAAATGTAGAATGACATCTGCTGTCTAACAGCAAGTCTGCTTTGTTTAGTTCAAAATTAACAGACACCAGAGGCATTAACCATAGCATGGGACATCTGACCTCATCCTAAGATAACAGAGCACATCAAGACCACAAGCTCTGAAGTTTTGTAACCCAAATGATTGTAAAAGTGACAAGATGAAAAGAACCATTGTTAACTTGACTTCCCTAGCCCTGAACACTCACTCCCCTTCCTGTGAGCTAAAATAGATAGCTAATGAATCTTAAAGGTAAACTCCCTAGCTACAAAGAATTGCTACATCTGGGTTAAAGTTAACTATCTTGTGACTGTGATTTGTATCTGTATCAGTAATGTAAACTGAAGAAATGAAATGTAACCACCTGAATGAAATCATGGCTGTAAAACCCTATAAAAGGGGAAGCAGTAACCCAGTATGGGATTGATCACTGGCACTGCTCTTAGTATGATCAGCCTTTTGCTAGCAAAATAAACCTTTTGTTATTTTACTTCCATTCTGCATCTCTGAGTGTGTCACTTACCAATTCCTTCTGCAACAGTTTGAAGTCTGCTATGGCAGAGTATTGGTTCTTTGGAACTTTCCGTTTGTCCTATGCTTAGAGAGGGAATGGCTGCTGAAGAAAGCCAATAGACAGGGTCATGCAAAGAGCAGACCCGAGAGACATGGATGCAAGTCTGGCTATGTATACACTCTTCAAGTGCATATGGGCTGGGCATTAGTAGTATCTGCTACATTCCACTCTTTGAACAACTCATATCTACTCCCCCACACACACCTCCAGTTCACACCATCTATTGCTGAGCCTTGAAGGTAGTGACTAGTCCCAATTTCTAAAAGTAAAGGACTTACAGAAAGTAGACTAATAGAAAAAAAACTACAAAATCTACTACTGTAGTTAAACCTGTGTCTATAACTGATCATTCATCATCTTCCTTCTCTAGAGCAAGTTTAGATTGTCCTTACCCTAGAATAGCCCTGCTACTGGTCTAAGTTGTTTGCTTAGTAGGATAACCAGTTTTTATCTCTGAGGAGTATAAGCTCCTGGTTACTGAGTTTTTCACAGGTTACATTTGTTGCAGTTACCATTTACTGGATATAATTGCTTAAAAGACTCTCCTGAGTTCCAGACATGGATCTCTGATCCCAATTATGTTACAGCAAAGCTATCTTCACCTGCCAGTGAAGTAGCTCCTTATAAATTTGTGGAGCCAAAAATGATAAATTAGCACAGTAGTTTTAGGGTTAGTGAAACCTTTACTTAGTTCTCTGATAGAACCATCTATCCTATCAACCAAGTCCCATCCAGCAGAGCCTAAAGTTGTGAGAAAAATAAACAAATTGTTCATGTCAATTCCAGAGTGATGGTAAAAGGGACACTCCTGTTTTTAACACTGGATTCAAAGTATATCCCTCACTTTGAAGTACAATGTCTCAATCCCTACAATATCAAAATAGTGCCTTAACTGTACTTTGAAAAATCTGACATTCTGACAGATCAGCAGCTTTTAGGTTAGGTGGAATATTTTGAATGCCTCATATCTACTGTGGAGTTTCTTATTAACACTAAATGTCTGCTCAGATTGAATAGGGAGGCAGAGGACTGCTAACTCCAAGGAGCTTAAACATCTTGAAGATGTTTTGCCAACTCACAAAGCATGGGCCTCACAGGAAAAAATAAGGAAGCTCCCTAGGGGACAATCAGTTACAAGTTACTTATTCAGCCAAATTGACACTGTGCCTTGCTCGCCTGCCTTGCTACCTAAAATATCTGCACTCAGCAGAACTCTATGCCTTTGGTGTTCTTCAATAAATCTAGGGGGTTGAGTCAGTTTGGAGCTTTACTCCATTCTGGTGAAGCTCTTTGGTCTCTTGACAAAGATATTCTCTGTCTTTTGCCTTGTCATTTGTCTCTCTCTATCAGGGTTTGCTGGCAATCCACTTTAAAGGGATCCTTTGATCAAAGGCAATATTGTATGAGATTACATGATGATAAATGAGACAAACAAGATACTCTAAAACACTGAGATGGTTGTGCTTGTCAAGGAACTGTGGCTTGAGAAGGCAAATTCACCTTAGAAGCACAAGTCACTTGTCTCTTACAAGCTGAAGGGTCCTATACAATCAGATTTCAATTACTGCTTGTTCTATGGATTGTCCCACATTGAGGGCTTCAACAGGTGAGTGGTTATGCAAACTGGGGTATATCCATGCCAAGGAATATGACAGTAATAAAAAGGAACAAAGTAGAATACAGAACAATCTGAATCAATCTCCAGAGAACTATGCAGAATAAACAAATCAATTTCAAAGGTTTTGTATTATCTGACATTATGTAAGATTCTCCAAAAATATAGAAATAGAGAATTCTTTATGAATGGCCAATTATCTTAAACAATTTATCCTTTATCCACCAATCTGATATTCTTCCTTTATCATAGTCTAGTTATTTGGTAGGTCTGGGGCACCTTTAATAGCCCTTCACACACACACACACACACACACACACACACACACACACAGATTCAAAGGTTTTATTATCTGACATTATGTAAGATTCTCCAAAAATATAGAAATAGAGAATTCTTTATGAATGGCCAATTATCTTAAACAATTTATCCTTTATCCACCAATCTGATATTCTTCCTTTATCATAGTCTAGTTATTTGGTAGGTCTGGGGCACCTTTAATAGCCCTTCACACACACACACACACACACACACACACACACACACACAGACATTCAGATCACAGTAAGTTTGATTTTATGTATTAATTTAGAAATGGCTGATAATATTTATAAAGTTAAATTTTCTTTTTTTTTATTGTGTTTATTGGTACATTTAGGGATACAGTACAGTTACATTCATTGTTGGGATCATGTACCTTTACATGGCAAGTCTTGATTCTCATTTTTTTCCCCTTACCTCTGCCCTCCCTTCACCCCCTCCTCCCCTCCCCATCTACAAACACTTTATTTTCATCTTTTCATTCTCTCACATTTTTTTCTTTTTCCCTTTTTGTTCTTCCCCTACGTATCACACCTTCCCTACACCTTTAGCTCCTTTCCTCCCATTTCTAAATGTCAGTAATCTTATTAGAATCTTATGCATTGTTGCAGAATATTCACACCAGGGAAACTATTTGGTATTTACACATGTGGGACTTATTTATTTCACTTAGGAGTATATCTTCAATATGTA
>NW_022900926.1:69303265-69336999 GCF_012274545.1 Fukomys damarensis
CAGACAGGCAGGCCGGCAGGCAGCTGAAAAAAACCCCCTCTGGGGTCCTTGGGTCCTTCCTGGGTCTGTTGTCACGCAGGCCGGGAGCTCCCGCGCAGGCCGGGAGCTCGCGCGCACGCCGCCAGGTGATCGCTATAAAGTTAAATTTTCTAATCCAGACATGTATCATGGTTCTTCATTTCTTTGTGTCTTTATTTCTTTGGGTCTTCAGCAAAATTTTGTACTTAGTACACATTTCTTAGTAAATTTATTCATACTAATGTTGTGCAATTGTGATACTTTTTGGTATGGCTAGTCTAAAACAATTACTAGATTTAAAAAACATTTTCACTATATAATTTTAATTAAGTGCAGCATTGAGTAGTCCTAATACATAACATCATTTTGTTTAATATTTTATAATTTCCATCTTAAATTTTTCTTTAATGCAGTAATACATAGAAACAAACTGCTATTTCCTTTTTTTTTTAATTTTCAAGAACCATGCTGTTTTTATCACAGTGGCTTTGTAGTATAGTTTCAAGTTGTGAACTGTGATACCTCCTGCCATGTCTCTGTTGTCTAGAATGGCTTTTGCTATTCTAGGTCTCTTCTTGTTACAAATGAATTTTGGATTGTTTTCTCAAGTTCTTTGAAATATTCTGGGATTTGAATTGGGATTGCATTCAATCTATATAGCAGTTTTGGAAATATGGACATTTTCAATATGTTAATTCTTCTTACCTAGGAGTGAGGGATGACTTTCCATCTTCTTATGTCCTCTTCAGTCTCCTTCTTCAGAGTGCTGTAGTTTTCAGTGTAAAGGTCTTTTGTCTCCTTCATTGGATTGATTCCTAGGTATTTCATTTTTTTAGATGTTTTTGTGAAAAGAATTGTTTCCCTAATTTCTCTCTCAGTAAGTCTGTTATTCATGTACAAGAAGGCTATTGATTTTTTAATGTGGACTTTGTATCAAGCTACTCTACTAAATCTGTCAATTAAGCCTAGCAGTCTTTTGGCAGAGTTTTTTGGGTCTTCTATGTAGGATATCATATCATCAGCAAATAGTGACAGTTTAAGTTCTTCCTTTCCTATCTTTATCCTTTTTATTTCTTTCTCTTGGCTAATTGCTGTGGCTAATGTTTCTAGAACTATATTGGACAGGAGTAGTGATAATGGACATCCTTGTCTTGAGCCTGATTTTAGGATGGAGGTTTTCAGTTTTTGACTATTTAGAATGAGATTGACTGTTGGTTTTTCATTTATAGCCTTTATCAGGTTTATCTCTTCCAATTTTCTGTAGGCTTTTCATCATGAATGGTGTTGAATTTCGTCAAATGCTTTTTCTGCATCTATTGATATGATCATATGGTTTTTGTTCTTGACACTCTTAATATAGTGTATTACATTTATTGATTTACGTATGTTGAGACATCTTTGCATCACTGGGATAAGTCCTACTTGGAAAGGATGTATGATCTTCTCAATGGTCTTCTGTATTCTGTTTGCCAGTATCTTATTGAGGACTTTTGCATATACGTTCATTAGGGAGATTGGCCTGTCGTTCTCTGCTTTGGTTGGGTCTTTCCTTGGTTTTAGAATCAAGGTAATACTTGCTTATGGGAATTAATTTGGAAGTATTGCTTCCCTTTCAATTCATTGAAGAGTTTAAAAGGCAGTGGCGATAGTTCTTCTCTGAATGTCTTGTAGAATTCAGCAGGGAGACCATCAGGACCTGGGCTTTTCTTTGTTGGTAATGTTTTAATTAGGTTTTCAATTTCACTGAAAGTACTTGGGATGTTTAGACTTTGTATATCTTCTTTGTTCAACTTTGGAAGTTCATATGTATCTAGGAATCTATCCATTTCTTCTGATTTTCCATTTTATTAGAATACAGGTTTTTGAGGTAGGTATTGATGATCCTCTGGATTTCTGCTGGATCTGTTGTGACTTCACCTTTTTCATTCCTAATCGCATTAATTTGAGCTTTTCTTTCCTTTTTTTGGTAAAGTTGGTAAGGATTTATTGATTTTACTTATTCTTTCAAAAAAACCAACTCTTTGATTCATTGATTTTTATATCATTCTCTTACTCTGCATTACATTAATTTCTGCTCTGATTTTATAATTTCCTCCCTTGTATGAGCTTTCAGTTTGTCTTGCTCTTCTTTTACTAGAAGATTAAGGTTAAGCATTAGGTTGATATTTGAGCTTGCTCTGTTTCCCTAGTATGGGCATTTACTGCTACAAACTTCCCTCATAAAACTGCTTTCATTGTGTCCCATAGATTCTTGTATATTGTTTTGGCAGTATAACTTAATTGCAGAAACTGTGTAATGTATTCTTTAATCTCCTCTGTGACTCAATGGTTGTTCAGCAGGGTGTTATTTAATTTCCATGTGTTTGTGAAGTTCTTGCAGTTTCTTAGGCTATTGATCTGCAGTTTAATTGCATTATGGTCTGATAGTATACAGATTCAATTCTTTTGCATTTACTTAAGCATATTCTATGAGCTATCATGTGGTCTATTCTGGAGAATGACCCATGTGCAGCCAAAAAGAATGTATATTCTGATTTTGTGGGGTGGGACACTCTGTAGACAACTACTAAGTCCATTTGTTCTAAAACTTGGTTCAGTTCTGTTATTTTGTTGTCTATTTTTTGTCTAGATGATCTGTCTGCTTGTGTCAGTGGAGTATTGAGGTCCCCACTACAATTTTATTAGTGCTTATTTCATTTTTCATATCCATTAATATTTATTTTGAATCGTTGGGGGCATTAGTATTTGGTGCATATATATTTATGATTGTCATTTATTCCTCTTGTATTGTTGCCTTTACAAGGATTTAGTGGCCTTCTTTGTCTCTCTTGATTAGTTTTGGTTTGAAATCTCTTATGTCTGCAAATAAGATAGCTACCCCATTTTTTTCCAGGCTCCTGTCACAAGGAGAATTGTTTTCCATCCTTTTAATCTCAGTCTATGAATTTCTTTGTGGATTAAGTGGGTTTTTGTATACAGCATATGGCTGGATTTTGCTTCTTAATCCATTCTGTGAGCCTGTTTCTTTTGATTGGTGAATTGAGAACATTAACATTGATGATTATAACTGTTATGTATTGACTTTTCATTGTCATCTTATTTTCCTATTATTGGTTCTCTTATTTTTTATTTTCCCTCTCTCCCTTTAATTTCTTGCCTTGCCTGGTGTATTTACTCTGTTGGCCCTTATGGAGTTGTGACCTTCATTGAATTTTGCCAGGATATTGTTTAGAAGTGTTTGGAGTGCTGGTTTGGTGTTCATGAAATTTCTCAGGTATTCTTTGTTGTGGAAGTATCTCATGAATTTTGAAAGATAGTTTTGCAGGATACATCAGTCTAAGTTGGAGGTTGTGTTCTTTCAGGACTTGAAACACTTCACTCCAGGCTCTCTTTGACTTGAGGGATTGTGTTGAAAAGTCTACTGTGATTCTGATGGGCTTTCTTTGCATGTGATTTGTTCCTTTTCTGTAACTGCTTGTAGTATTTTGTTCTTCTGTTGAGTTTCTGGGATTTTGATTATTATATGTCTAGGTGTAGTGTTTTTGTTTTTGTTTTTGTTTGTTTGTTTGTTTTTTTATCATGGCTAGTGGAGTCCTATAGCCTCACTTATCTATATGTCAAATTCTTCCCCTCTGTTTGGGAAGCTTTCTGTCATTAATTCTGTGAATAGTTTTTCGTGTCATTTGAACTTTCTCCTGATACTTCATGGATTCCTATCAGTCTTATATTGTTCTTCTTCTGTCCATCATCTAAGAGTTGTTGGATTAATTTCTCACTGTTTCTTACTGTTTTTAAGAGATCTCTCTTTTTATGGTCACTGACCACAATCCCATCTTCCATATCTGAAATTCTATCTTCACATTTGTTCATGCTTTCTATAGAGTTTTTAATCTCCTGGGTATCTGTTTGAATCTTTTTCACGGATTCCATTTCTTTCCTATGCTGGGCATTCCTGGTTTCCATCATGGTCCTGAGCTCATCTGTTTTTTATATCTGTTTTTGTTCTAGAGTCTCTAATTGTGTCTTTCATTCCTCTCACCATCTCCTTGGTTATCTGGGAAATTGTTTCTATTTCAAATTTTTCTAGAGCCTAAGTTATCTTTTCTTTCTTTCTTTCTTTCTTTCTTTTTTTTTTTTTTTTTTTTTTTTTTTTAAAAATACTTTCTGTCCTATCAGTTCAGAGTGTCCAGATGGTTGACTGTCAGACTTTTCCACCTCATTTCCCCCAGATTTTACCTTTGGTGGGGTGGAAGTCTGTGTTTGTGTCTTGTTTAAATGCCTTCTCATTTCTATTTTTGTCGTTGGTCCCGTCCTTGGTTTAATTCCTGGATTAATACTTTGATCTTCCCAATATAGCTGATCTTTAGATTTTGAGTTTCTGATGTCTCTGAGGCAATCTTATTTTCATTATACTAGGGAGAACAAGTGATTAGATCAATCACAACACCTTAGCCCAAATGATACAATCAGCAACACAATAGCGTCAAGCCAGCTTAGAAAATAAGAATTTGTGTTAGTTATTAATCTATCCACTTTAACTGTGTGAATGAAATAAAAATTGAGGACCCACCCAAAATATGTTTATAGTGAATAAACTCTTCAATATTGCAACTTTAGCATTCAGGATGGGGATTTAGAAGGAGTTGGGGAGGGAAGAATAGATAGATAGGATAGAGAAAGGTTAGAAGTGAGGTCAGAGGACCCAGGAAGATCACACAAAGTCTACAGAACTGTTGAAGAAAAGAAGAGAAGTTAGAACAAAATATACCTAAGAACAGAACAAACTAACAGTAATATGGAGGCTACAGACTATAATCACTTTGTTTTAAACCTAATGGCAATTGAGAAAAGGAAAAAGAGAAGAACAGGAAAAGAAAGAAAATAAATTCAAATTAGGATAGGGACAGTAACAAAAGAGGAGAGTAATGGAGACCAAGGTGGGGGAGAGAGAGTGAGAAAGAGAGAAAGCAAAGGAGATAAGAAGAAGATTTAAAAGGGGGGAAATTTAGAAAAGAAAATGATTAAAAATTTTTAATGATTAAAGAGAAAAGAAAAGTATTACTTTAAAAATAAAAATTACAAGTAGAAATAGAGGGCCTCCTTCAGGGTATGCCTCTGTTGACACAATAGACAGCATGGGCAGGAGTCTGCAGATCTAAGTTAATCTCAGCAAGCCAGCAGCTGTCTCTTCAGGTTCAGGCTGATTTTTGGCTGCAAGGCCCAAGGTGAGATCTCTGACCTTCTGCTGGATTGAACTCTGCAGAGTTCTACTGCAGATTCCAGCTGTCTTTCCCCTGAAGTTAGACCATGTTCTGATGTAAGGTGTTGGTCCCTCTGAGCTACCAACTATGATGGTGTGGTGTGCCTTTATCGCAGAGATTTTCTTCAGTTTTCCAGTGGGCTTCAATTTTCATCTAGGAGCCTCAGAGAGCCCCTGTTTCTCTTGTTTGCTGAGTGGGGGGAGGGGCACGAACATCACTGTGTTGGCACCCTCATGGCTAGGCTCCTCTGCTGCACTGGGTCAAAGGGGTGGTCCTATCAGAGAGGCATCACTGTTCGTAAATTGAAAAACTTCTTATTAGAGAAAAGTTCAAACAAAGTACCAGAAAGATTATTATTATAATTACACACACACACGCGCGCGCGCGCACACAACCGCATGTCACCCAGTCACAATGATAATTCTTATCTTGTTGTATCTTATTCCTCTACTTACTTCCCTCTCCCAACTTATTTTATTTTGAAGTGAATCAATATCAAATTAGTTTATTTGTAAAATTTTCATTATGTATCTCTTAAAGACAAGGAACCTTAAACCTATTATTGCTTTACTATTTTCCTGCCTAAAATTAATATTCATTCCTTAACATCATCTACTAACCATTCTGTGGTCAGATTTTACTAAATTACCTCATAGAAATTTTTGGCTTTGTATTACTGCTTGTGTGTCTTTTCTATAGCAAAAAAAATTTATTGATACATTTTAGGCACACAAAATGACAAAAGTCATCATAGGATATTTGCACCAGTCCGTGATGCATCCCATCTATTATTCCCAATCCCTCCTCCCCTCAAGCACCCTCCTCTCCCTATGTACAAATGCTTTCTTTTCATTTATACTTCTATTTTTTTTCCTGTCCCTTCCTTTTTCCTTCCCTCCTCCCTTGTTCCCCTCCCATTTGAACATTTTCTTCCCATTTCCCAATATCTATTTTTTAAAGTTCATTCTTCACTTCCACAAATACCAAGAATGAGGCAGCTATGCCCCAATATCTATTACACACTTTAATCCTTATTTCCATTTTTGATTTCTCACACCAGAGAAACAATTCAATATTTATATATGTGTGTCTGATTTATTTCACGTAAGAGTATGGTCTCAAGGTCCATAGTTATAAATGTCTAAAGCCCATCCTTCATTAAGGCAGAGTAGTACTCCATTCTATTAAAAAAACACATTTTCTTCATCCAGCCACCAGTTGTTATGCATTTGTCCTGTTTCCAACATTTAGCTATTACAAATTGTACCACTATAAACATGGGTGCACATATATTGCTGCAGTATGACGTTTTAATTCTTCTGAAAACATACTCAGCAGGGGAATAGCTGTATCAAATGGGACTTCTAATCCTAGTTTTCTGAGCAATCTCCATACTCATTTCCACAGTGGTTCACCAGTCTACATTCCCACCAATTGTGGATAACCCTCCAGCATTTGTTATGGGTTGATTTCTTGGTAACAGCCATTCTTTTGGGAGTGAGATGGAATCTCAGCATTGTCTCAATTTGCATTTCTCAAATGATCAGTGATGTTGAACTTATTTTTCATATATTTATTTGCCATTTCTACTTCATCTGAGAAATGTCTCTTGACTTCAGATGCTCATTTTTGGAGTGGATCTTAAATTTGAGGGGTCTTACGTTTTGAGTTTTTTATATATTCTAGATAGTAGTACTTTGTCAGATGAATAGCTGGTGTGTTGTCTCTTTGCTCTGCTGGTGGTTTCTCTTACTGTGCAAAAGCTTTTTAATAAGATGAGATCCAAGTTGTTGATTCTTTGTAGTATTTCCTGGGTGGGGTACTGGGTTTTGTAAATAAACTCTGCCAACTCCTATGTTTTCAAGTGTTCTACCTATTCTCTCTTTCAGCAGATTTAATGTTTTTGTTTTAATATTTAGATCTTTGATCCATTTAGATTTTTAGGTTAGTTCACAGTGAAAGATATGGGTCTAGTTTTAATCTGTGGCATGTAGAAAGCCAATTTTTTCAGCAGCATTTATCAAACAGGGTATCTTTTTTCCAGTGAAGGTGTTTGGTACCTTTGGCAAAGATAAAGTGTCTGAATGTGTTTGGGCTTGTTTCTGCCATCTTCTAATCCATTCCCTTGATCCTTAGATCTGTATTTTTGCTGTTTTTATCACAGTATCTCTGTAGTATAATTTCAAGTCAGGGATTGTGATATGCCCTGCCTTGCCTTTCTTTCTTTTTTTTTTTTTTTTTTTTTTTTTTTTCTGTTTGTCTGGTTTAATTTCACCTTTTTTTTTTTTCCTAATTGCATGGATTTGGGCCTTTTCTTACCTTTTTTTAATTTTTTTGGATAAGGTTGGCTAAGGGTTTATTGATTTTATTTATTCTTTCAAAAAACCAACTCTGATTCATTGATTTTTTTTTATCGTTCTCTTAGTCTCCATTGATTTCTGCTATAATTTCCTCCCTCTTATGAGCTTAGGATTTGCCCTGCTCTTCTTTTTTTAGAAGAAGTTCAGCATTAGGTTGTTTATTTAAACTTGCTCTAGTTTTCTAGTATGAGTATTCTCTGCTATGAATTTCCCTCACAAGACTGCTTTCATCATGTCGCATTATGATACATTGTATTGGGATTTTCATTTAATTGTAGAAACTGTCTGATTTCTTCTTTAATTTCCTCTGTGACCCATTGGTTGTTCAGGAGTGTGTTGTTCAATTTCTATGTGTTTATGAAATTCTTGTGGTTTTTTTGCTATTGGCCAATTTCATCACACTATAGTCTGATAATATACAGAGGATAACTTCAATTCCTTTGCATTTATTTAAACATGTTTTATGAGCAAGTACGTGGTACATTTTGGAAAATGACCCATGTGCACCTGAAAAGAATATGTATTCTGATTTTGTAGGGTGGAACATTCTATACATATCTGTTAAGCCCATTTATTCAAAAGTTTGGCTGAGTTCTAATATTTTATTTCTTATTTTTTAAATTTCTCTCTATTTAACTGAAAGTTTTTATTTCAAACCTGGATAATATAATTAAATTATTACCTAAATTTAAATATTTCCAAATTCATTTTGTGACTTATATTTGACTCGACAGATTATTGAGAAGGGAATTTTGGATCGAAAACACAGGGGGTACTGAATGTAGCTCAGTAGTAAAGCACATGCTTAGTGATAGTGAGTTCTTGGATTCCTTCCCTGTCCTTGCACCAAGAAATGAAAGCAAATGAGTTTTGTAAAGCTACTTATTCTCCACAATCTCTAATTTTTCTTTATTACACTTAAGGCAAAATTTATACCTCGTAACTAAAAAGAGATATGTGGGCTAGTGTTGTAGCTCAGCAGCACAGCACCTGCTTGACAAATACATGGCCCTGAATTCAATCCCCCATTTAAAAAAAAAACATATTTCATATGTTCTAAAAAGTTTGTTAACATTTGTCTGCTTAGCAACATTTCCTGTATTTTTTGAATAGCCTAAATATATCTGATACCTTGTGTATGAAGATTATTAAGTGAATTAGCATTAATCATCCCACCTTTTTCATAGTTCGTTAAAATTTGGAATTACAATAATATCTCCATATATCATTTTTATTTTAATTTATGTGAGAAACTGAAAGTGTAAATAGGGACCAAAATGTGTACTATATATTGTAAAATAAGAAGAAATTGTTTTATTTATTTTTGATTTAAGTATTTCTGTTTCAATCTCAGTGAAGATGAGCTATTTACTACTTGATTTCCAGGACATCATTTCAAATATATTTCTAACTTTGTGCTCCTTAACTAACAACACAAACTCCTGCAAAGTTGCCTACTTTGACCTTGCAATTGTGATCCCCTTTCTTTAGATTCTCAATACGCTGCAGTTGTGTGTGTGTAGTACTATCCCTTACTCCATTTATTTTTTAAATTAGGAAATAAGATGTCTGTAGTGAAAACCAACAATACAAATGTAAACCAATGTACTTTAAAACAATCAATTGAGACAAACAATATCAAAACAAATATTTTATATAATAATGCAATTTAGCTATTTCCTAGAACATGCACATCCTAGAACATGCATCACCATGAGTGGATGCTAAGACAATAATTATTAAATAGATGAAGAAAGAGACAAATTAATGCATGAACCTTGATCATTAACAGAATTTTAAAGAAACAATTATGGGCCTCTTAGACTCATGCTCATTTTCACCTGCTCACTACTGGCCAAATCAAAGAAGTCTGTATTTGGTTAAAAATGAATAAAAGATTCCTGGTACCAAAAAAAAAAAAAAAAAAAAAAAAAAGAGTGAAAAAGATTTGCTCAAAGATATCTGTGAAGAGATAGAGTGGCCTACTTTCCTCAAATCACCAACTCTCCACTTAAAGTTATTTCAGAGTAAGGTGCTGTATGGAGGAAGCACAGAGAAATAATGCAGATCTTATTTGCTTTATCGCTTCTAGCCATTTTTAGCTTATTGTCCACTTTCTTCTGGAAGGGAAACTGGACGCCATGCTTCCTCATGTCATTTCCATATTCTGTTTATTCATCTGGGCTGAGGAGAGGAGTGGAAAGCTGTGTGAGCTCTAGATTTGAGGGAGCCTCTTGTTCTAAAGATAAAAACCTAACTTTCAAAGTTCTATTTTTCAGTGCTTGTGACAATGCCATTTCATCAATGGTACAGCCTAAGTTTTCACCATTGTATTTTCATTTTGTTTTGGAGTTCAGCAGATACAACAGCCCCACTTATAAAGAAATATTCAACTTTTTCTGTTTAAAGTTGTGTCTTGCTATGCTGGTTACAATTCCCACTCTATTATTTTAGACATCCTTCGACTCACCCTTCTGGCCATGCTTCCCCTTGTTTGGCTTCTTTTCCTATTTTCTTTCATTTCACTGAGGCTTCTACTCACCAACTACAGCGGGTTGTTTTGGCCCCATCTGAGGAGGACCCTAATTCACTAGACCCTGAGCCTCATTAGGTGCCACACAAGGTCTTGTCACTTCTAAAGCCCACTTCTAGGCTACTCCCTATTGCCCTTCCGATTGCAAAAGTCTATGACAATAGAGACCATTGTTGCAGGCTCTTTGTGCTTTCCTATCTCAATTTTGCCTGGCCCCAACAATCTGGAGGTGGATATGTATGTTCATGCCTTATTTGATTTTAATGTCCTAAGGGACTTCCAGCAGAGCATGCTAACAAATGCTGTCCAAAGCCTCTATACAGTGAGTTTATTGGACAATGAACTTCAGACTTATTCTCTGGTTCCACATGATGTTTTGTACCTTGAAAAAACATTCCTGTCCCCTGCTCAGTATCTCCACTTTGAGGTTGAACTGTGTTCCTTAATTAGGGAAGAGGCTCATAAGAATGCCCAAGGAGATGCTTGGTCAAAAGAAGTTACTGTTGACATGTTATCTGGCATGGGTGACTTTTCCCAGCATTACTCTTTTGCCAGCTAGAGGACCTCCTGCAGAGGGCTTGGGCTTCTGTGCCAGTTGATGGTGTGCCAATGCAATCTTTTACTCAGATCATGCAAGGGCCAGTGGAAAATTACATGCAATTTGTAGCAAGGTTGCAACAAATGATTAGAATGCAGATTTCTAATTCTCAGGCAGCAGACATCCAGATTTTGCAGCTAGCCTATGAGAATGCTAATCTGGGTTGCAAACAGGCAATAAATCCTGTTCTCTCCTCTAAAGATCTTGGAGCATTTATTAAGGGATACCAAAATATTGGGTCTCCTTCATACAATGTGGCTCTGATGGCCCAAACGATCTCACAACGTTTATGTGGTGCACACAATTGTCTTAAAATGTTTTAATTGTGGGAAAGTGGGGCATCTCAGAAAAAAAACTATAAAATGAAAGTGGCTTTACAAGCTGACTTGAAGCCACCAGGTCAGGCAACCAAAGAAAATAAGTTACTGCCTGGCCCTCGCTCTCAGTGCTGAAAAGTCATTCACTGGGTTAAAGTGTGCCACCTCAAATATGATAAGGACTGCTCATTTTTACTGGAAAATGGGAATCAGACCCAGGAAACAATAGCAGATCAAGGCCAGTGGGCTGCAGTCCCTCTGAGTCAGTGGTACATGGTTCAGACTCATGCACAAGTACAAAGTCATGGGTGTCTGGAGGGACATTTCTTCCCTCATCAAAGGAATACTTGGAAGCTCAGGAGGAGATCTTCCTGCTGAACAGAATTCACCTCCTGGGAGGTGAGACTCCCATATCTGTCACCCCAGGAATTCATGGAGCCCCCACCACCTGGAACAATCAGTTTGATATTTGGGAAATTTTCTCTAACTTTGAAAAAGCATTACTGTTATTCTGGCTTTTATTGATTCTGATTGTACCTCTGAATTGTGTGTTCCTGTTACCTCATAAGACTTGGGATAATTGAACAAGGAGATTATTTGCACAATTGTTGCTCTTGCCTAAACCAAAATTAAATAATGCTAGCTTTAAAAATTCCTGAGAGGATCCTCAGCCAGGAATTCCTTAAGAAGATATTTGTCTCACCCAAGAGATTTCAGAAAGTCAGTCCGTGTACAAAATTAAATTACATGCACAAAATTAAATTCCATGCCTTTACCTTATAAAGGACCTGATGGTCAATTGGGACATATTTGTCCTTACATAGCTCCCGTACCTGTAAACTTATGGGGCAGAAATTTATTACAAGCATGGAGAGTTGTAGTAACTACCTTGCCCCCTCAAACCTCAATGGTTCAACAAATGATACCTAAAAATAGGATATAAATCAGGAAAAGGATTAGGCAAGCAACTTCGTGGTGGAATGCAGCTTATAGAATAATAGAAAAATAATCACCTTGGAATTGGATAGATCAAAAGTTTTTAGTTGGGGCTATTGAAAAAATTTCTCTGTCCAAGGCAGCTTTGCCTTTACAGTGCAAATCAAATGACCCCATTTGGGTTGATAAATTGCCCCTAACACAGGAGAAACTAACCATTTTAGAGCAACTCATATTAGAACAACTTAACAAAGGACATTTAGAACCATCCATAAGGCCTTGGAAGACACCCATCTTTGTTACTCCTGAAAGATCAAGGAAAGGGCATTTGCTTCAAGACTTATAGGCAATTAGGGCACTGCAATCTGGTTTACCAAACCCAGTAGTAATTCCCAGAAATGGCCTCTTATACTTATAAATTTAGCTACTTTTCTAACATTCCCTTGTGGCTTACTGACTGGCTTCAATTTGCCTTTGATTGGAATAGGCCTAAAATAGGTATAGCAACTTTTTAATTGCTGAATTTGTATGAAATATCACAGGGAGATTCTGATCTTAATTCCCCTAAAAAATTAACTCAAGGAACAAATAGAGTCACAATCACTAGAACAAAGCACACGTCAACTCTAATGATCCAGTCCATTCATTTGTGCTTAACATTCTCCATTCACCTGCACATATAAAAGGGCAGTGGTATGAGAAACAGGTCTTTCCCATGGAATGGTCATTTTTATTTCACCATTAGTGAAATCTCTATTATTATATCAAGAGCAAATTGCAAAAAGAGTTTGTTTGGGACATAATCATACCCAACAGTTATTTGGTGCTGATCCTGATTCCATCATTGTCCCAATAGATAAGGCTCAAATGCACACACTGCTACAAACAGCTCTGTATTGCCAAGTAGCCCTTGCAGATTTCATTGGACAGATAGATACATATCATCCTAATGATCCTCCATTTCAGTGTTTTGCCCAACATGAATTTATTCTTCCCAAGGTTACTCAAGTTCAGCTGTTGCAAGTTACCTCAGCTTATTTCACTGATTGCTCCTCTAAGGGCCAAGCAGCAATTTGGAGCTTTTCCTTTAGCTTTGTATTGCCTGTATCTGGTCTCTCTGCTCAAAGATCAGAGTTGCTAGCCATTTTATTTGTGATTGAAAATGCCCCTTCCCAACCTCTTAATATTTTAAGTGATTCCTCTTATGCAGTTGGTTTGACTCAAAGCCTCAAAGGAGCTATAGTTCACTCTACCTTAGAACCTACATTATTAAACTTGTTTTTAAGATTACAAAAGGCCATAGGTCAAAGGACTGCTCCCTTTTATATTGGACATATTTGATCACCTACCAGTCTTCCTGCACCACTTTCACATGGCAATGCACAAGCAGATTGGCTTATAGGATTTCCTGCTGCTTTTGATCAGGCTAAGGAATCATATAGCTATTTCCATCAGAACTCCAAGGCACTACAATATGATTTTCAACTATCTTGAGTTCAGTCATGACGGATAGTTATGGCCTGTTCTAGTTGCCAGTAGATTCCATGGCCCATTCCCCCCAAGAGAACTAAGCCTCAAGGCCTAGCTAGTAAAACGATTTTGCAGCTAGTAATATGGCCTAGCTAGTAACATGACAGCTAGTGATTTGGCCTTGCTAGTAATATGAAGTGATATGTGTCCCTGCTTTGGGGAAGTCCTAATTTGTCCATGTTTCTATAGATACATTTTCACACACAATCCATGCCATTTGTCACTCTTGTGAGAAAGGGCACCATGTTCAACACCACTGCTTGTCTTTTTTGGCTTGTTAAGCATAGTACTGATATCCCATATAACCCACAAGGACAAGCCATAGTAGAAAGAGCCCACGCCACTCTCAAACATCAATTGCTTAAACAATCAAAAGGAGAAAAATGAGCTGCCTCCACAAGCTCATTTAGATCTTGCTGTTTTTGTACTTAAT
Source organism: Fukomys damarensis (assembly GCF_012274545.1). Taxonomy (NCBI): domain Eukaryota; kingdom Metazoa; phylum Chordata; class Mammalia; order Rodentia; family Bathyergidae; genus Fukomys; species Fukomys damarensis. The sequence goes on from NW_022900926.1 coordinate 69,317,252, forward strand.
TTTTAAAATCTGGCAGCAGTTTTCACACTACTGCCTGCTGTGCTCCATTGACATAATAGATGCCAACACTAAGACCCAGAAACCACAAGTCCTTTGGAAAGATGTCCAAACAGGTAAATGGAGTGGCCCCACTGCCCTGATAACTTGGAGAGATTTTGCTTGTGTGCTGACAGATAACAATTTTGCTTGTGGCTGCCCTCCTGGGATGTGTGACCTTGGGTCACACTGATGGAACTGCTAACATCTCAGACACTGGAGATAACACCCCTGCTGAGAGCAGTGAGCCAACTGCACCTGAGTGACCCACCACACCTGTGATGATCAACAAATCCACTGTGAGGTTCAGAACTGAGATGATACCCCAGAGGGAGAAAGAATATAGATTTATGATAAAAAAAAGAGATGCACAACTTAAAATTGCTCTTTACATTTATAGGTATACAAGTATTTTCATTCTTTCTGATTCTAATCACAAGAGATCTCTGTTAATTGACACACAAAAAATTTTGACCACTTTTATGTACAATTATAAACCTAAAAATCATAAAAAGGATGTTATAATTTAATTTGGCCAAATATATTTAAATTAACTCTAGTTTTATAAATTGTCATATGTTTGTCAGTTTGTCTGTCCAACTGTAGTTATTTTGTTTGAGCTCAACATTTTCCTCTCCATTCATAATTTTTTTCTTAAAAGATATTTGCCTATAATTAAATTGGCTTACAGATAAAATATTACTAAGTTAAAGGCATTTTCTTCTTTCTTCAGGTTGTTGGCTGATCAAAGTGACATCTACATTTATTTTACAAATGTAATGTGTATTGTTGCTTACTTGCAATAACAAAAAATTTTTACTGGCTACAAATAAATTGTCACAATTTGGTTTTTCCAATTTATAAAAATTTAAAAAATTTTGTTTGTCAAAGTGAATAAATAAAGATCCTTAGGTTTGGAGAGATTGGTAAATGGACTCCCCTTAGTGAATAAAGGAGCAGCTGCCCAGAAAAGAATTATTCTGGTCTTTATTTACCAATGTGACCCCCCCAATAAGTTTCATAACCTTGTAGGACACACACCCCAACAAACTTTGTTTCAATATGTTATTATAAATTGGTGAGGTGGGGTAATAAAAAAGAAAAAATCATAAATTGGTTACACTGGTTATCATCAAAGGGTTAAGCTCTAAATGTGTTATTGTAAAATGTTTACATTGGTTAAGTTCTAAATATGTTATTGTGATGTGTTTAATTGGTCATCTTCAAAAGATTAATTTCTGTGGGATAAACAAAAAGTTGTTATTAAAAAGATGCTTTTGGTACCAAACTACATTGAAGGTCATAAGATTTTATGTAATTGTGACACTTATTACTGCTACTTTTCTGGTGTGCAAAATGTATTCATGCCCTCTAATTGTACAGGTCTTTCAATACATTGTTTATGGTAATAACCTCCTTTTGATTCAGATATTTACCTTTCTTTTATGTTCCAGCCACCTATGACAGTAGGAACACTTATAGGCTGATACATTTCTTTTAGATTAAGTCCTGTCAAAAGATAGCTACTTAGATAAGAGCCTTTTTCATGAGTTTTTTGTGGGGGGAGTGAGAGCATTTAACAATGGCTATTCTATACTAAGATACACATTTAAGTGTCTTACAAAGATAATATCATGATTGTTATGCTAAAATGTTATGTGCAGTCCTTGATTTAAACCTTTTCCTGTTAACATTCTACAGGGATTCAACCACTAAAACAACCATGATTGGCAATAGTAACAGTCTCCTAACTATATTTTTATTCCAAAATGCTTAATATTGAGGTAAAATTATAATAGTGGAGTTCACTACTCCTATCACAATGCTAACAGTATTCATCGTCTCTGGGTGTTACAACTGAAGTTTAGAGACCAGAACTAGAAAGGTAACTAGACTAAGAAGACAGCCATTATATTGGCCCTGTCCCTCCAAGGTCAACAACAACAACAACAACAAAGAGATCCAGGACACAAGAGAACCTTCTCTACAAGATCCTACATCTTTGGTGAGTCACCAAACCTCCTGAACAAGGAGATTGCTGGACACCATAACAGTAAGATTCAATGAGAATTGTGCCAAAGGAATGTCACCGGGAGGAAAATATCTCCCATGCTTTCACAGAAAGCAACATGGTCAAGTGAGGCCATGACATATTCTGAAGGGTGACACTGACAGAGGAGCCCGGAGGTTCTCTGCATGGTTTCAAGATAATACCTGAGTAGACTTAGTTGGCTTTGTTATATATCAAGAAGTTAATTTTATTTAATATAGGTCTCAATGTAACTTGGTCTTAAACACCCAGTAGAAAAGTCTAAATGAAGACAATATTTATATGAGTTCAACAAGACTTTTGAGTTATCTAAAATTGTTTTTTAAAAATTGTTAGATTTTTAACCTTTTTATAGCCAAAAATAAGAGAAATTATTTTAAATCTGATATAGATAATCTCCATTTAGTGGAAGGTCTATGAGTCAACAAGTTACATTCACTATTTGAGATCCTTAAAGACATTTTCCAAATATGCCTCTTTCCCCAAGCTGCCCTTTTTATTTTTAGTGCTTGTACCTTGATTATGAATGCTGTAATCTTTTAAAAAAGCTTTTTTTTTTTTGCTTATTCTTGCCTGTAGACTGCCAAACTCCAAGTGATCATACAGAGAGTATCAACAAATGTGCTAGACATTTCTTTACCAATATCCACCAGATACACTTTATAAAGAGTGTTTTTATTGCTTATTTACAGCATAGTTTTCATTTAAAGCCTGTTAAATTAGCTCCCTAGAAGGGCCCCTCATTGTGGTCTTTCCTATATAAATCCTTCTCAGCTTGAAGCACTTGGATGAAACCTGTGCCCCTTCTCCACTAACCACAATTGGGGATAGCCTTGAAAATGAGTGTATTATAGACAGCTAAGCCAGTGTGAGGACTCTACAGGTCCTTATAGTACATAGGGACAAACCATTGTTGGGCATGCTCACCTTTCCCTAAAAACACACTTACATAAAACAAAGAGAGAGGGAGATATGTTGGGAGCAAATCTACTTAATTCAAGGGAAAAATCATTTCCCCAAATTATGACTAGGGCCTACTTTCCCTGCCTACAGGGAAACCAGCTACCGCATGTTGAGACATAACTGTTTTTGCCTCTGGTCACAGCTAAGACCACAATGGTCCCTTGACCTGTGATGCTCCAGGGCAGGATTACACTAGCTGAAGACAGTGGAGGAAGAAAATCTTCATCTACATAGTTTGTCCTCATTGTTCTAGGATTATCTCCACCACCTTCTGAGTCATTGGCTACATTTATTTCTCCCAGTGTACTGACTAATGTTGTGGCAAGCTTGGAGTCTTTCCTCTTTGTTGCTCAGAGCAGCATTGATCAGACCCAAAGCTCAAATTCTTCCTTGAGTATCATTTCTGTCTATATATCAATTAATTTGTCTTGTGCTGTCATGGCTTGCAGACTAGGACTTAACGCAGAGGTTCTAGTAATATCCAGTTAATATAAAGGCTACTTCTACATTCATTCCAGGGGGTCCTATTTTTTGCTAGATATAAGTTTAAAAATTAGAGGTTACAGTAAAATATAGCAATATCTTGCTAGACATTAGTTTAAAAAATTAGACTTTATAACAAAAATGGCCTTTCAATCCCTTGTAACAAAATGAAAATCATGCTTTTCAATAAATAGCAAGTAAAGACCCAGGTCTAGCTATTTCTCACCTCTATAGCAGTCTGCATGCCATGACTACATTTGTTCCAAGATGAGTCAGGTCCAAAATGTCCTTAAGAGTGCTTTCTTAACCAAGAGTAGTTTTCAGAGCCTGACAGCTTGTACTTAGTTATTCTACTCAGCAGGAGTTGAGTTAGATAAGAGATATCCCCTATGGTTTATTATAATAAAAAAGTAACAATTTTAAAAGCTTCTATTGTCCATTATCTAATGAAAGTCCATTTGAGAGCTTTCTTACTGTCTATATAAAAAACAGAAAATTAAGTTTTATACATTAACTTCTGTCCTAATTTCCTGAAAAATTTGAGTTCTTGTTTACATAGATAACAACCCCATGAACTTTAAAATGATGAAGCCAGGATGTGCTAATGCAAAATAAATATTTCTTCCTACAGTTCTTAGATCTTTCTAGATTTTTTTTGAGCTGTTGCATTTTCAGTGTCCACAATTAATAAAGTTCCTTTTACTGTCTTCCAAGTAGAGCCAGTTATCAGTATCCTAGTTATCAAAAGTAGTTTGCTTGTGGGGACATAAAAATTTGGTTATAAATAATTCCTTGGGGTCAATATAAAGATTCAAGCTCAAATGTCCCAAAACAGACTTCAAGAAATTTGAATAATATTCTGTTTTAGTGCATGTAAATGAAATTTTCAGATATTGACAATCTTTAAATTTTTTCTCAACAAAAATATTTTTAAGATATTAACTTGTTTGTTAAATATTTTACATTTTACAGACAATATAAAATTGTTAAAATTAAATAGATAAATACAACCACCAAGTTATTTACAGTTATATTAAAATAAGACCTTTACTTTAAATTTATAAATAATATATTGAAATATTGAATATATTTAATAGATTGTTGATATATATTTCTGATATATATCACTTCTATATCAAATATATATAGATGTATAGATAGATCAAATATCTAAAAATACATTTATCAAGCCACAGGTCAACTAATTAAACTGCTTGAAAATAAGTCTGAAAGCAATTGTTCATCATTTTCAGATAAGTTAATTATTTATATAAGCACAACTTATTTAATATTCCAATATGTTTTTTAATGTTTAAAAATCTTTTGTTACAAAGAGTTAATAAGTGGGCCAGGGATGTATCTCAGTGGTACAGTGACTGCCAGGAAAGTGCAAGGACCTGACTTCGATTTCTGGTACCAAAAACAAACAAACAAACAAAGGATTGATAGCTATAAGTTATCTGGACAGATAATGGGTTTGTTTATGCTGTCTAATACTAATAGCTTTAAGAGATACTAAAAGACTTGGTTGCTTCTCTATGATAAACTTCTATTATTTTACTGGCTAACCTTCGATTAAAATGAGTACCTAAAATGAATTTTTCTTTTTAAATCACTTTGTTTTTGCTAAAACTCCTTATAAGGTTCAAAAACAATGGTTTTTGGTGTTTCCAACCTCAAATATGTTATGTATGCATGTTCTTTTTCAGATATACAGTGCTTACATCAATAAATGACAGTTTGAGGGCTGGGGATTTAGCTCAGCAGTTCAGTGGCCTGCCTTGCAAGCGCAAGGACCCAAGTTCAATCCCCGGTACCAAAAAAAAAAAAAAAAAAAACCAAAAACAAAAATAAATGACAGTTTGACATAAATATGAGTTCATAACATAATTTTAAAATACTAATGACCTATCAGTGGTGGCACAATTTTATAATAACATAAAAGTTGTTTCTATTTTAAATTGATTATATATACTGACCATATAACATTTCTAGAGATTGCTTGAAAGATATTTTTTAAATTGCAATGCACAAAAATAATGTCAAAATTTGTTTAAAATGATTAAGTTCAAGATAGTGACCTCTTAATGAAATTTATAACAAAGCTATTTTTAAAAGGCTTTAGATTTGTCAAACTAATTTATTATGTTTCCACTGTCTTGTTAAAATTGAATGTTTAAAAAATAAGTCTCAAAAAGTTTATTTTTCTTAAATATCAGGCAGGGTGGTTCCTACCTTGTCTGCAAGGCAATTTACAATAACTGCTTATTTTCTATTTATATGGGAGGCACACAAACTGAAATTTAGCTGTCTAGTTTTATTCAGCTATTATAGGGAATAGGAAAAGGAACATTGCCAGAATCTCTGCCTTGGGTCCTGGCCTCCTGTGAGCCACAAGAGCATGAAATGAATTAAAGAACAGACAGGAAATGAGACTTAGAGTGAAGAAGCTCAGTCTTGGGACATGAACAGTGCTGCTGATGGCGGCAAAGACAAAGGCCCCCAAAGCATCTAGTATTTATTTAATACAATCATGTGAAGGAATAGGGAACTGTGTATTCCTTGAAGACATCTAGTGAATACTGCCAAACACCTAGCACAATTGAGGCAGGCAGGGCTGTTAGGGAGTAAGCACTACTTATCTTGCTTTGATAGAAAAAACAGATATGGGGACCAGGAGCAACTAGCAAGCAACCCATTGGGTCAATGAGAAGCCATAATTGAGGGGAGAGTATTTTAACTATGGTCATGCTGACCTCAGCTGCACATAACTCTGCAGATCCCTGCCACCTCATAGACCAGGGCCTAGGTTTCCATGGCAGCCATTGAGGGAGGGGCTATCCAAACCCTGTCTGCCATCTGACATGCCCATTTGAGTCACTTAGAGCTTCAGTCTGGCTCCTGATATAAAACAATATAGTACTGTGCAGGGATTTCTGCTACGAGCTACCCTACAAATAAGCCAAAATGATAGTTCAACACAGCAAACTTTAAGAGTTGAGATAGTATACATTGTTATTTTTAGTGGATTCAATTTATTAAGCCTAAAACTGTTGGCTTTTTATCTTAACTCTTCTTAGAACTTTCCCTCTAATTTTGCTAGACTGGGTTCCAGAAGAATTTCCCATGTGACAGTTAAGTGTGAGAACTGTATTTTCTCATACTATACAAAATTTTGCTAGTTGCACAGATCAAAGACTGTTGTTGGATTGCTAAATAAATGGTTCTGAAGAAAATCTTGACCCAAGTGGCAGACTTTCCCTATGAGCTTAGTCCAAATGTTTCTGACCAAAGAAAATTATACAGTACTATTTATAGGATAGCTTAAAAGATGATTGATATGAAACTGTAGATTTTACAGGCCAAATACATAGTCTAAGAGTATATATATATATATAAATTTGGGACAGAAATATGATTTAATAATGTTTTTAAAAACTGATAACTGATGTGTAGGGTGACCCAATTCTGTAATAGTATAAAAATTATGTTTTGTTATAATTATATATAAATGTAACTTTTTTGTAACCGAACTCGGGCCCTTCGCTTGCTAGGCAGATGGTAGAACCAACCACTGAACTAAATCCCCGGCCCTGTAACTTTTGATTAAAACATTTCTAATTAGACAATTTTTTTCTAACAATATTTCAGAAAATTAAAGTTATAATACAAAGGCATAATGTCAGTATCTTTGTTTAAAACAATAAGTTTTATGATATCAATCTGTTTCTAATAAAATTTACAGCAGAATTTTTTTTAAAGTTTTTAAATTTATACACACAATTTCTAGTGTTTTCCTGTCTTATTAGGATTAAATATTTGAAAAAGTTAAATCTTAGGAATTTTATATATGCTTAGATGTCTATTTAAATATTTATTTATTTTGAGACAGAGTCTTGCTATATAGTTCAAACTGGTTTTGAACTCACTGTGTAGCCCAGGGCTGGCCTCAACCTTGTAGTGATCCCTATGTCTAAGCCTCTAAATTATGGGACTACTTAAAGTTTTATTTCACAATTCTGATTGCACAAACTACTGCTATGCAATTTTCCTTATTTTAAAAAATGTCTTTGTTCACAGTTTTGATTGCTGTCTTAATATGCTGCAAAAATAAGTTGTTTTGCTAAATTAGTTCTATGTGTATTGCTTATAGTCATTCATAGCCATTTTCCTCTTGCTGGATAAGAGACAATCTCATTCAAATATGTATGTTCTTACTTGGCAATATAGATATTAATTTTTGTACACTGTATCCAAAATTACATACAGATCTGTATTTGCTCCTGTGAAACCCTAAAGATATTCTTAAAGTGTAATATTTGGTTTTGGCATTAGTAAATTGTGTTTTTCCCAAATGGTGAGTCCTATCAATATAAAAGAACAGATGACTCTCAAGTATTTGCTTGATACCTTTCTGACAAATCTAAGCTTGCTTAACAGACATTGGCTTTCTTCAATTAGCATGGTTACTGTGTCTCTTAATTCAAGTCTGCTGTACAGATTGTTGATGAGTTCTAAAGTAGCTCTTTTTTTTTTTTTGGTCCCGGGGCTCGAACTCAGGTTCTCACTCTTGCGAGGCAGGCGGCAGAATCACTCAGCCAAATCCCCGGCCCTGCTGTACAGATTGAAGTTTGCTCTTTTCGGCAGGTTTTATGTCTGCTTATAAACTTTGTAACTATTTATCAAAGTTCTATAGTTGTAGGATGCCAAATGCAAAATTAGACATGGTTAGATTTAACAATGGTCTTTAGATAAACTGAGTTCTGAAACTCTGACACTGCTCAAATCTGACAGAAAGGTATAATGACAGTGACTTCACTTGTCTGACGCATCCTACCCGCTGTCTGGGACATATCCTGACTCACCGTTACCAGGGAAATCTTGGACAAAGCTGAATATAGGTAAGTGTAAATATCTTCAGAAAAGAGAATACATTTAGAGATTGGCGAGGAGGTTGTGAGTATCAGTCACTTGTGTGCCAACACTTCCAAACTAAGTAGAACTGCACAGATTAAAAAAGATCTTATACATGATTGTCTAAAAACAAAAAGCATTTGTAAAAGGTGTGATGGTTACATATCCCTCATTTTACTTTCTTTTATATTTGACGCCACAATTTTTTTCATGTGATGGTTTTTTAGGCTTGAGTAGCAGGCTTCCCTTTGCTTATGACCCAGCTACCTTTGAGGAAATGAAGCTGCCAGTCGAACCAGAGACATCCAGCCAGATGATGTGGCAACACAAGGCCCTCAAGATTGAGGGCTGAAATAATAAATGGGCATTGTAACCAGCATAGCAAGACACAACTTTGAACAGAAAAAGTTGAATATTTCTTTATAAGCATAGCTTATAAACTCCAAACCAAAATTAAAATACAACGGTGAAAACTTAGGCTGTAGCACTGATGAAATGGTATTGTCACAAGCACTGAAAAAATAGAACTTTGAAAGTTATGTTTTTTTCTCCTTTAGAACAAGAGGCTCCCTGAAATCTAGGGATTCTTTGATTTGGCCAGTGGCCAGCAGGTGAAAATGAGCACATGAGTCTAAGAGGCCAATAATTGTTTGTTTAAAATTCTGTTAATGATCAAGGCTCATGCATTCATTTGTCTCTTTCATCATCTATTTAATAATTATTGTCTTAGCATCCACTCATAGTGATAGAGTAAACTGAGACCAATATATTAAGCCCTTCAGCCAGAGTTTAGTAACTAGGTACTTTTAGTACTGACTATAGGAAAGTGCATGCATCAGGTGCAATTACAGTCAGGTATGGGTGATTAAGCTTCTAATGTGCATGTTCTAGAAAATAGCTAAACTGCATTGTATATAAAATATTTGTTTTGATATTGTTTGTCTCAATTGATTGTTTTAAAGTACATTGGTTTACATTTGTATTGTTGGTTTTCACTACAGACATCTTATTTCCTAATTTAAAAAATAAATGGGGTAAGGGATGGTACTACACACATACAACTGCAGCGTATTGAGAATCTAAAGAAAGGGGATCACAATTGCAAGGTCAAAGTAGGCAACTTTGCAGGAGTTTGTGTTGTTAGTTAAGGAGCACAAAGTTAGAAATATATTTGAAATGATGTCCTGGAAATCAAGTAGTAAATAGCTAATTTTCACTGAGATTGAAATAGAAATAATTAAATAAAAAATAAATAAAATGATTTCTTATTTTACAATATATAGTATACATTTTGGTCCCTATTTACACTTTCAGTTTCTCACATAAATTAAAAGAAAAATGATATATGGAGATATTACTGTAATTCCAAATTCTAACAAACTATGAAAAAGGTGGGATGATTCATGCTAATTCACTTAATAGTCTTCTTACAGTAGGTATCTGATATATTTAGGCTATTCAAAAAAATAGAGATAGTGCTTGCCCTGCACCCTCTGTGTCCCTCCTTTTCCCTGGGGACCATCAGGCACCATGGGTGGGTGCAAAAATAGGAAAGAAACAAAATGGAAAAAGTAAAAATATTTAGGAAGCATAGCCTGAAGAACTTGTGGTAGAAAAAGTGCTAGACTGCTGTGTAGTCAACAGGAAGGTGGAGGAGTTTCTGAAGTGGAAGGGCTTTACAGATGCTGACCATACATGGGAATCTGAAGAACATTTAGATTGTCCAGAATTAATTGAAGCATTTCTTAATTCTCAAAAAAACTGGTAAAGAAAAAAATAGTACAAAAAGAAAATCTTTATCTGACAGTGAATCCAATGATAGCAAATCAAAGAAGAAAAGAGCTGCTGCTGACAAACCTAGGGGATTTGCTAGAGGTCTTGATCCTGAATGAATAATCAGTGCCACAGACAGTGGTGGAGAGTTGATGTTGTTTCTCATGAAATGCAAAGATTCAGAAGAGGCTGACTTGGTGCAGGAAAGAGGCAAATATGTAATGTCCTGAAATTGTAATTGCTTTTTATGAAGAGAGACTAACTCGGCATTCTTGTCCAGAAGAAAAAGCTCAATAACTTACATCATTTTATATATTCACATGAAATATGGGCATTGGTTTTTTACTTACTAGTGTGAAAAAAACAGCATTCTAATGAAAATCATGTTTAATATGTTGATTTTGAAAGTAATATTTGGGGAAGTTGTTAGGTTTTGTTTGTTTTGCATCAATAGCACTGGCTACTTTGAACAAATAGAAAGCTTTCTGTAGTTGCTTCCTCTTTTCAGAAAATAGCATTGATTGCCTGATATATTTACTCTGCTTTTCTAAATATTGGGGAAATAATCCATAGTCAACCTGAACCAGAACACATTTTTATCTGACATACTTAAAGACCATTCTGAGTTTTTTGTTTGCGTGTGTATAAATAAAATACTTATATAAATGGTTATTTTTTTGTTTTTAAACATTCACCAAAACAAAAACTGTGGGTGATAAGCTCAGGTTTGAGATGCCATCATTCTGAGCAACCTAGGAAATAAATCACAGTTAAATTGAAAGTTTTCCTGAAGCCATAACCTTTCAAATTAAATAGATGATTCTGTGGTTAACTGGAGAGTTTAACATGGGTGTTTTCAAAGAAGCCATATCAGAATCCATATCTATTTCCTTAGTCACAAAAATACAGCAGTTTGCCTGTGAAATTCTTAGAACATATGAAATATCTCAATCCCTCTCCCCCCACTTCCTCTCTCTTTTTGGTACATGGAATTGAACTCAGGGCCTCATGTTAGGCAGGTGCTGTGCTGCTTAGCTACAACACTAGCCCTGAAAACTCCTTTTGTTTGCAAGGTATAAATATTGCCCTAAGTGTGACAAAGAAAAATTAGGGATTGTGGAGAATGAGTAGCTTTACAAAACTAATTTGCTTTCATTTCTCAGTGCAAGGTCACAGAAGGAATCCAAGGTATCACTAAACATGCACTCTACCACTGAGCTACATTAGTATATCCCTGTGTTTTTGATGTAAACTCCTTCAATAATCTTTCAAGTCAAATATAAGTCACAAAATGAATTTGGAAATATTTAAATTTATTTGATATTTTAATTATATCATCCAAGTTTGGAATAAAAACTTTCAGTTAAATATAGAGGTTTTTAAAAAATGTGTACATAATGAATTCAATGACAGCCTGAATGATGTAGTGAGATCCTGTGTCAAAAAAACACCAAAAAACAAATAAGGGCCAGGGATTTAGCTCAGTGGTGGCAACGCATGCCTCACAAGCAAAGGGTCCAGAGTTCTACCCCTGGTACAAAAACCAACCAACCAAACAAACAAAAACCCACAAGTAATCATATATGTTTACCAAAACAGTTCTTGAGAAAAATTCAACCATGAATTAATAAAACAGAAATCTATCCAGAGTTCCGTTGTAGCATCAGTAAGTGTCTGCACATCCTGAGGAGCAGCTGTGTGGACCAGAGTGGCAGGGCTGCAGGTGGATCCCAGCTAGGGCCCTGCCCCACCCCCAGAGGTGTAGGCACACATGCCCAAGTCATGGCCTGCCTAGAAAAGAGCCACACAAGTGCACAACCTTCTTCTGGAGTTCCACCATATCACCAGTAATTGTGCATATATCCCTGGGAGCAGTTATGTGGACCAGAGTGATGCAGCTGCACATGGGTCCCAACTAGGGCCCACCCTGACCCCAGAGGTGCAGGAACATGTGCCCAAGACTTAGCCCACCTAGAAAACAGTTGCACAGGCATGCAAACTTCATCCAGAGTCCCGCCATACCATCAGCCATAGTCAAGGGCCCACCTGGAAAAGAACTACACAGATGCACAAGCAACAGCCAGAGGCTTGCCTTGATACCACTGATAAGTGCCTGAAGACCTTAGTCAGAAGTCTACACAGACAACAGGAACTGGGATACACAGCCCCTAGCCACACAGCTGTATAAGGGCCCCAGCGAGAGGCACATCTAGATACCATCCTAAGTGTGCACAGGCCCCAGCCAGAAGCCCACCCAGACAACAGGTCAGTTCAGGGATATAGAAAGCCACCATTCTAAACCCAGGAATTGGTGTACTGGAGAGCAACAGAGGAAAGGCTGCTCAGTGGCCTACTGAGAATTGAAGACCACTGGGTGAGCAAAAATTTCCCTCAATAAAGGCATGGCAGGCTGCATCTGTTGACATGAGAAGACACACAAATAAGTGTCAAAACCAGACCTACAGACCACCTAAGGCAGCCCCAAAGGGAAATGAGATGGAACAATCTGATACTCAACCACCTGGACTCCCTGAACTGGCAATGAAAGAAGACCTGGAAAAAATGAAATCTGAAATAATTTCTCAGATAACAGCAGAGATTGTGCCCACAGTACAAGACATGATTAATAAATCTAGAGCAGACACAGATAAATAGATGGAGCTGAGAAACATGATAGAATCCCAACATACAGAGCAAATGGAGTCCATAAAACAGATGCAAACAGATTTCCAAGAGATTCAAAACCCCATTTGAAAGTTTGCACAGAAGAATGAGCCAAGTCAAGGACAAATTTTCAGATATAGGAGATAGGAATTCAATTAGTAACCAGGAAAAGATAAATCTCTTAAAAATAGTAAGGGGCCAAGAGAGATGAATCCAGCAGCTGTTAGACAATTCAAAGAAGAATAACATAAGACTGATTGGAGGAGGCCATGGATTTAGTTCAGCAGTTCGGTGGCCTGCCTTGCAAGTGCAAGGACCAGGGTTCAATCCCCAGAACCAAAAAAAAAAAAAAAAGACTGATTGGAGTCAATTAAGAAACAGGAGAGAGCTCAGATGACATAAAAAAATATTCACTGAAGTAATGGCAGAAAACTTCCCAAATAGGGCAATAAAACCTAACATACAGATAAGCAAGATTTATAGGACCCCAACTATCCACGATTTTTAAAAATCTACACATTGGCATACAGTAGTTAAGATTCCAGAAACCCAACAGAAGAACAAAATTCTATAAGCAGTTACAGAAAAGAAATAAATCACATACAAAGGAAAGCCCATCAGAATCACAGCAGACTTCTCAACACAAACCTACAAGGCAAGCAGAGTGTGGAATGCCATATATCAAGCCCTAAAAGAAAAGAACCTCCAACACAGATTCATGTACCCTGCAAAACTATCTTTCAAAATTTATGGAGAAATAAGATACTTTCATGACAAAGAGCACCTTAGAAACTTCATGAATACTAAACCAGCACTTCAAAAATTTTTAAACAATATCCTAGGAAAAGACAAGGATGATCACAACCCCAGAAAGCCCAGCAGAATGAGTCCATCAGGCACAACAAGAAATTAAATGCAAAGGAGGAGAATCCAACAAAAAGAAGAAGTCATGACAAGGATAAGTAAATATATATCAGTTATAACCATCAATGTTAATAGTCTCAATTCACCAATCAAAAGAAATACACTGTCAGAATGGGTAAAGAAGCAAGATCCAACAATATGCTGCATACAAGAAACACATTTAACTCAAAAAGAAACTCAGAGACTGGAAGTTAAAGAATGGAAAACAATACCCCATGTGACAGGAACCCAAAGAAAGCAAGACTTGCTATGCTCTTTGCAGATCAAGTGGATTTCAAATCAACACTGATTAAGAGAGACAAAGAAGGACACTACATCCTTGTAAAACATATACTATATAAAACAAATACTAATGGACACAAAAAATCATATAAGCACTAATACAATAGTAGTGGGAGACCTCTATACGCCACTGTCACAAATAGATCAACCAGACAAAAACAAACAATAAAATAGTAGAACTCAATCAAATTCTTGAACAAATGAACTTAACAGATATTCACAGTGTTCCACTCCACAAAATTCAAATACACATTCTTTTTGGTTGCTCATGGATCGTTCTCCAAAATAGACCAAGCACTCACTCATAAAACATGTTTAAGTAAGTGTAAAAGTATTTAAGTTACACCCTGTATATTATCAGACCATAATGTGAATGAAACTGCTGATCAATAGCAAAAGAAACCACAAGAATTTCATAAACACATGGAAATTGAGCAACACACTTCTGAATAACCAATGGGTCACAGAGGAAATTAAAGAAGAAATCAGACAGTTCCTACAATTAAACGACAATGAGAATACAGCATATTGAAATCTATGGGACACAATGAAAGCAGTCTTATGAGGGAAATTCATAGCAGTGAATACTCATATTGGGAAAACAGAGCAAGCTCAATTACACAACCTGATGCTAAACCTCAAGCTTCATGAAAAAGAAGAGCAGGACAAACCCAAAATTCATACAATTATAAAGATCAGGGCAGAAATTAATGCAATGGAGACTAAGAGAACAATACAAAAAAATCAATGAAGCCAAGAGTTGGTTTTTCAAAAGAATAAACAAATTTGACAAATCTTTAGCCAACCTTATCAAAAAAAAAAAGAAAGAAAGAAAAGGCCCAAATCCACGCAATTAGGAATGAATAGTGTTAAATTACAATGAACCCAGCAGAAATCCAGAGGATCATCAATGACTACTTTGAGAACCTATATGTCAATAAGATGGAAAACTCAGAAGAAATTCACAGATTCCTAGATTTGTGTGAATTACCAAAGTTGAACAAAGATGACCTAAAAATTCTAAACAATGCAATACCAATCTTATGAAATTGAAAAAATGATAAAAACTTACCAAGTAATGAAAGTCCAAACCAGACTGAAGTCTGATGCTTCACTGCTGAATTTTCCAAGACATTTAGAGAGGAATTACTGAAACTCCTGTTTAAACTCTTCAGTGAAATTGAAAGGAAAGCCATACTCCCACACTCATTCCTGGAAGCAAACATCACCTTGATACCCAAAGCAGAGAAAGAATCAACCAAAAAAGGGAACTACACGTCAATCTCACTATTGAACATAGATGCAAAAATCTTTAATAAGATGCTCACAAATAGAATGCAGAAGATTATCAAGAAGATCATATACCCTGACCAAGTGGGATTCATCCCAGTGATGCAGGGATGGTTCAATATACACAAATCAATAAATGTAATACATTAAATTAATAGAGCCAAAGACAAAACCATATGATCATCTGATTCATAGATGAAGAAAAAGAATTTGACAAAATCCAACAACATTAATGATAAAAATCCTCCAAAAATTGGAATAGATGGTCTCTACCTCAATCTGATAAAAGACATCTATGATCTATCTATTATCTAGCTAATATCATACTAAATGGTCAAAAAGTGAAATCCTTCACACCAAAATCAGGAACAAGACAAGGATGTCCACTATCGCCACTCCTCTTATACTTTTGGAAATATTAGCCACAGCAATTAGACAAGAAAAAAAATTATAAAGATAGGAAAAGAAGTCAAATTGTTATTATTTGCAGATGACATGATACTCTAGAAGACCCCCAAGAACTCCACCAGAAGTCTTCTAGACTTAATAACCAAATTCAGCAAAGTAGCTGGATATAAAGTCAATACACAAAAGTCAATAGCTTCTCTGTACATGAAAAACAGACTCACTGAGAGAGAAATGGGGTGAACAATTCCTTTCACCATAGCATCCAAAAAATTGAACTACCTAGGAATCCACCTAATGAAAGAAATCAATGACCTCTACTCTGAAAACTACAAAGAGATTGGAGAGGATATCAGAAAAATGGAAAGACATCCCTTGTTCCTGGAGAGGAAGAATTAACATAGTGAAAATGGCCATACTTCCAAAAATGCCATATAGATTCAAAGCAATCCCAATTGAAATCCCAGCAGCATACTTAACAGACTTTGATAAAACAATCCAAAAATTCATTTGGAAAAAGAAGAGACCTAGGATAGCAAAAGCCATTCTAGGCAATAAAGACAAGGCAGAGGGTATCACAATCACCAACTTGAAACTATACTACAAAGTTACTGTGGTAAAAACAACATGGTACTGGCAAAGAAAAAGACCTGAGGACCAGTGGAACAGATTAGAAGATACAGAAACAAGTTCAAACACACTCAGACACCTCATCTTTGACAAAGGAGCCAGACACGCTCACTTGGGGAAAGATAACCTCTTTAATACATGGTGCTAGAAAAAACTGTTTCAACTTGCCAAAGATTAAAACTGGAGCTATATCTCTCACCATGCACTAAACTAAACTTGAAATGGATTAAAGATCTAAATATTAAAACAGACACTAAACTGGCTGGAAGAGAGGGTAAGTTGAACTCTTGAAGATATTGATGTAGAAAAGATTTTATGAACAAAACCTCAGTTGCCCATAAACGAGCACAATCAACAAGTAGGATGTCTTCTTATTAAAAAGCTTCTGCATAGCAAGAGAAACAACCAATATTGTGAAGATACAACCCACAATGTGAGAAAAACTTTTCACCAGCTCTTCCTCAGACAAAGGTCTACCATCTAGAATATACAAAGAACTTAAAAAAAAAATGATCAGACCTCCCAAATTTAAAGACCCTACCCAAAAATGGGTATCTGAAATGAACAGACATTTCCCAGACAAATAAGTAGAAAGAGCAAATAAACATATGAAAAAATGTTCAACATCACTGGTCATCTGAGAGATGCAAATGAAAACAACACAGATCCACCTCACCCCAGAAAGAATGGCTGCTCTCATGAAATCAACCAATGACAAATGCTGGCAGGGCTGTGAGAAAAGAGGAACCCTGCTCCACTGCTGGTGGGAGTGTAGACTGGTGCATCCACTGTGGAAATCAGTATGGAGACACCTCAAAGAATAGGACTAGCAGTCCCATTTGACCCTGCTATCCCCCTGCTAGGTATCGTCCCCCCCAAAATTAAATCAGTCATATCACAGTGACATATGTGCACCTATGTTCATAGCACAATTCATAGCTAAAATTTGGAATCAGCCCACTTGCCCATCAACAGGAGACTGGATAACAAAAATGTAGTTTACCTACAAAATGGAGTACTACTCTAACATAAACAATGAGAAACTAGAGACATTTATACCTAAATGGATACACATCGAGGTGATACTCTTAAGTGAATTAAACAGGACACATATATGTAAATACCGAATAGTTTCTCTAGTGTGAGGAACTAAAAGTGTAAATAAGGGCTAAAAAGTATAATAGATAATGTGAAATAGGAAGAAAAGGTGGGGAAGGGAAAAGGGCTAGGGGAAAAGAAAGATGGGAATGGAATTAACATGATAAAAAGAAAAAATAGCAACAAAATCTTTGTAGATAAGGAAGGGTGGACCCAGCAGAAATCCAGAGGATCATCAATGCCTACTTCAAGAACCTATATGCCAATAAGATGGAAAATACAGAAGAAATTTACAGATTCCTAGATTTGTATGAATCACCAAAGTTAAACAAAGAAGACCTAAAAATGACCTTTGAAAACAAAGGACAGCACTCTATTTTTCAAATCTCCAATTAAAAAAAAAGTAAAAAAAAGTTTCCTTTTCCTTTTTTTGGGACACACTGTAGAATCCCAGTTATTTAGGTCTAAATGCAAGACTACATGTATACATGCTAAATTTATAAGAAATATCAAAAACTCTTTTGCTTCATTCTAAAGTGAGATTTGATATGGTTGGCAGTGCGAATCAAGAAGAACAGATGTTTGATCACACATTTATGGTGGTAAATTGTACAGTTTGTGGGACAAGTAAAAACCTAATTTTCTACATCAAAAAATGTCCAAGTTGCACTCCAAGCAGATATAAGGCAAAAATATGAAATAAGAAAATGTAAAATATACAAGAAAATATAAGAAAATGACTTTCCTTTGGTAAGAGTGGAGAAATCTTCAGATATAAATGTTTGAAGATATGAATGTTAAGGTGAAAGTAAAACAGGTGCACAAAAAGAGTAACAGGATTTCTATTCAGCAAAGAATATCCTTGATGAAATTAAACAGACAATTCAAATTATAGAAGGTTTTCTTATTCTCTACAAGTGATAAATAAATAGAAAAGAAAAAAGCATATTAAAGACTATCCTCAGGCCCCAGATTTTGCTCAGTGGTTCTGCTGCCTGCCTCACAAGCACAAGGTCCTGAGTTCAGTCCCTGGTACAAAAAATAAAGACCATCCTCAACACAAATGTGAACATGTAATGCAAGCAAATAAATCACAGAAGGGCTTATGGAGAAAAGAGGAAAAGAAGGCATAAAAGGCAGGAAATGGAAATGAGTATCAATTCAAATCACTAAAATTCATCAAATTTGAAAAAATATGGTGTTTATCAGGAGGAGAAGTAGGAATTATTGCTCGCTAGTGGTGGTCATGTGGGTAATGTTTGTTGGATTTTTAAATTGATATACATCTTTTTCTAGAGCAGCAAGAAAAAGAATCCCCTCTCTCCCTGTGTCCCTCTCTCCCCCTCTCCCTCTCTGTCTCTCCCAGGCCCAGTTTTAGCAAAGGCGGTGGTGGTGGACATCTGCAACCTACCCACTTTTACTTTCACTTTTCCACTCCCCGAAGGGGGGTGTATCCTTCCTCAACACTGCCACCCTCCAGAATTCTTGGATCAGCCCACAGTGGCTCAAAAGAAATAAGGGTGTGTTCTCTCATCAGCGGAACAAGTAGGTGACTGTGCTGTGAGCAAGGCGTTACTTGGAAAGCTGTTTTCTTACTTGGCTCTAACATGGTGCCAGGATTGTGATAACAGCAGCTCACGATTTAGGAGGGGAGAATGAATTAAAGAATTAAGGAATGAATTAATGAAGGGAAGGAGATGAAATACAAATTTCATAAGAGAGTGAGTCTAAAACTTTCACCAAGATTATGCTCACATTAGGAAATTACACATTTCCCTCAGCTGCTGCAAGCTGAAAATATGAACAGGAAGAATGCGATCTCCTTATCTGGCCAACTTACACATTTTTAATAGTTTTTGCTCGGTTTGTTTGCTCTAACATATCACTGTAAATAGTACACTAAAAGTAGTCAGTAAAACCCACACTACCCGCTGAGGGATTGCTGCCTTGAAGTCTCCTCCACCAAGTAAATTAGCCCATATCTTGTGTGTGTGTGTGTGTGTGTGTATTGTACTAAGAAATGAACCCAGAGCATTCACTCTAAGTTACATCATATTATTCCTATCCCCTTTAAATTTATTTGTTGATTCAGAGTTTCTCTAAGTCAAATCACTAAATTTTCCTGCCTCAGCCTCTCAGAGTGCTGGGATTATAGTCTTGTACCAGCATGCCCAAGATAGCCCATGCAGTCAGTGCTTACTAGAGAAACAGATTCAAAGAAATTATATATATATAT
>NW_022900926.1:69337035-69350568 GCF_012274545.1 Fukomys damarensis
ATGCTGATGTTGATCTCTTTCACTCAGTGTCAGCCCATTCGCAAATATATATGGATTTACAAGCCAGGCAGGGTGGCACATATCTGTAATACTAGCACTTGGGAGGCTGAGGGAGGAGAATCACCAGAAGTTTGCAGCCAGCCTTGGCTACATAGTGAGTTCAAGAATAGCCTGTACTACACAGCAAGACCCTGTCATAAAAATAATTTTACAAGATTGGCTTACAATACAGCTGCCCACAGAGTCAAATGTGTGTCATGTCCTGAATGACACCTTTGCAAAGCAAATAGGCCGCTCTCAGCAAATAACAGACAGCCATAAAAAAATTTTAGGACAGAATACACAACCTCTCAGGCACCAGGAAATCCAGTGATTGTCTACACACCTGTGCTGCTGACCACCCTTGGACTCTCAGTCATAAACATTTCTTATGACCATAGCCCCCTTTTCAAGGCCCATGTAAGCCTAATTCCTTTCTCGGCTAACTGCTAATTCTCTCTCTCTCTCTCTCTCTCTCTCTCTCCTCCCTCTCCCTCTCTCGATGTCAGTCCGTCAACCCATGGATGAAATCTCTCCCAGCCAGCTGCTGAATTTCTCTCTCTCTCACTCAGTGTTAGCCCATTCACACACACGGATGTAATAAACTTGGATCCTCCCAGCTAGCTGCTTAAATCTATCCCCAAGTGCAGTCTCTGTTGACTGCAATAAACCTTTCTCCTCACAAATCCTGTCTCACAGAGAGTGGCTTCACATGTGCCATTTATAACAGTGTAGAAGAGTGCAAAAGGTCTGCCTTCATGCTGGAGGATCCAAAGGCCTGGAGATCCCTGTAGGTCCCACATGAGTCCATATCAGGAGGGTCTGCAATAGAAGCCAGGAGACAACATCCAAGATGGAGGTGAACAAAAGCAAACTTTCCTCCATTTCCCTGTGGCAAAAATCCTTCCTGGGGTAGGTCTTCCACATACAGAACTATGCCGAGACAACTTACTTTGGCCTTTCTTATTCAAGCTGATCCAGCCGGTTAACTATCACAGCCCATTATCTCAAAGCCCAACCGTGTATACAGGCTCCTGTGTCCCTGGGAAGCTGGGTCCTGATGGCACCAGGAACCAGCTTTCACTCCTTGGCCTTGTGTGTCTTCTACTAATGAATTTAGACAAGATGCATAGGCGACCATACAAAAGTATAGGCAGAGTTTATCATAAAGCAGAGATAGAGAGAATTATGCCTTCGAATGAGAAGTTGGGTACCACCTTGAGGCCAGGCCTCTAATAGACATGCTTCTGGACACAGCTTTCATGTGTTTCTATCTTTGTCCGGACTCTCAAGGGCCTGGCCCTGTCTGTCTGCCTGTAATATTTATGCCTAGCTTAGCTTTCTGTAATAATGGCAGTCTTAGCTCAGGGCTAAAAGAGTGAGGAAGAGTCTGGGTTCGTGTGACCTCAGTTGACCCAATGACCTTCCACTGGGACCCACTTTCAGAGGCTCCACCATCTACCAATAACATCACTGTAGAGCCCAAGCTTTAACTTGTAGGCCTTTGGAAGACATAAACAGCCAGACTGCAGCAGCCATATGAAATAATATGCACCGTGAGAGTTTGAAAATATATTTCCTCACTGAAAGGCAAAGAATACAATACCAAGAATTAGAATTCATCTATACAAATTCAAAACAGGTGCTTTCTGATACCCAGAAATAATTTATACCCAGACTTTCTTTTTGTTTGTTTGTTTGTTGGTACCAGGGATTGAACTCCAGTCCTTGCGTTTGCAAGGCAGGTGGCAGAACCACTGAGCTAAATCCCTGGCCCTCCAGACTTTCTATTGCTAGCACATAAACACAAATTTAGCAACTTCAAACAACATACATTTATTATCTCACATTCCTGAGGTCCAGGAATCTGAGCATGACAACTGTGTCCTCTGCTATGGGTCTCAGTGGATGACAATCACTGTTGGATAGAGCAGCACCCTCTTCTGGAGCTTGGTCTCCTTTTCCAGGAACAGATGCTTCCTGGAAGTACTCAGCTCCTCACTGTTGTAGACTGGAGTCTTTGTTTTACACTCACTTTCAGCTGGTTCCCACTCAATTCTGTGGGGCCTTTCATGGTTTCTTGCCATGTGACTCTCTCATAGATCCTCTTAACATGGCAGCCTCCTCAAACCCAGCAGGAAAGTCTCTTGTACCAGTTTACTAATCTGCAAATCTAGAGCCATGTGTGGTCATATACATGTAGTCATATGTCATCCCCTACCCTGCTTTTTTTTTTTGTACTGTCACTGGCTAGCTTCTGTCCTTACTTTTAGTAATAATGGGAAGTAAAACTAAAGTATAAAAATGTGCAGGAAAAAGTTTTAATTGGAAAGTTAGAGGGAATATAGGAAAGGACTCCAGCTTAAGTAGCTGGAGGGGCACTGGGGTCCAACTGGGGTCTGACACTGGGGTCCAGACTGGCTCCCAGAAAATGCAGGAGGCCAGCTTTTAGGGATTAGCTGGTGGTCTGGGCTCCAGTTGATCATTCTCTGTCCTGCTGTCATAGCTCTGGAATCTTTATGGCTGGGGCAGGTGGTCACAGGTCTAGGTAGGGGACTTCCAGGCATAGTTAATGTGGCTAGAAGTCCCTCATCTAGGTGTCCTTAATCTTGAAAAGGGTGAGGATATGTAAATTCAGGGCTAATTAACTCTGGCCAACTTTTAAACCGCCTAAGTGATTAACATATCTATGCAGAGCGGAGGAGGGATTTGACCCACAATTTATAGTCACCTAGGATATGAAACACAACTCAAACTTTGTTCTGCCTTCAGCTACCTATTGAGCATCTGGTTCATAGCAAAGTGGTTTTGGTCCCTAGGGGTCCCCAAGAGAAAACACAGATCATGCTTTCACTGAGCAGCAGGTAAAGGCTCCAGATTCTGCCTGTTTCCCTTGGGTTACTGTTCTTGCGAGCACACACACAAACACACACACACACAAAGAGCTGTTTTTCTACTTCACAGAGAATCGGGTCCCTTTTTACTCATTCCTTAGATGAATGTCTTCATTTAGTTTGAGACCTGAGATTTTTCCAACTTCTCACTGATGACCTCACCTTCATATGGGCCTGGAACCTTAACAGCACATCTAGAGTATGGTACATTCTCTTGGACTAAAGTTAAACTGCAAGCTCACATGGGTCTTAGGCACAGCTAATGATTAAGAAAGCTAAGAAAAACTCAGCCCTTGCTTTTTAAGCATGGCCTCCAGCCTCCGCTCTCCAGCCTGCTAGTGACTAACTTTCCACCTAACATCGTGAGTGAGTTAGTACTGGGGATTGAGCCCTTGTACATGCTAGATAAGTGCTGCTCCAGTGAGGTATATTCTTTCCCCTATCACATAGCATAATTACAGCGAGGGTATTCTTTTTACCTTTGCCATCTCTGTCTGGTTTGAAGCAAGTCATATGCTTTACCCAAATTCAAGGGGAGAGGCTAGAATAAGGATGTTCACTATGGGGGTTCACCGCACAGTGTGTCTGCCACATTCAGGAAGAAATTCAACATTCACAAAAGAGCAAAAGCTTATAAAGTGGATAGGAAAAAAAAACCTCCAAAAGTTAACAGAAATGGTCATAGGTGCAGTCTATAGTCATATAGTCACGCCAAGACAACCAACCCCGTGTAGGAGAATGGTTGTTTGTTTATGGCGTTATGTTGCATTGAGGGTGGCTATTTTATCCAGGGTTTGCCAACCTAAATTAATAAAATAATTTGGAGATATAAGTTCAGAAGAAGAAATAAAATCACTTTATTGAAAAGAGGAGAGAGATAAAGCAAAATCATTTTATTGGGAAAAGGCGAGGGGGATAAAGAGATAGATAGCTACCTTGTCGGAGTAAGGGAGGGAGCCCAGAGCCAGTACTTGAGGGTCTTTGTTCTTAGCCTCTTTTATTACATGGCAAGAAACAGGCTATCCCCCTTGAGAGTTGTTGTAACTTCATTGGCTACTGGGCTCTGAGACTTGGCCATTGCCCCTTCCACTGACTGGCTGTACTTTCTTGGGTAAGCACTTCTTTGATGTCCTTGTTCTGTCCAGGCACTTATCTTGTAAGATTTACACCACAGCCTCCCATTCAAGGCTAAGTTAGTAAAAAGGATATATGTGTATTTTAGTGTATTCATGTGAGGACCTTGGGCTTACAAGGCAGGCGGCAGCACTACTGAGCTAAATCCCCATCCAGCTATGCTGTTATACAAAAGTGTGCAGTGTATCCAGGTGCTAGTATATATTTTACATACCAGGTGAATTTTCTACAATATAGTCCTCCTCCCCAATTGTTCCTTTTTGTGCTTAATTGGAGGTGGAAGGAGGAGGCAAAAGCTGTCCTGGCCTGAAGCAACCAGACTGCTTTATCATCTCTGTTTGTTTTTTCTTAGCTGCTCTCTCCCTAGAAGGGGTTTAACTCTTTTTTTGCCAGAAACATCACTGAGGCCCTTTATCTTTCCCTGCCTGTTCCCCAGCTTTTCCTGTAGTGGGTTACTAGATGAGCTGCCTTGTAGTTATCTCTTATTTTTCCTTAACATTTTATTGTAAATCTTTGATCACTATCCTTTTAACCTGTTCAAATACAGCTTCATAGGAGGGAAATAGGTAAATTTTAGTTTGCATTTAATTGTATTTTTATAATAAAGTCCAGAGACACTTTCAGAGAATTTTACAATCCATCTTTTTTACAGAAAAATATTTTTTAAACTCAGATTTCACCATAAAAATAATAAAGGTATAAAAAGTTATGATACAAAATTGGGGAAATACATAAAAGTGTAAAGGAAGAGAACAAGTAACTCAAACTCATAAGTACCGAGAGCTCTTACATTTCTTATCAACTTTATTTCCTAAGTGTAAAGGAGGAAAAGAATTTTCCCACTGGGTATGGCAGCACATGCCTGTAATACCAGTCCTCTGGGGAAGCTGAGGGAGAGGCAGAAGGATCACAAGTTTGAGCCCACCCGAGGTAATTTAAACTCAAACAAAGACCTTGTCTCAAACCAAAAAGAAAAAGAAAGGAAAAAAAGAGAACAGTGGTGATATTATAAGACTTAAATAGGCCAAAGTGACTCCATACTAATAAGCCAGACTGTGCTTCTTCATATACTAATTGCTACCTTGGTTAACAGCCCGCCCAGGGACAAATGGTTTAACAAAAGGTGACCCTAGAACATTTCCTGCATAAGATAAACAATGTGTTTACAATCTTGCTCTATAAATTCCCTGACTCTTTATTTAATAAAGCCTTATAAAAAATACCTCAGCCCCTGAGCAGTTGCCTCTCTGAGCCACCTGGCTCCGGGAGTGCCGTCTGGCCAGACTAATAAAGGTCTCTTTTACCATCTAAGCTGGTGTGTTCCTTCCTGGGTTTCTCGGTTCTCTATCATATTCCCGGAGCCTCACTGGGTGTTAGGGCCCAACATCGTGGAGGCCTTTCGGCTGTTCACGCTCAGTGGAGTGGAAGTGAGACTTTAGGTCTTACAATATAGCTCAGCTCAAAGACCCTGGATTCGAACCCTAGTACCAGAAAAAGAAAAAGGAAAAAACTTCCCCTACCAGATAAAGTATCAGAAATAAATATGACTTTTGCATCTAAAATATATTGGCATACAGTTGGTGGACTAGTTATTAGCTTGAAGAGTTGTAAAACAACAACAACAACAACAACAACAGCATATGTGAGAGATCCCCAAACAGCAACCAAGTCCTAAGAATTGTGTGGGACCCAGCTTACACCTGCAGTAACCAGGCTTCAGGTGATTTTGTTGAGTTGATCAGTACAGCTTCCTCTTAACCAGAACTTTTGGACCACAGCAAAGTATCACTCATTCCTGCCATTGACTATTATGACCAAAGTAGAACTTGTAATTCTTCATGTACACAGACATATTCTTGTAAGGTGCCCTGTGTGTGTGCTTATTAAGTGCCACTTGTTTGGTTCACAGTGACATGTGTGTATGGATGTGAATCCATGCATATGATGTGTTTGGGGCTTTTCTGTACCATGGGGGTGGATTGGGCGTAGAGATAGTAGGGAAGGGTCACACAAAACATTAAGGTATGATTCACTGATTCAGTTTGCCTTCCTGTATGTATATGTGGGGCAGGGAAGCTCAGGCCTTGTGCGTGATGCACTCTGACACTGTGCTTCACCTCCAGCCCACCTTCCTGTTCTTAACTGAAGTTTTAAATTGAGATCATTACAGATTCACATGCACTTGTACATAGTATTCTTAAAACATTCTTTGCCTGAGGTATACTTGCACAACCAGGAAGAGTGAAGGCTTAGATGGCTGCTTCTTGTTCTTTAATGTCTGATTAAAAAACAGCCTCATTCAGCAGGGCTGGGAGGGGACTGAGATCCAACATTTCTATCAAGCAACTAGAAGACAGGTGCTGCAGTGCTGGGGACCACACTTCAAGCAGCAAAGTTCACTTTGGGGGAGTACAGAGTTTTAACCTCTAAATACGACTTTATATCTGTAGGAGTTTACAGCAGAGTCCGGGCACATTTGCCTCCCACCCCCTCTCACCAAGTGTAATACACCCTGCACACAAATGCTCCAGGGCTCTGAAACAGTTCTTGTCCTCTCCACCTACCACATCTATTGCTGGGTTGTTTCTTTCACATGCTGCGGAGCTCCTCCTGCCTGGCAGCCTGTGGGAGGTGCTAAGGCCCAGAGCAAATGGTATGTGGCCAGGAATCACAAGTCAGGCTGTGCTTTGCCTCTCTCACAGCAGCTCAGAACATCCGAAAAAAAGCATACCTGGAAAGTGGCTGTCAAGAGCGTGACATCTGGGGTCCCTCTGACTGGATTCACATTCTCAGTCTGCTGCCTATATTTCCGTTATCTCATTATTAATGTCTCTGTGCCTCCATGTCTCTCTAGACTTCCATTTCTGATTGAATAATGTTATATTTGTAAAGAATGTACCACTTTGCATCATATATATTGTTATAGACTGAATCCTCCTGCTCATATGAGACGCTAACCCTTTGTGCCTCAGAGTATGACTGTATTTGGAGCTAGTGGCACAGGGAATATGTTATATGTCAGGCCAGGCATAGTTGTGCACGCCTGTAATCCCAGCACTTGGGAGTCTGAGGCGGGAGGATCACTGTGAATTCAAGACCAGCCTGGGCTACATAGTGAGTTCCAGGGCAGCCTCAACTACATAATGAGACCCTGTCTCAAAAAAAAAAAAAAAAAGTTATATGTCAGATGTCAGATGTGCAGAGTTCGTGTTTTCTGATAGGGAAAAATGGATCTTAGGAGGTTATTTATTGAGAGAATGCTCCTTAGAGATGGGAGGGGTCCTGACAGAGGATTGCCATTGGAGACTCTTTCTCCAAGGATATTGTACACAGCAAAATCACAAAGTGGGTACAATGTGGGTAGGTAGGGATCAAACTGCAATCATGCTATAGGATTACAAATATAGCTGCCTAGCTAACTGATTCAATAGGAAATAGCAAGGCACATAGCAAGGGAATATGGTGAGCATCATTACCTTCTTATATCTATAACATATAACATGAAAGAACAAAGGCATTCCTGGAAAAGGATGGGTGTATATAGGTCCAGATGTCCTGGTCATCCACCTATGCGCCTGATGCCTATCTGGGCTCACTGGACGAGGTGGTGCTAATCAGAGTACAATCTCAAGCTGCTCTTTTTCTCTGGGGAGGCCTGCACGCCTGGCTACCGTGTCTCCATTTTGAGGCCTGGCTCTCTTCAGATTCATCTCCAGCCACAATTTTGATGAGTCTCATTTTTTGCACTGACTCCCTGAGGGCCTGATCCCTCTCTGACTGTCTATCGAACTTAGCTGTTTATAATTAATGAGGTAAGGAAGTTAAAATGAGGTCACCGGAGAGGACTGGTGCCCTGAGAAACTTGGACACAGAGAAGCACAGAAGACCATGTGAAGAAGACTATCCTCTCATTGTAAGGAGAAGATGCCCCTTACAGTCCGAGGAGAAGATGCCCCTTACAATAAGGAGAAACCACCACTCCCAGCATCTTGATCTCTGACTTGCAGCTTCCAGCATTGTGAGAAAATAGACTTCTGTTGTTCAACCTCCTTTATCCATGGTACCTTGCTGTGGTCATCCTATCAAACCTATACGTACACAAGCACACAACACATTAGATGTTAATGCTCTTTATTATTTTTGTTGTTATTGTTCTGTTTCCTTTCAACCAAAGGAAAGGTAACACAGTGACAAAATGGAGAAATTTGTAAAGGAGACCATCTGCACATGGCAAATACTAAACATTCTTTACAATTATTATGTCTGGAAAGGCCAGATGGCACATTCCAATGGAACTGATGAGGTCGTGGCCCATAATGATACCTACTCACTCTGGCCAGTCATTGAGAAAATGCACGTCTGTGAGCTCACAACATGGCCAGAGAACTCTCTGCTCAGGCACTCTGGAGCAAATCAGGTAGCCATGACAAATGGAGGCCATCAGCAATGGAAACGTGAGGTAGACACACACTTTTTGGTTGCCAGTGTTAAATGGGTGATAATATGCATGTAGTAATAAAATCCGACAAAATCAAGATGAGTTAGGGCCTTACCATGTAGCTCGTATCTGTAATCCCAGTTACTTGGGAGGCTAAAACAGAAGAAGAGCAAGTTTGAGGCCAGCCTGGACAACTTAATGTCTCAAAATAGATTTTTAAAAAGGGATAGAGAAGTAGGTCAGTAGTACAGCACCATGTGGAGAAAGACTAAAAGAAAGAATGTCTCATTCATCCCTCACCCTCAACCACACATGCTATCAGTTAAAGCAACTGATTTTCCTGATCTTTTTGTGCATCTTCCAGATATCTGTGTGTATATATATATATATATATATATATATATACACACATATATATATGTATATATATATATATGAAAATACATTATATGTGCTTATATAACTATATCTCCTTTTATTTTTAAATCAATTCATATTAACAAAAATTATATCTCTATATACAATATATTTCAAATATGTGTGCCTTGTAGAATGGCTAAATTGAGTTAACTGAAATATTGTATTTATTTTTAAACAGAGTACTGGTGTTAGTACATATTTTTTAAAGTTTTTTTTTTTTTTTGGTACTGGGGATTGAACTCGGGTCCTTGAGCTTGCAAGGAAGGCCACTGAACCGCTGAGCTAAATCCCCGGCCCCAAGCTTTTTTTAAATATAAGCTTTTTTTTTTTTTTTCACCAGGAATTGAACACAGGACCTTGCATTTGCCAGGCAGGCACTGCACTGCTGGGCTACATTCCCAGCCCAAAACATAAGCTTTTACTTAGTATAGTTACTATGCTAACACCTCTAAGCTTCTCAGTAATCACATTTTTAACCTATAACAGATGCTCAGTTAACAAGGGCCCTAGAAACAGGAGCTCTATCTGCAGTTTGGGACAGGAGGTGAGGCCACCAATGTGTATATGTGAGCCTGAACCAGCTTTTTTGGAATAGTGACTCTTCCTGCATACACTCATAACACTATTCATGTACTTTCATCATCTCCTGCAGCCCCGAGTACCTTACAAGGCATACAGGGAATGGGGAAGGAAACATTGCCAGAACCTCTGACATAGGTCCTGGCCTCCTGTGAGCCACCACAACACAAAGCGAATTAAAGAAGAGATAGCAAATGAGACTCAGAATGAAGAAGCTGGGTCTGATATGAAAACACTATAGCCAAATTATGGACAGCAAGAAGCAGGTGCCACTCATAGCCCATGAATACTGGGCAGGGATGTCTGCTACAGGTTACATTAGCCCTGCTTCATGGAGGAGGATGTATGCGGAGGTGCTTCTTTGTGTTCACTTGCCTCTCAACTAAGGTCAACCCCCGCCCTTCCTGTTGGTCCACTATAATCTGGCTTCCTCCCCCACCTGTCTACCAAACAGCTCTCGCTCCAGGGACAACATGGGGGATATTGCTAACCCTTTAACTTGACGGTCATTTGAGTGACCTCCACCTGCCAGCCGTTGTTATAAAGCCAATTGCCTCACCTCAGCTTATCTAAACATCAAATCTATCCCACAGAATGAGATATCGCCCAACTCTAGAATCTCAAATAGAAGTGGCTTAGACTCTTACAATAAATTTGTTACAATTTTTCATTTTTGCAGAGAGAAGGAAGGATAATTGGCAGGACTCAGTGTTAAACTGCAGAGATGGAAGGAACATTGCAGCAGAATCTCAGATTCCTCAGAGAGATGGCCAGGTACGACTGTGATAGCCTCTTTCAGCACCGAAGTGGAAGTGGGTTTATTGAGGAGGAGGAGATGAGCTTGGTTTTAGGTGATAAAAATAAATTCTCATGTAGGTTGATAAGTCTGGAAAACATTTTTGGTCGTATTAAATCCCACTGTACAAGCCAGGTGAAATCATGAATGCTAGTAATCTCAGCTACTCCTGAAATTGAGGCAGGAGGAATCCAAGCTCAAGGACAGCTTAGAGAAACCTAGTCTGAAAATAAAATGGGTTGGGACATAACTCAGCGATAGAACACTTGCCCAGCATGTGCAAGGCCCTGAGTTCAGCTTCAGTACTAGAAAAGAAAAAACAAAACTCTGTTTGCAAACAGAAGTGTGCTACTCAAGCCCACTCTTTCTTGGATGGCACTCAAAACCCTTTATAGTGCAGACCTACAGTGTGGGCAGGGTGGTTCACACCTATAATTCTAACAGTGGGAAGCTGAGGCAGGAGGGTTGCAAGTTTGAGCCCATCCTGAGCATCTTAGTAACTTAGTGAGACCCTGTCTCAAAACAAAAAAGTTAAAAAACAAAGGCTGGGTTTGTAGCTCAGCATGAAGACCCTGGATTCAATTCCCAGTACTGCAAGCAAAACAATGTGGATCTACCCTACCTCTTCCACATTTTCTTTTATTGTCTTTCATATACCTTTTATATCAGCCACACAGAACTTTTCTTTCATATTCATTTCCAAACACTCCATATTAAAACAGGCTCTTTTAAATCAGAACCTCTGTATCCACTTACTTAGCAATTATTTAGCTATATAGTTTCTATGCAATAATCTGATTAAAACCAGTATTCCCACTAGTCAATAAACTCCACCCAGGGAAGAACTGTGTCTCTTTTGTGCGGATGGTTTTCCCAGCTTTTTCACAGCCTGACTCACAAACATTCTATGCCCTCAGATTTCTCTGTATGTTTGCACTGGCAACTGAGAACACCCCTTAACCCTCTGGCAAATTCTGCTTGCCTTTGATAAACCTAGATGAAAACTCACCTTGTTGGGAGAACATTCTACAACTCTTAACAGGTGAAAATAGTCTTCCATCCATCTTCCCCTGGTCCTTCATTCATACTGTTTTCACAAAACCCTGTGGTCAATGACTATCCTACACAAAATGCATACCCAGAATGAACCAGGTTCTTTTTTCCAATCTAAGGGCTGCAAAAAAGTTCATTAAAGAATAATTTAAAGTAATCAGTTTTCATATATTGTTTCAGTTAAGATAAAATTTCTCACAAAAGCACTACCTCTTTCTGAGTGCCTAATGGTTCAGGTTTTGTTCCTGATCATCACTTTGCCATTTCAGAGGCTTCCAAGGAAAGTTTCAGGACACACTTTAGAAATCACTGAAATGGAAAGGCAGATTGGAGCAAGAGCCAAGTCCAGACACTGTTCCTAAGGAACTGGAATAGCTGGAGACTGTCAGCAGGGTCAGTGATTGGAGCCCCCTTTTTATGTTGAGCCTATATTACTACTACTTTTATATATCTTTGGTTATACTTTTCTCCTGGGTGTTCAAGACCAAGGTAAAGAGAGACACGTGTTAATCAAAATTAACCTCCTGATATCTATCAAGGTCAGTTACAGCTCAAGTGTAACTCCAATGAGGTCGCATGCAAATTGATGTCCTGCTCTATTTCCTTACAACACTGCAATGATCTCTTGGAATTAGGTCTTGTGTTGAGCTGAAATTGCAGCTTCGGATCCAGATTTGTTTTTTGAGCTACCGTAACACTGTCCATAAACACCTACTGATTCTCCGAGCCTGGATAGGTTGTTTCTTATTCTGTATGTCTTCACCTTCCTGGCTGTAAACAGCACTAGGGTAGTATTCAGATTGTTTCATGAGGACTGGGACTTTAGAGAGGTGACTCATGAGGTTCAACTAATATTTGCACAATGAAAGATGACAGACAGGCAGCAAAACCACAGATCTGGATGGAGCAAGGGCAGGGGTTTTGCAAAGCTAAGTGTAAGACCTTTAGACTCCCTGCCCATCGAGAGGGCTGAGTTCCTACTTTGCATTTCACGGCCCAAATTTATCTCCAAAAGTTCGTCCACATCTTACCTTCTTCTTCCTCTTCTCCTCCTCCTCCACCCCTCCTTCTCCTTCTCCCTTTTCCTTCTCCTCCTACCTTTTCATCCTCCTCTTTCTTCTTGGTAAGTTTGCAAACCCTTCTCCTATGTCCAGATGTTGAGATATTATGCTTGAGAAGTGAGATGATCTCTAGGAGTCAAACCCACAGGAAATTTACTAAGCTGCCAGAAGGTTAAAACAGTCGAACATGTGATTATTTCTTTTTTAGCACATTCTTTAGTCTCTTCCTCTAGAAAGTGTACTTCTGCAATGGACTCAATGAGGCTGCGTCTGATGTTCTTTCAGTTATATCTATATTTGAAATGCCATAGCTGGCGATGTCACCACGGATGAGAAGCGGGTGCAGCCGACCCACAGAGCGATCCAGGTCTTTCACAACGTATTCCTTTGTGTCTTCTTACAATAGATTATTTCTGACCAGTTGTCCTTTTTGGCGAACAGTATTTTCACTTATAAAGCACTCTCTTTTAAGCTTGCCCACTGCAAGGATTACGTTATTTTGAGGTTCATCTAAATCCAGAAAATGAAGCGGTCTTGCATTCTCGCGAGGCGGAGTTTAGAACCTACAGTCTAAAGGAAGTTGAAAAAAGGTCAAGATGTGCTGGTCTTCAAAGTGGAACGTCTCCATTATTTTCTGCTACAACCGTCTGGCATTTGGAATTTCCCGGAATCCTTGTCCCAGGTCAGCACAGGGTGGCGCTGCTTTTTATTATTCCGGGACCTTCTTGACTAATAGTCTCAGGTGGGGAACGCCGGAACGAGGCCTCGCATCTCACCTCTGATCCACCCGTTCCGCTCCTGCAGTTCCAACTCGTTCAGTCGCGGGTCTCTGCTGTGCTGACTCCCGACCGCGGCGTCCGGTCGCCCAGGCAACCACGTGGAGACGAGGTTCAGGTCGGCCACAGGCCTTCTTTCCGAGAAGCAAGACTTGTACCAGGTGGAGCTCGCCCGTCGGTCCCCGCCACACACGTGCTGTCCAAAGTCCGCCTTCTCGAGGCCGGGATGCTGAACGGTCCCCGGGGGAGGCAGCACTGGGAGGGACCCGCGGGCCGGGAAGGACCGGGGCTCAGCGCTCCGCACGGCCCGACGAAGAAAAGCCGGGCAGCTGCAAGCCCACCT
>NW_022900926.1:69350823-69359012 GCF_012274545.1 Fukomys damarensis
TGGGCCTCGGTTTCCTCATCTGTCACGCGGGCACGGCTGTAATCGCGGAGGGCTACCGCCAAGTGGGAATTTGATTTTCCTAGTATGTTTGCCAATGCAGCAAACCTTCCTTCCTGTCCTTGTTTCAATGGGGAGACAAGAAAGGAACTGGCCGGATCTGTAGCTAGTGCTCTATCAAGTGCCGAGTTATTACGCAGAAAAGAGATTTTCTCGATTTTCCTCTTCCTAATGGCCTGACCAAATTCAGCCAACCACTTAATTTTGTAGTTAGGAAATTGATCCCAGGGAGAAAGTGACTTTTTGAGATCACATAGCTAGTTGAATGGTAGAGCCGTGAACATCTCTTACTCTGCCCGCAATCCTATTTTAATCAAGTCTTCAGACCCTCGAATGTTTTCCTTGGAGCAAAATGCATGGCTACAAGTGCCTCTAGCCAAATCCGTGGGCTGCCCCTCAGTTCAGTATTTGTGGAAATGTTCCTCTTGCCACTTGATAATTTTGATATCGGGAAGTCTGGAGGAGTCACTTCTGCCACTTAGCCTCTCAAAGAGCTGTATTGTTTCTAGAGTTTTTGCGTTGGGTAGGGGGAGTAGAGAGGAATGAGAAATAGATCACTGCAAAGCACTCGCTGTATGCCAGATCTTGTAAGAAGTGAAGCACTATTGTTAGAGTCCGTGCACTGCACATCCTACATTCCCCATGCCCTTGGAGCTGGGCTGCTCCTCCTTAGGCTGCACTGAGAAGAGAGAATTGCAATTAGAGCCAATTATTTTGGAGATGTAGACAATTTGGAAACATTATTTTCTTATAGGGTGCAGAGAATTTCCTGTGGAAGCCTTCTTCCAGAGAATGTAAGCATGGGAGTATTTTGGGCAGTGACACTTAGTTCTTGCTAACACCTATTAAAAAGAAAAGCTTAGGCAAGTTAATTTTAGCCCTTTCTTTGGACAAAGAAATGACTTAGGAACTCTGAAGCACTGGAACCAGTACAGATTCGGAATGCTCTACCCAGAGTAAGGCAGGTGGTGTCTAGAGACAGAATAAGAAAGGGACACCTAGGCATAGCTTGACTGTTTGCGGCTCATTTGTCTTCTTTGCATGTTGCTGGGAAGCTTACAGCCTGTGATGGGGTGAACCTTTGACTCCTCAGCTACTTTGTTCCACAAACAGGCAAGTTGCAAGGCTGACATATTAAGACAGGTTACAGTTCCCCGTATACACAGCCAGATTCAGGCCAGATTTAAGATAACAATTCCCCACCTTTGGTCAGCCTCTCCATCATGAGAGGTTCACTGAAATATTGGGCGCTGACCCTTTCTGTCACCATTATAATTAACTGAGAAAGTCACATTATGTACAACTGACAGTGACAAATGACTGGATGATTCTTGGTGCTTCGAGTTTCTGTTGTTTAGGGTGTACAGAGAATGGCTGAATAGAAACACTAGGACTCTGGGTGCATACAACACACTGGGGAGACCTGAGGATGGCTACTGGGAGGTGCTGCATTACTGGTATCTTTGTATATCAGTAATAAACCAGAAGCTATAGAACACTCCTTAACTGGCATATCCATGAAACAAACTGCTCAAAATCAAGCCATTCAAAGTTCACACAATAGAGAGAGCTCAGTAGTACCTGAGCCCAATTGGTCGTGGTCTGTTCAGACAGTGATGTTAACTTAGGACCATGGGTGGCTCTGAAATGGCTTGATCCAAACGAGTATCCATGTGTGTAGTTAGACTTCCATCAAAAGTCATAGGAACCTGGAGACCCACTAAACATGAAGATTAGAAAATCTTGGAATAGGCTGGCCTGCTACCCATCATTCAGGATGCTTGCAAACCAACTGTTAGCTGTCTTTGTGACCACATCATGTTTCTTCCCTCTGAGAACTTTCCTTAATGTGTTCAGTGGGTCTCTGGAGAAACAGCATTATTATCAGCCATTTCTTGTACATTGCTTTGTCTTTTCAGGCGGGGCTTGAACTGATGGCCTAGTGCATGCTAGCACATGTTCTACCAACTGAGTGACACCCCAGGTGCTTGGCCACCTTTTAAATTAATTCTTTCTGTAGCAGTGAAATGAAGGGAAATTTAAGCACAGAATTCAGTTTTGTCCATACACAAGCCCCCAGCTGGGCAAGGAAGATGTCTAAAGCTAAATTTTGTTCCTCTAAGTGTTTTTCGTTGAACATGAATGTTTTCTTCCACCTATCAGAGAGCCGTTTCTATCCTTTTGAATCTCTAGGAGATGGAGTTGTATACAAGGTCCAAATTTCCCCCTTACTATCCTGTTTGCTTCAGACTCCATACAAGTGGTGCCCTAAGGCTGCCAGAAGGGAACACCCAGGAATCTTGTTAGGAATTTTCCTCATTGGAAACTAATTTATCTTCATCTCCTTCAAGATAAATATGATTTTGGATTGAGTGCTGTGATCTCTGATTCTGGGTTGGATGGGGATTTTTAGCAAAGTCTATTCAGAAGGCAGGAGTCCAAACGGCAGGATCTGAACCAGTGAGGAGTCAGAAGAGATGAATTCTCTGTAGACTCAATCTAGACGTTTTGGAACTGGAAAGTGTGCCACCTAGTGGCAGTTGTGCAGAGATCGGTTACATTTCATGGGCTATCAGCCTGCATTGCTTGATAAGGTCCAGCAGGAAACTTACACTTTTGCGCTCCTTTAATAGCGACTGTAAGTTCCAAAACCTCATTTAGAGAAGGGGGGTCTTACTGAATTTAATGCAGTGCCAGACCTTTTTTACAATTTAAAATATTTATGTCCCCAGTCATCCACGATGAGTTGTGAAGTGCAGAGCTTTTCATAATGGAAAGTGCAAAGATTCAGCAAAGACCAGGCAGCGGTCCAAGCTTTCCATGAGTCCACACTTAGCAATGCAAATACAAATACAATTTTTGTTTCTCTAGTTCACCTCACAGCACTGTTTATTAAATAGGTAATGTTAGGAAATTAAACCTGGACAAACGATATAGAGGTCAAATTGCATATTAACAGTTTCAGTACTGGCTGACTCAGCAGGAAAATCTGCAAGTCATTTCCTTAGTGTACAATTAATTCTTGTTGTGTTGATCTTGGGTTAAACATCATCTTGAGGTTTATGAGCCAGTGAGTTTGTTTACTGAGAATTCTTACCCGGTCCAATGGAGTGATCTGAAGTTATCTGAAACCTGCTTGTCAGAGTCCTTTCTGTGAGTGTTCCTGAACACAAAACTGAGGGTGACTCGACACAGTATCAGGTGATGTAATTACCTGCCTGTGAGTGACAAAACTTAAACAAGCACTGGTTAAAGATCTGATTACAATTGTGATGCGAATGACAGGAAAATTTAGTTATTTCTGTTACAGACAAATATTTTCTTAAATGAAAAGGGTCTTTCTGTGCTGCTTGTGCTGGCCAGAATGCCTGTGCTCACTTGATCCTCCCACTTCAGCCTCCTGATTATCTGGTAGTACAGGCACACACTATTGGGCTAGGCTTTGCATACATTTCAAGATAATAATAATTAGAGTTGTGACTGATGTTATTATAGGACTAGCTATTAGATTGTTAGGGATTTCATACTACTTAGGAACATATTCATAAAATACCCATACAAATATAACTCAAAGAAATTTTAGCATCACTCATTATTTGACAATGTTAGCCATATAATTTAATATACAAAATATGCTAAGTTAGCTTAAAGTCTCTCTTCTTATGAGATTTCATTTTGAGGGTAGTCCATGAAAATTCTAAAATTAATTCAGAGTTAAGAAGTCTTACTGTAGAGTTTAATTTTGGAAGACTCCTGCAGTCACCAAAAGTTTAAAACACTTATCAAAGTAAGATCATAGGTCCTTTTATACAAGATGTCACTTAACTAAAACGATATTAGCCCTTCACAGGAAAATAAAAGAAATGCATGGATGCTAAAAAGCCTTAGTTCTTTTAATAGAAAATATTCAGTTTACTTAAGTGATGAATAATCTAAGAGAGATAACACAGAGGAAATTAACTTAGTGAAACACACATCATTGTTTCATTAGCCAATTACTTCAAATATAAGGGAAAATCCTTTGATTTCCTACTAGGAAATGACTAAAACCCCAACTGAGCTTGTTTTAAAAGAGGGGATGAAAGTTTAGTTTTGCAGTGTAATTTAGATTTTAATTTTCACTTTTTGGAAAAAAACTACTACATAATTCTTCACTAATATTAGCCATACAGATTAATCTAATCTTCGTCACACTAAAAATCCCTTTCACAGTTTCATCTTCTGCAAACTTTCTACAATGCACTCTTTTCTGGGGGCGGGGTGTAGTGTTGAGGATGGAACCCAGGGCTTTTGCATTAAACTCTATACCCAGACCTTTCAAATTTTTTGAGATAGGGCCACCTCATTCTGGACCCCTCCTGGAAAAGTAGGAGCTATTCTCCTCCTTATTTCCAATCAAAACTCTCCTAGCGTGAAAAAAAATTGTGTACTAAATAGAATTTTCTTTCTTCTTTCTTTTTCTTCTATCACTGGGGATTGAACTTAGGATTTTGCATTAAACTCTATACCCAGACCTTTCAAATTTTTTGAGATAGGGCCACCTCATTCTGGACCCCTCCTGGAAAAGTAGGAGCTATTCTCCTCCTTATTTCCAATCAAAACTCTCCTAGCGTGAAAAAAAATTGTGTACTAAATAGAATTTTCTTTCTTCTTTCTTTTTCTTCTATCACTGGGGATTGAACTTAGGACTTTTGCACTGAACTACACAACCACAGAGTGACCTTAATCTCCAGTGAACACTAGGAAGTGAGCCATGAGAATGTCATCAGCAATCTGCCAACTGGAAAAATCTCTGAATCCTAACTTCTGGAAGCCTGTGCTCTCTCACAGTGTAACTTTGCAAGGGAGCATAGAACGTGTTTTCTCCCCTTGTCATTAAGTTTATTGGTACATTGAAAGCAAACAACACAGTTACATTTATCATTGGGCTCTTGTACCTTCCCATGATATGTCTTGGTTCTTGTTTTTTCCCCTGCCCGCCCTTCAATCCCTTCACCCTAGAACTTGCTTTCTAGTAGTCCAAAATATCTTTAGTCTGTCTGTAGTGATAAACTATACAGTAGGAAATATTTCATCACTGGCCCCTTAGGTTTTGTTTTGTTTATCCCTAAGAACTAAGTTGTTTGTACAAATACCTCTCAGCCCTAACTTTCCATTTATGATCATAAATAAGAATGGTAAAATCTTGTATAGGAAAAACATGTTTTACATGAGAATTTTGTCTTACTTTGCTTTGTGATACTGGGGAAGGAACCCAGGGGTGCTCTACCACTGAGCTACATCCCAGCACTTTTTTATCCTTCATCTTAAGATAGGGTGTCGCTAGGCAGCTCAGCTGGCCTTGAACTTTCATAATTCCTGTTTCAGCATCCTGAGTAGCTAAGATTACAGTGTGCATCATAAGTGCTGGGCTTAACTCACTTAATTTTAACAATTATGCCTGGATTGCTTATATAGATGAGACATTAAACAGCTAGTTACCA
The DNA here is from genome assembly GCF_012274545.1 of Fukomys damarensis. NCBI lineage: Eukaryota > Metazoa > Chordata > Mammalia > Rodentia > Bathyergidae > Fukomys > Fukomys damarensis. The sequence continues at coordinate 69,356,364 of NW_022900926.1, forward strand.
TAGCTTATTTTTCTTATTGACAAACTTTGTACTGCACAGATAGCATAAATTATTTTACTAGTAAACCTAGGTAGGAAAAGTTGTGTATCTGTTTTGTATTAATGCTGAAAACTCTGAAGATATACCCATTTTTTAAAATGAATGACATTCTTATTAACCAAAGACTACTCCAGTCACACAAACCTGAATGTTGTTACCCCTCCCTGACTTCTTATTTTTTTGAGATAGGGTCTCTCCATGTAGTTCAGTCTGGCCTTGAACTCACAAGGTCCACCCATACTGGCCTCAAACTCATGGCAATCCTCATACTTCAGCCTTCCAAAAGCTAGGATTATAGGTGTGTAACGCCACACTTATTTTTTGAGCAAATATTTCATTTATATGAGTATGTGGTTTTCTTAAAGCCAGTTAAATAGAGCTCTTTTTTATTTTATTTTTCAATATCATAAGCAGAGAGAAAAAGATCACGCATTTATCATAATAGAGACATACATTAATATATAAACAGAAACCAATCTTATAACTCTAACTTTAAAATTTTTTGCCTTGAACCAGGTAAAATCAGGAATGAAACTGATAGATGTATTAAAAAAATACATGGATCTAAATTTTTTTCTAGCCAGTGGAATAGAAGTTTCTGTGCAACTGGCTAAAGTCTTTAATTAATATTTGTTTAAAAAGACATTTAAGATTTTTTTTTCTTTTACTTTCTGCAAGAAAGTTTGTGAAGAGGTGAACTTTGATTTATTTAATCTTTAGATGCCTCTGTGTAGTAAAAGAGTCTCATTGATTTTGTGTTTTGAATTCTTACTCTTCTAATGTCTCTCTCAAGTAATGTCATCTGAGCAAAAAATTCCAACTGTAGCCACTGTAACTCTAAAGTGTCCTTAATAAGGTTAATCCAGTTTTTCAAAAATAATAAAAGTACTAGGCCCATAAGTGTTGTGGTACGTTTTGTTTTGTTGTTGCTGTTGTTGTTTTGGTACCAGGGATTGAACTAAGGACCTTGTGCCTGCCAAGCAGGCGTGGCACCACTGAGCTAAATCCCTAGCCCAAAGCCCATAAATTTTGTGAATAAAGTTAGCTGGTGTCTCAGAAAGTAGACTCCAAGACCCCTGGAGTCCCAGCTGCCTTAGATTTGGAGGCACTGATTTTTCTAAAGTACCTAACTAAGAACTCAGGCTAGATGTGTTCCAGTGAATTATGCAATCCCAGACTGAGTCCAGTATAAAAATAAAAAAGACAAATTTGTGAGCTGAAGTCAGAACCTGCCCTGGACCCCTGTTTTTGTGTGAGATCAGTGAGCATGAGGGGCTCTGGCTGATCCATGTGTTTGATTACATGGTACTCCTGGTACTGGAGTTTTACTTTAGATCCCTCACCTGATGCTAATCCACTAAAAGAAAAACATTAGACAAATTAAATTGGGTAAAGAAGTGATTCATGAATTGGGAACCAATAAAGGTTGAAAGAACTGCACCTGGCAATAAAGGCAGACAGTAGATAGAAAGAGAAAGAAGTTACATACAGAAATACTCTGGCTCTTTGCAGTTTTGCTTCTGCCTGATTTGGATATATCTGTGCATTGTGCAGCCTGAGGTTCACTGAAAGACTGGCTGATATGTTTGGGCAAAACTTGGACATTTGTTATAGGTTGGTACTCTTAGGTTACAGCTTGTTGATATATTAAGTTAGGTTACAGTACAGTACATATGGAGACCGCTTAGACCAAATTTAATTTAATTTATTATTGTCTATATATTGTCTTTGACTTCAAATTTATTTTATTTTTTTACTAAAGATTGCAAAGATACATGATAACAAGAAATGAAGATACTAAATGAAAATTTCAAATATACATATATATGACAGCAAAAAAAGGATTTGAAATAAACAAGAATTTATGTAACACAGAAAAATCAAAATACATTAGTTTGATATGATCTTCAAACATTATGTTCTTTCTCATTTTCTTATAATATTTTTGAAATAAAATAATTATAAATAAAACAAATTACATATTATAGTTGAGAAACTGTCCTCAAAATTTTATGATTTATAAACTCCTTGGTTTTATTAATTGATAAATATCATATACTTGTTGATCTCAACAAGTGTTGTACAACTTACATTTTCTTACAAAGTTTCCCACAGAAAAAATATACTTATATTAGAAATCCAAAAGCAACTAAAAAAATTCACATTTTTAAGATCAGATTTTTCTGTTTCTATTTTATTATATCCCATACTTATTTTTATTATATTTTTATAAGCATAATGATAGAATTTAACACCAATAGATATGCAATATTCTTCCCAAATGAATGACTATGAATTAAGTCAAGCATATAATTTAAAGAAATTATAAGGTAGCCAGAGAAACTATCAATATGCCAAATGTGCACAATCCTACCACATTCATGCCCATGTTTCTCATTTAATAGTGCACACTTATATGTAAAAACATACCCCACACACATATACACAATGCATATTTTCTACAATACAATATATACTTAGGTATAATAAAACAATGCAGTGATGTGTGGAATGTTGGTGATTTGTATAATTTGAGAAAAAACAAATATCACCTTTGAGGAAGTTGGAGAATTTGTAATATGTACCAGATACTAAATGATATTAATGATT
>NW_022900926.1:69360134-69366784 GCF_012274545.1 Fukomys damarensis
TTTCCTTTGCATGTAATTTGTTTCTTGTCTCTTACTGCTTGTAGTATTTTGTTCTTCTGTTGGGTTTCTGGGATCTTGATTATTATATGTCTAGGTGTAGATTTTTTTTGATCACTGCTAGTTGGAGTCCTATATGCCTCACTTATCTGAATGTCAAATTCTTCCCCTCTGTTTGGGAAGTTTTCTATAATTAATTCTGTGAACAGCTTTTTAAAGTCATTTACATTTTCTCCTACTACTTCTTGAATTCCTATCAATCTTATGTTATTCTTCTTAGCATCGCCTAAGAGTTGCTGTATCAATTTCTCATGATCCCCTACTGTTTTTAAGAGACCTCTCTTTTCACAGTCACTGACTGCAATTTTATCTTCTATATCTGAGATTCTATCTTCGGACTCTTTTATTCTTTTGTGAACACTCTCAATGGAGTTTTTAATCTCCTGGATATCTGTTTGAATCTGTCCTATGGATTCCATTTCTTTCTTGTATCGGGCATTTATTGTTTCCAATTCTTTCTTATGCTGGGCATTCATGGCTTCTATCATGGTCCTGAGCTCATCTATTTTCCTCTCAGTTTCTGTTCTAGAGTCACGAATTATAACTTTCATTTTGCTTGTCATCTCTATGATTATTTGGGAAATTACTTCTGTTTTATATTTCTCTAGAGCTTGATTGATCAGTTTTGTTACTTCCTGTGCTTTGAGTTCAGGGTGTCCTGATGATTCACTATCAGACTTTTCATCCTCATTTGCCCCACTATTTGCCATTGGTGAACTGGAAGTCTGTCCCTGCATCTTGCTTAAGCGTTTTCTCATTTTTACTATTGTTGTTGGGTTATCCTTAGTTTAACCTTTAGATTATTACTTAAATCTTCCTGATATAGTTGGGCTGCAGCCCGTGGGTCTCTAATGACTCATAGACATTCTCATTTTCATAATACTGAAGAAAACAGCTCATTGATTCAATCACAATCCTTTATCCTAATTGATACAATCAGCACCACAATACAATGAAGCACAATTTGCAAATTGACCACTTATGGTAGTCATCAATCTATCACCTTTAAACCATGTGAATTTAATTAAAATCAAGAAGCAATCCAAAATATGGTTACAGTAAGGTAAATAAGGATATTTACCATGTACAGTGGGGGCTTAAAACAAAGTTAAGACAAGAGAAGTAGATAAGTATAAGAATTAGAGGAGCTTTCATATGAAGCCAAAAGACATAGAATGACCAATCATTAGGAAATTGTTAAATTCAGAAAGAACAAACAAAATAGAAATATAGCAACCACTGAGTGAGGGAGAATAACATAAGAGAAGAACATAGAGAAAAGAGAAAAAAATAATAAAAGAAGAAATCTGGATTAGGACAAGAGCAGAAACAAAAAAGGAAATGAAAGATACTATAGTGGAGTGGGAGACTGAGTTAGAGAAAGAAAACAAAAAGAAAAAAAAAAGAATTTGCAGAGTAGGATAAAAAAAGAAAGAAACAAAAATGAGTTTAAAGGTCCTCTTTCAGACTATATCACTGGGGTCATAATATACAATATGTGCTGCCATTTGCAGAGCCGAGTCCCCTGATCTCAGCTAGTTGGTGGCAGAACCCCACAAAGCAGACTGAGCTCGGGCTGCAAGGCCCAGACTGAGTTCCCCGACCTCCTAAAGGGTTGAACTCCACTCAGTTCTACTATAAGTTTCCCCCACCACTTCTTTAAAGATGTTCAAAGTTGAAAGTGCCAGAAAATACTCTGTATGACCACCTCTGCCTCTACAGAGTAGGTCCAAAGACTGGTACAACCAGGAGGTCTAAAAGTGCAAGGGGGAAGGTTGGTGGGGGTTCAGGGGTGCTGGTGCTGGCGCGGTTACCTTTCTAGTGCTGAAGCTGGAGGCAGCAGTGGCGCCAGCAGGGGAGGGCGCAGCTGAGAAGACCCTCTGGCGCTGAAGGTGGCGGACGCAGCCTGCAGGAGCTCAACTTTATTTTTAAAGTCATTCTGTACATACCTATGTAAAATTTTCTAAGGAAGTCTTGCAAACTGTACTCCTGATGGCTATTTCTTTCAAGGAAAGAGTAGAATTAAAAACGTTTAAATTGTTGATCCTGAATATTTTCTATGCATTGTTCAGGGGAAGGAGCACATATGTACCAGAAATATTGCTGTTTTAATAGCAGCAAAGATGAAACTGTTTTGATAATTTAAATTTTTGACTTCTGAATTCTCATATTAATACATGTAATACATGTCGAAATATAGAAAGTGATTGCAAGAATGGATTTAATGCTAAATTTTATTTTATTGCCTTCTAGTCTTCAAGATGACACTTAGGGCGTCATGCATGCTATGCAAGCACTCTACCACTAAGATACTTCCCCGGCTCATTATTAACTTTTAATACAGACTAGTCTTACAGTATTATTCAAACAGGAAACAAAATGCAACCAAAAGCCAAAAGGATTAAATTTTTTTTTTTAATTGAGAGTTTTGAAAAGAAAGAGTAGGCAGCGCTGGCCCCGCCCTGTGCCCTGCTGCCCCCTTCCCCTGGGGCCGCGAGGCAATGGCAGAGGCGATGGCTCAGGTGAGGATCCATTCCAAGGCCAAGGAGGGCCACTTCTGCTGCTCGTTGTGCATGGCCGACTGCTCAGGCCACTTGCTGGAGAGCCTGGACCAGCTGGAGCTGCGGTGACATGAGGTGAGCAACTTTCCTTTCCCGCACTCTTCTGCCATGATGTTTCTGCCTCACAGCCAGCTGACCATTGACTGACACCTCTGAAACCTTGAGCCAAGCCAAATTGAATTTTGTCCACCTTAAAATTTGAAGTCCTCAGCCCTTGTACTGAATACTGAGTGTTTAAAGAAATGATTAAGGCAGAAAAGGGTCACTGGTTGTCCCTCTGAGAAGAGATGAAGACCCCGAGGAAGGCCAGATGAAAAGAAGGCCATATGCCAGCTGAAGAGGGAGGTCTTGAAAGAAAGCAACCCTGACTGGCCTCTGAAGTCCTTGATTTTGGACTTTAGCCTCCAGAATTGTGAAGAAATACATTTTTGTTGTGTATGGCACTTTGTTACAGCCACCTGAGCTGTCTGATGTTACTGTCTGATGATCCTTTGGTTACTGATGGGTTTTCCTGATTCATCTCCACATTTCTGGTGCTTGCTGCCTTCTCCTGGGGATACATCCTGTATTAGGAAGTCCGTTTGTCAACATGGTCAGGTCCTGAGCATCACCAGAAACTTGCACTGCTGTTACTTTAGCCCACCTGCATTGGACACGGTGTACTACATGTCACAGTACTGAGTCATCAGTTGAGATAGAGTCATGTGTTCCTGTGACACACATGCTGGAGACTCACCATCGGCCAGGCCATGTCTTACATCGCTGCTCTGCTGGGAGCACCCTTCTTCTCACTGGAGGACCTCACACTGTTGGGTGTGGACAGATAGCCACAGGTTCTTGCTGACTTCTGGTCTATGCTATGCTTAGGATTTTGGTGTCTGTCCTTGACTTCTGTTAGAGAAAACTTTAAGAAACTTAGGAAATGTCACAATGTAAGATAGCTTCTGCCCCTCACTCTGCTTAGTTCAGAATTAACCTGCGGGGGGAGCACCTACTCTCCCCCAAAGTTCTGTAAGTGAAAAGAACCACTGTTGGCTTTGTTGACCACTCTCCCTGCCCCTGGCTAGAATGGGTAACTGAATAAATCCTAAAGGTAACTTTCCCTGACAAAGAACTGCATCCGGGTTGAAATTCAACTGGCTTGCCCTGTGTTTTGGGTATCAGCGGTGTGAGCTGTGAACATGCAATGTAACCAACTGAAGAAGATCAAGGCTGTAAAACCCTATGAAAGAAGGAATTGTAACCCAGGGGGGGAGCCTATCAGAGCACTGCCATTAAGTGTCATTAGGTCCTTAAACTCTTTTATTTTGCTTCCATTCTGCTGCCTCTCTGTGTGTCACTTTCCAATTCCTTCTGTAACATTTCTAGTCTCAACCTCCAATTCTGTCTCTCTGCACTGCTCCTATACGAGTTATAGTTTAAAATATGAAATTTATATTGAATGTCTTCTGTAACCAAAGAGGTCCATTTCCCTCTACTGTACCACACACATAGGTGGCAGATCCTGAAGATTAACATAGGCTTAAGGTTGGGATCTTTACTTTAAACTCTGTCCTTTACTAATTCTCTGCCTACACTACAGTACAGCGCTCCAAACTTTTCAGCCTCAACTTTCAAGTCAGTAGTTAATTTCTCTTGAGTAGTCCAAAGAAAAATAAATGAAATGTGTGATATGATTTATATGTCATGAAGAAAGCATGACTTATTATTATTGATATTATTATGTTTGTCTTTCTTCATGTTTCCCATATTGTTTTTCATTGTTTCTGGTCCTGTTAGAGGACATGGAGGTTGGCAGCAGGAATCTGTTTTTTTGTTTTTTGTTTTTGTAATGAAGTTCAAACTCGGGCTCTTGCACTTGCAAGGCAGGTGATGGAACCACTGAGCCAAACCCCTAACCCTGTCTCCAGTCCTGTATATTATTTATTTATTGTTTGGTACCAGGGATCAAACTCAGGTCCTTGTGTTTGCAAGGCAGGCGGTGGAACCACTGAGTGAAATCCTCAGCCCTCTGGTCCTGTATATTTATTGTAACTCCTGCAACACGTACCTAGGGATTGTTTAATAAATATTGAAAATTTTAAAAAATCAAATCCCTAAAATTCCCTCCCCAAGGGTGACCCTATATAATGGAATCTTAGTGGTTTGTTTCCCCAGATAAAATGGGCCTGGGGAACTTTTCTGAGGGGCAGAAAAGGCTTAAGAAAAAAAGAGAGTAAAGTTTAAAAGTAAAGGCTTTATTTGGTAGAGACTTCAGTTAGTTGGGATTCCAAAGCCTGTGGATAAATGTATTATCCTTAAACATTCAGGTATCAATAAGACAACCCCACTGTACTTCACCAAAATATTGCCAAGTTTAGACTTTGAGTTTAGCTCTTGGCTGCTGTGCTTGGACGCTGTTCAGCCTTAAAAGCTCTTAATCATACTGTTAGAATGTGTTGTTAAGTTAGAGATGTAGCCTGGCCACTCCCTCCTTCTCTCTCTCTTTTTCCTGTTGGTGATTGAACCAGGACCTCATGACAAGCCCTGTAGCCTGATTTTAAGTAGCTACACTTGTTTCTAATGACCCACAAGAGACATGTTCATAGGTCAAGCATGTCTAGTTAAATGCTATAATGTATATAATTTTAAAAAATAAATGCCGAATATAGGAAAGAAATGGAATCCATAAAACAGATTCAAACAGATATCCAGGAGATTAAACACTCCATAGAAAGTGTACTCAACAGAATAAAAGAATGCGATATAGAAGATAAGATTGCAGTCAGTGACCATGAAAAGAGAGGTCTCTTAAAAACAGTAGGGGATCATGAGAAATCAATCCAACAACTCCTAGATGATGTAAAGAAGAATAACATAAGACTGATAGGAATCCATGAAGTAGCAAGAGAAAATACAAAGGACTTAAAAAAGCTGTTTGCAGAATTAATGACAGAAAACTTCCCAAACAGAGGGGAAGAATTTGACATTCAGATTACTGAGGCATATAGGACCCCAACTAGCTACAATAAAAAAAAAAACCTACACCTAGACATATAATAATCAAGATCCCAGAAACTCAACAGAAGAACAAAATACTACAAGCAGTAAGAGAAAAGAAACAAATCACATATAAAGGAAAGCCCATCAGAATCAAAGCAGACTTCAACACAAACCCTTGGGGCAAGGAGAGCCTGGAATGAGATATTTCAAGTACTAAAAGAGAACAACCTCCAACCTAGACTGATGTATCCAGCAAAACTCTCTTTCAAAATGGATGGGGAAATAAGACACTTCCACAACAAAGAACACCTGAGAAACTACATGAATACCATACCAGCACTACAAGCAATTCTAAACAAGATCCTAGAAAAAGACAATGAAGGCAACAACACCATGAAGCCCAACAGAGCAAATCAAATAGGCAAGGCAAGAAATTAAAAGGAGAAGGTGAAAAAGTAAAAAGAATCAACAAAAGCCCAATAACATGCCAATAATAAGTCAGTACATATCAGTTAACCATCAATGTCAATGGCCTCAAGTCACCAATCAAGAGAAATAGACTGACAAAATGGAATAAGAAGGAAAATCCAACAACATGTTGTATACAAGAAACACACCTAGTGCAAAAAGAAGCCCAGAGACTGAAAGTGAAAAGATAGAAAACAATTCTCCATGTGACAGGAGCTCAGAAAAAAACAGGGGCAGCAATCTTATTGGCAGACAAAGTAAATTTCAAACCAAAACTGATTCTAGTATTATTGATGTAGGACGGTACTGTATCATACCTCTATGAATGTGAAATATCTTATACCTGTTTTATAATACATAGTAGGGACCATGCTTTATCAGAGCTACATTTAATGATATTACTCTAGAATGTTCTCTTTCCAGATGATGATTAAGATGCTAATAAAAAAAATGGTTCCAGGTACCACAACAGCAATAGAACTTTGCTGTTTTCTGGATATTATTCTTTTCTTTGTTTCTTTTTGTTTTGTTTTTTTTAATGGAATGTGCTGAATGCCTATAATTTTTTTCAGATGACTGCAG
>NW_022900926.1:69367254-69396052 GCF_012274545.1 Fukomys damarensis
ATTTTTAATGCTCATACAGAGATTTCTTTAACTGAAATACTGAATAGTTTCTTTGGTGTGAAAAACTATAATAGTACAGAGGATCCTAATGAGATAATTAATAATGTGAAATAGGAAGCAAAGGGCTAAAGGTGTAGGGCAACTGGGAAGGGTTGGGGAAAGGTAATAAGGGAGAGGAAAAAAATATGAGAAACTGAAAAATGGAAATAAAGTGTTTGTAAATGGGGAGGGGAGGAGGGGGGTGAAGGGAGGGCAGGGACAAGGGGAAAAAATGAGAATCAAGACCTATTATGTAAAGGTACAGAAACCCAATGATGAATGTAACTGTTTTGTATACCTAAATTGTACCAATAAACTCAATAAAAAGAAAAAAAAATTGATCTCTCCTCCATCATTCACTTCTCTTATCAATTTAATCTTACTTTTTGACATATAAACCAATTTTTTACCAACACACAATAAATATGGAATTGAAAACATTTTTGTATCTTTATTAATATTTATTGGTTTTTCTAGTTTTTATTTTTATTAATAGATGCTTGCATTGCATAACAACTACATTCCTTGTGTGGAGCTGTGCATGATCATAACACATCTTAATTCTCTTTTTATTCCCTTTACCTCTCTGCCCGCTACCTCTCTCCTCCTCTCAATCCTCTTCCCATTTGAAAAAGATCTATCTCCCTTCTTCCTATTAACTATCTTTTATTTTGCCCTTTATTACTATTTTGGCTTTCTCATATAATGAGAAACACATGCAATACTTACGCTTGTGTGTCTCTGTATTTCACTTAATATTATGGTCTCAAGATGCATCCATTTCCTAAAAATGACTCAATTTATTGTTCTTTATGGCAGAGTAGTTCTCTGTTGTACAGAAACACAACATTTCTTTATTAAATCATGTGTTGATGGACATATAGTCTGCTTCTAAGATTTAACTATTATAAATCGTGCTACTATAAACAGGTGTGTATGCATAATGGTCATATGATGTCGTTAACTCTTCCAGGAAAACACCTAGAAGAGGAATAGCTGTGTCAAATGGAATTTCTAGCTTTAGTTTTTTGAAGAATCTCCGTACTATTTCCATAGAGGTTGTGCTAGTTTACATCTCCAGTTTGGCACTCAGTTGGTTGCATGGTTCCCAGGTAGCTCTTTCCTTTTACGTTATATGGCAATGTACACTACTGATAAATGCAATGCACAAAATAAAATCCTTTAAAAAGAAAAAGTAGGCATCTGCAGTTCTACTAATATTAGTGTTGTTATTTTTTTCTTTGTTTGGATCTTGAATTAATTTTCTACATTGCATTGTAACTCATCCCCCAATTTTTTTGTAGCGCACATAAATTAGATGCATATTTTTTTGTTTGTAAGTAATAGCTTTTATTTTTCAGGGATTGATTGCTGCTGTGCTGGGACCCACATTTCAAGATTTGGCAAGAAATGTGAACCAAAATATAAGCAGTCTTTCTGAAATATTTGTGGGTCGTGCTGTGGGATATTTGGGTGGCTGTGCGATTGGTGGAATTCTCTTCAACCGAATGAACCACTTTTTACTTTTGGGTAAGTAAACACCAATTTCACTTCCTTGTGACTTTCAATGAGTTTTCTCCTTGGCTGCAAATAGGAAAAACAGCAGCCTGGAGAATGGTTGGCTACTGAAATGGGGAGGGTTAGGCATCCTCCAAGAAGCTGGGCTTCCCTGCTGTCTCTCACCTTGACAGCAAGAGGCAATCTGTTCTGGGCCCTCTGGAAACCTAGATTGGCTTTTGTGTGTGTGTGTGTGTGTGTGTGTGTGTGTGTGTGTGTGTGTGTAACCTTTAGGCAACCCAACCTTCACTGTAATCAGGGAACCACTTCAGGGTCACACAGGGAACCACTCTGTTCATCAGGGTGGAGGGCAGATCTCCTGGGCCACAGAGATCAGAATGAGCACCTGGAACTCACCCCTGTTCCATGGCCTCTGGATTGAAAATGAAGGGGTCCAGGGTTGTGCGGGACTCTAAGGGCTCTGTTTTTATTCCTATGGCCCCATACCATACTGCTGCTTCCTTCTGAATATAGGTTGAGGAGCTTTTAAAATACTTTTTAAAATAAAATAACATTTTAAAATTTAGATTAATGTGATAAAACACCTAAGAAAGTAGAATAATCTGTTATTGCTGGTGAATAAAAAACTCTGTATTTCCTATGTGTGCATGTATAAATGTACCTGCATATAATCACGTGTACACATACACATTTGTTGTGTGTATGTGTGTATATATATATATGCACACAAGTAGACAGCATGTGTGTGTACACGTGCACCCACATTCACACGTGTATATACATGTGTAAGCACACGTATACATTTGCATGTTTGCATGCACATTTGTATGCTTACGTGTTTGTATGACACACCGTAGGTATACACATGTGTATGTTTATGGATGTGCAAACACACATTTGAGTAGAGCTCTTAAGGATGAGCCCAAGGCCTTACCCATGGCGTGTAATCAACTTAGCACCGAGCTACATACATTCCCTGTCCAGCACTGTGTGTCTTGTATTTCCTTCCCTTTTTTGGGGAAAATTACAGTTTTATTACAAACTACAATAATAACCACATTTTCTTTTCATCTTTTTTCCCCCCGGTACCAGGGATCAAACTCAGGACCTTGAGCTTGTGAGGCAAATGCAGAACCACTGAGCTAAATCTCCAGCTCCTTTCTTTTTCCCTTTTAAATATTACCTCGGGTCTAAAACTCTTCTTCAGTTATTAAATGTGAAATGATTTAATAATTTCTAGCCTGTCTCTCCTGTTGTAAAAGCTTGATTGTGATATAACTTATAGTTTTATTAATAGCAGTTCTAGAATAATCATGGTAATTTATAATTTATGTCATGATAATTTATATTTTGTAGTCCATGAAGCTTATAAAAACATTTAAATGAAATAACCATTTATAGAATCTGCAACTCTCATCTTCACAAGATATCCAAGTTTTAATTTGATCTTATGTAGCATTTTTGTAAGTTTTTGTATTTATTTGACTCAGGAACCTTATGAATACTGTTTATTTAGAGCCAACTTTTTACCTTTTCTTCTCAGGGGTGTCAATGTTGGCTACCACCATTGCTCATTACCTCATTCCTTTTTTCAAGACAGCAGTATTACTGATTGTCATGATGTCTATCACTGGTGCTGGAATTGGTGTTGTGGATACAGGTTAGTGAATCTGCAGTGTCATCTGGAACACTTCTCCTAGGAAAAGTAGAGCAGAAAATATGGAACTGTGTCTTGCAAAGCTCTTGAATGACCTGGACTTATTCAGTTGCTCATGAGGTCACCCAATTGCCCATGAGGGCAGCTCCTTTTCTTGCCAATTAAAGCATCAAACTTGAGCAGCTGACTGTGAAGTGAATTTATAGGCTTTTGTTCTTTAGGAGATTTACAGTATCAGCCCAGGGCAGGATGCCCTCTTATGGGTAATTACTATGCAAATGAGGGAATTCTCAGGAGAGAATTTTATCTTTGTAATGCAAGAGAAATTGATGGTTCAATAGGACATAAATGGCACCACTAGTAGGCTGTGAAAGCATAGAAACAGCCTTCCAATTTAAAATGCCCCCAGTTACTGAGCTAAGAGAAGCCGGTGGCAGGGCACTACTATTCTTCCTTTCCTTTTCTTGCTTAGAAATTCCTGCCTTACTGCCCCTGTGTCATCATATCTTTGAAAATCTGTTAAATGACACAAATGATACCACCAAATCCTGCTTCCTAGCCTGCTTTCCATTCTTTATTTAATAGATTTCGGAAATAGGTTTAGTGTGGTTGCAAAGTTACAGGATAGAATTATATGTCTGTCTAATTAAAAATAAGATAGCACTACTATAAAACTCCGGCTTTTCATCTTGTAGGTGATCAGGTAAGTGAAGATGCTGGCAGGCATTCTTATTTTCTGTAATGAGCACAGCAGGATCCTCAAGTGTGTGGATTCCTGAGCATGTTTTGCATCTGGTATACATATAAATAACGTTCCTGAACTGACTCCTGAGCAAAACTACAGAAACCATTGTAGTAATTTGCGGTAATGTGACCACTATCTGGTAATGAAATATATAATAGTAGGTCTGGTGGCAGTGGGTTAGTGTTCTTCAATCAGAGAAGTGATTCAGATGCAATGTTTGATAACTATGAATATTATCATTCTCAGGCCATGTAATTACAGTGCTTAACTTAAACCATTTCCCCATCTTTCATTGGTAGGTGCAAATGTCCTTATCCTGGCTCTATGGGGGGACAAAGGAGCCCCACACATGCAGGCCCTGCACTTCAGTTTTGCCTTGGGTGCCTTTTTAGCTCCTCTCCTGGCAAAATTGGCCTTGGGAACCACAGTGTCCGCCGAAAACCACACGGAGCCTGACCTTCACCCTCCAGCCCTCAACCAATCCCCTGAAGCCAGCCTGGACCCTCTGTTTGCAGCACCTGATGACTTGAACTTACTGTGGGCTTATGTCTGTTGTGGCACGTACACTTTTGTGGTTTCTGTCTTCCTGTTTGCTCTGTTTTTCAAAAAAACCTCGAAGCACGGAAAATCCACAGCATCTGCCCAGGTGTCTCGAAGAGCTAAATATCACAAGGCCCTGCTCTGTCTCCTTTTCATGTTCTTCTTCTTTTATGTTGGAGCTGAGGTAACCTACGGCTCTTACGTTTTCTCATTTGCAACCACCCATGTTGGCATGGAAGAAAGTGAAGCGGCTGGGTTGAACTCCATCTTCTGGGGGACCTTTGCAGCCTGCAGGGGCCTGGCAATCTTCTTCGCTACGTGTTTGCAGCCTGGAACCATGATTGTATTGAGCAACATTGGCAGTCTGGTCTCGTGTTTATTTCTGGTGCTTTTTGACAAGAACCCACTTTGTCTCTGGATAGCAACTTCAGTGTATGGGGCCTCAATGGCCAGCACCTTTCCCAGTGGTATTTCTTGGCTTGAGCAGTACACAAGCATAAATGGAATTTCTGCAGCATTTATTCTAATTGGAGCTTCCTTGGGACTAATGGCTATTCCTGTAGGAGCAGGAAATCTTCAAGGACAATACCCAGATTTGCCAATAGTTCTCTACACCTGTTTAGGGTCAACAATACTCACTGCTGCATTATTTCCTGTGATGTATAAATTAGCCACCTTTTCCGTTTGTCGCCAGCAAAAAGAAAACATCAAGAGTGAGAACTGGAAAGCTTTGCCCTCTAGCTCAGGCCTGGGAGGATAAAAGTGAGGCAAAAATGTACAGGAATACAGTGATATGGCTTTTGAAGTGATTAAAGGAGTGATACAATGTGACATTCTATAACGTGTAAACATCTAGACGTCGTTTTATGGAGGGCATACTTGAAGTCTCCAACTAATTCCTCTCAACTGCAAGAATGTTTGAATTTTCTCCAGCTAATATTGGACTTTTTCTGCGAAGTACTTCATCAGAAACCAGGACACAGGGGACTAATACCTAGAGAAGATGGATTGCTTGCTGATTTTCTTGAAGAAGCGCCACTTCTAAAGAGGCCGGGAAGAGCAGAGCATTAGCAGATTTTCAGCATGTTTTGCAGATCTAAGTTTCTAGGTCCATCTATAGCAGGTGCTAAAAAGTTTTGAAGTATTCTCTCATTCCCATAGTCTTTCACAAACTACCCAGTGGTCGTACAGTAGGATCTTGCATGAGGCTAGTGTTTGACATGGGGCTGATCATATACTATTTCATAGTCTCTACCTTTTAGCACATACAGAGAAATCATTTGAGCTTGAGTGGTAGCCAATTGAGCAAAACCAAAGAGGAGCAGAATGGATTTGCTCAGCAAATTATGAGATATCCATAAGCTGCCTGGAAAGTTGAGTTTAGTTTTGTAAAAGCGCATCCTTTGAAATAGATGTTTTAATGAATTGATTTACCTCCTCTGTAGGATTGGATGAAAGAATGGTTATGATCCATTTGATTTTTGATGTCTATGAAAAAAATCCAACAAACTGGCTTTCCCACCATGACTGGTCTTCAGGCTCTACACTAAAACACTTCATGTAGGTCTCACTTATCTCATCTCCTGGTCTGTGCTATAAGAAGTAAAAAAAAAAAAATGAGGTGATTTCCAAATTTAAGATCCATGTATTGTAGTTGTATGAGGTATGACCTAGAAATCAATGTAATTGGCAGCCTGTTCTTCCTTTCAACTGAGAAGTGAAAAAAAGAATAGCTTTAAGAATATGCTACTAATTACGAACATGTTCCAATTTAATGTACTTAATGTTTAATATTTCATTTGTAATTTTATTTTAATGCAGCATTTCATCACTGCAATATATACCTATCCTCCACACTTTTAGGATGACATTTTTTTTGGTACTGGGGATCAAACTCAGGTCCTAGCACTTGAGAGGCAGGTACCAGAACCACTGAGCTAAATCCCCAGCTCCACACTTTTAATTACTTTGAAATTAAGATGTCTTACAATAAATGATCATATAGCACTGTAACAAATTAATTGAAAATTTCTGTGTGCAAATATAAAATAATGTTACATTTTACTCTGTCTCAGACTCAATGAAACATCATAATTATTAAATTATTGAAGATTATACTTGTTCAGGCTTTCTAAGAAAAAGTTATATTTGTATACTAATTTTCTTTGTACATATGTGAAAATTGGGACTGGGTGTTCCTTTTTCAAGCTTTGATCCTTAATTATTTTGAGTAATAAATATCATAAGCACTGTAAACCAGACAAAAAGTTCAGTTTACAAAAGGGCATAGTCTTTTCCATAGATTAGAACCCATCATGTGGGGCTCTTCTTTCTGAGTTTGAAATACCTGGGAAACCAAAGTAAGGATGAGAAGGCGGTGTTGGTGGCCTACAAATCAGGGATGACAAGTGGTAGTTCATCTGTGTATGGCAAATCTAGTGCGGCCATCCTTGGACCAATGACTAGAACTGATGACAGATTTTGTTTACTTCTTCGCAAGTCTTATGCTGAACAACATCTAATTTACACCTTATTATATTGTGTTTAAAAATCTAGTTTCTATAAATTTTCTCTTAAGAAAAGTGGCTTTGGCATGTCCTAGGTGAAATATGTGTACTTCTTGACCACTGCCCATTCTCCCTATGTATGCCCAATGCAACGTTTGTTCATCCTAATAACCCAATGACTCTGAAGTGGGTTGGTGGGGAAATTGATAGTAAAAAGCCTCTTACTCTTTTTATACCGTACTTTCTCCTTAGCTTGAGCTTGGAAAATGCCTCTGCTCCATTTCTTGCTTTTCTTCAGGCTGTTGGGGCTTAGACAGCAGTAGCTAATTTGGCCACGGGGAGGCTTGTTATAAGAGGGAATCTGCTATCAATATCTGCTTTTAGAGGGTAGAAGATGGAGTAGAGGGAAAGAATAATGGTAATAACAATGTGACACAACACTCGCAAATCCACACTGGAGTTCACTAGGGTTCCACAATGCAAAATGTGAATGGCCATTGTACTAGCCAGCACTATTTTCCTATAACAAATACTCGAGATCATTCAGTTATAAAGAGAAAAGTTTATTTTGGCTAACAGTTTTGGAATTTCTAGTCCACAACTGCTTGGCTTCAATGCTTTCAGGCCTGTGGCAGTGCACTGCATCATGACAGCAGCGCTTGATAGGATAAAACCATTTGCTGTATGTAATATGTGGCCCTTGGCTTGTTTCTACCAGTGTTAATAACATCACCTTCCCATCCAAAAGTTTACCCATGTTCTGTGTCTGGTCAGCCTACCAATTTTAAATGTCTTTCTGCTGTTCCTGCTTGCTCTCTGTAAATATTGCTAAAACCAGTCAGAAAAACTCATGCTACTTCCTGAGTGCTTTGCTGCCTTGAAACCTCCTCCACTAAGTAAACTAGCCCATCTTCTCAAAGCATGAACTCCACAGAGTCTCAGAGACCAGACATGGTGCTGTCATCTTTTTCTCCACAGTGTATCAAGGATGTCCTTCAGCCTAATTCCCAGCGGAGTCCTCTTTTCTATATGAAATCTCATCAGCTCTGCCTTTAGTGTCCACATCCCTATCAGCATTCTGGTCTTCTGAGCCCTCCCTAGAATCACCCACTAAGCTGTGCTTACAGCATTCTAAGGATTTCTCTCCTAAAAATTCCAGACTCTTCCATATCATCAGCTATTGCAAAGGGCTGGG
This sequence comes from Fukomys damarensis, assembly GCF_012274545.1. Lineage (NCBI taxonomy): Eukaryota > Metazoa > Chordata > Mammalia > Rodentia > Bathyergidae > Fukomys > Fukomys damarensis. The sequence continues at coordinate 69,375,456 of NW_022900926.1, forward strand.
GACTTAGCTCAGTAATAGTATGTTTGCTTAGTAATAGCAAAGACTTAACCTCTCGGTACAAATTTCCTGTATTAAAAAGTTTCCATTATGTAGCAAATACATGAAATAATTTATAAAAAGAAAAGGCATATGTTGGCTCACAGTTTTGGTGGTTCCAATCCATGGTCAATCCAAAAGTCTTTGTTGCTCTGGGGCCTCTGGAGGCCACACATGATGGGTGGGGGAGTGCATGGCAAAAGAAAGTTTCATCTCAAGGCAAGAAGCAAAAGAAAATTAGAAGGGAGCAGGGTTTCCTCAATCCCCTCCTACTCCAATTAATTACCTAAAAGACCTTCCAGTAGGCCCATCTCTCACAGGTTCCACTACCTAGCAATAGCACCACTCTGGGACCAAGCCTTTAACATATGCATTGGGGAGACATAAAAATTCAAACTGTAGCAGCCATATGTGATCATAGGCCTGTAAAAGCTTGAATATGTATTTCTATTTTGGAAGGAAAAGATTTATTCTAATTCTAAGAAGTAACATTTGTCTCAATGATCAGTTCTTTGGTGTTTGCTGATATATAAATTTTCTACTGCTGAGTAATAAATGACCACAAATATAGCAGCTTAAAACCATATAGATATATTTATTTATATACTTATTTTTGCTGTCCTAGTGATTAACCCCAGGGCTTCCCAAACCAGTTCGAAAAGCTTCCAAACCACATAGCAAGTATAATCAGGGGGGAAAAATGACCAAAATCTAGGTTTATGGAAAAGTTTTTTTGTTCTGTTTTGTTTTGATACTGAGGATCAAACTCAGGACCTTGCACTTGTGAGGCAGGCATAACACCACTGAGCTAAATCCCTGGCCTGAAAAATAATTTTTTTAAAGGAGAAACCAAGAGGAGCAAGTCTATTTTGTATTACTCCACTGCTACATGGTGAAGCCAAGTCGTCATTTGTATGCCTTTGTTCCACATAATAGCTCAAGTGACACAGTGGCCCATGTATGTAATCCCAGATACTAGGGAGACTGAGACAGGAAGATCAAAATTTTGAGGCCATCTGAGCAACTTAACAAGATCTTGTCTCAAAAAATAAAATGAAACAAAAACCAAACAGAAAACAAAAATAAAGAAAAGATTGAGTAAAATATTGATACAGAGCAAATATTGATACTTGTTTAAGAAAATATTCTTTGCCATTAGCCATTTTTGTGAATTTAAAAAATAAGCTTGCATCTTACTTCAGAAATTATTCAAAAATACTTTCAGATTCTTTATTTTGAGTGAACAAAAATATTAGTGATAATTGCATTTTGTGATGTAAAATATGGGTAATGATGTAAAATATGGAAATGTCATGGACCATCTTTGTCTCTGCAGCTTCTTGCCAGTTGTTCACGATCTAATTTCTAAATTTAACAAACTACCAAAGAAACTGCTACTAGTTGGATGTCTTAGTAAATATGTTGCTGGATAATAATCATCTAACCGACCCAATTACAAATATGATTGTGTTTCAGAGTGGAAAGTGTTTTCTAGATGGCACAACATAATGAAACTTTCTCTTCTATACAGAGCCCCACAGCTGAAAAACAACCATTAGTGATGTAATCAAAATAACACAGTGTAATACAGTTCAGCACTTCTACCTTGGAGTATGATTCAGGTCTCCCCACCCCTTCTTATACCTTATGAATGAATCTTAGGAAAAGATACATTTTAAAGTGTGAAAGTTGAGGCTGAGAGTCTAAAAGACCACAGTGTCCTCATCCTAGCTAAACAGTTATAATAACTGATATACCAGGTGTCCTTAACTGCTACCACCTCTGAATCACCTGAGTTTACAGCCATGCATTCTGATCAGGGCAACTTTGGGCACTCAGGGACTCTGGGCAAAGCTGAGTCTTTTCTGGCTCCTCTTAGAAGCCTTGGCACTGGGAAGGAAAGGACAGAATGTCTTATTCCTAATGGAGTGTGTGGTCTACAAGGGTAACCCATGCTTCCCAAGAGGAAAGGGAGGGGCCACACTCATATTGCATATTCGTGGATGTGGGCAGGCATGAGGGTGGGCTCAGTGGCCAAGTTCTGACCACACCGCCCACTGCTAGAGGCTCCCTGGGCCCAGAAATTTGAGGAACTAGGCTGTGGTTCACAAGGACACATGTGAGGACTGACTGGGGATGGTATTTTTCTATTGTTCACTACAGAAGTTATTTGACTCTCCCACCTTTTCAAAACTTGGACAGACTCAGTCGGTGACATCTGAAGTTTCTGTGGATTTGCATTCCCAGTCCACCACCTGCTTTTCCTTTAACTTCATTATTTAGTGTCTCTGTTCCTCAGTTTTCTTTCATGGACCTCAGTTTGAGATTTGCTTTCCCACTTTTCATACCCAGAACTATGATAAAGAAATTAGTGGGCTAATCCAGTAACACTGACCCTTAATCCCAGTATTGTATATCCTAGACCAGCCATCTCGGAAAAGTCCACCTATGACAGCATGAGGCTTTGGGGAAACATCTAGATGCAAACCATAACACTGGCCATTAGAGAAATATAAATTAAAATAATACCAGAAAGAATAGCCCTCATCAAGAAGTCAAAGAATAACAAATGCTGGCAAGGCTGCAGTAAAAAAAGGAACCCTCCTGCATTGTTGGCGAGAATGCAAACTAGTACAATACAACCACTACGGAGATCAGTATAGAGATTCCTCAAAGAACTAAAAATGGAATTCTGTATGACCCACCTATTCCCCTTCTGGAGATAGAGTCTTTAAAGATAGACTCTTTGGGTGGGCTCTACTCAAATATGACTGGCATTGTAATAAGAGAGATTTGTACATAGACAGACCCAGAAGGAAGACCATGCAAAGACACAGGGAGAAGATGTCCCTTACAACCTGAGGAGAGAGGATCAGAAGAAGCCACCACTATGAGCATCTTGATGTTGAACTTGTACCTTCCAGCACTGTGATAAGATGGATTTCTGTTGGTTAAGCAATCTCAACTACAGTATCTTGCTGTTTGAGTCCTGCCAAACCTACACACATTTTAAGTACACAATAAATAATAGTGTTAATTCTAGTCATTACTATTTTATTCTGTAGACATTCAACCAAAGATAATATAAAACAACCCCAAGATGGGAAAGTTTAGCTAAAAAAAATCATTCTCACTGTTTTAGTGAAAGAGACCATTTGCACAAGGTAGAAACTAAGAGTTGTTAATAATTATTATGTCTGTGAAGGCCAGATGGAACAGTCCAACTAAGCTAATCATCTTATGGACCATAAAAACACCTAGTTATTCTGCTTAGTTATTCAGAATTTGTGCATCTGGGAACTCATATACTGCCTGGGAGGTCTCTACTTAGGCACTAGGCAAAAGATAAACTCTCCACCCCAGGACCCAATTAGGTGATAATTGGAGGCCCTAAGGAAAAGTGAGATTGAAATAAAGAGAACACACCTTTTTGTAGTGGGTAATATATGCATGACTTATTAAAATTAAACAATACAAAGTTATGTTTAAAAGTAATTTTAGGGAGGGAGATGGAACTCAGTTGTAGAATGCTTGGCTAGCATAAAACCCTGGGTTAAGAAGAGGAGGAGGAGGAAGAGAAAGAGAACAAAGAATGAAGGAGAGGGAGAATGAGAGAGAGAAGGAGAAGCAGAAGGAAAAGGAGGAGAAGAAGCAGAAGAAGAGGAAGAAGAAGGAGAAGAAGAAGAGAGGAAGGAGAAAGGAGGAAGAGGAGGAAGGTGGGAGAGAAGAAAGAAGAAAAAAGAAATTTTATTCCTCCCAGACTCTCAACCTTGTCTCATCAACTAAACCATTTTCTGTACATTACAAAAATGTATTTCTTTATGTATAAATATCTGTCTCCTGATTTATTTTAAAATATGTTTTAATTAGAAAATAAAATAACATATATTTACCAAGCAGAATATGATATTTTGAATATGATGACCTTGTAGAATGGCTGAATTTCATTAGCTGGTACACACATTACCTTGGATTTATTTATTTTTTAATGTAAATTGTTGGTATCAGTACATATAAAAGCACTTTTTATTTTTTATTTTTATTTTTTGGTACTGGGGATCGAACTTGGGTCCTTGCTTTTGCAAGGCAGGCCACCGAACTGCTGAGCTAAATCCCTGGTCCTAGCACTTCTTAGATGTAATTCCAAAGACAATGTCTCTAGGTATTTCTGAAACCTCATTTTTGTCTTCCCCAAGGTGCCCAAGTATCATACCACATATATGAAGTTGCAGTTTTCATACGGGATTGGAATCAGGAACTGTGCACTGTTGGGTAGGGTCTGTAAAAATATATGTGAGCCAGAACCAGATATATTATAATAGTGACTCTTTCTGTACCCACTCAGAACACAATCTGGGTATTTTTCACTGCCTCCTCAAATCCCAGTACTTTAAAAATACTTTAAGAATACTTTAGGAGTCAGGTTCTGTTAGCCTTGTCATATAGAGAAGGATACAGTATATGCTCGTTGTTGGTCATTGTAGTGAGCAGCAGTCTTTTCCCACCCCTTCCAGTCCCATTCAAACAATTGAATGGAACAACCGAAGAACATAAAAGCTTAACTTTTATTTAGAGCAAAAAAGAAGAAAAATAAGTGCTCAAGCAAAAGTACTCTGAAAAGAAGTGCTATGCCAGTTAAAGCCAGAAAAGAAATACATCCCGCAGAGTGCAGGGCGACTGGGAAGAAGGCTCACTGCAGCCATGAGCTTAATGGCCACCATCTTTTATATCTGCCTCAGATGTCACAACTAAGGTAGACTATCAAATATCCACTTGAGAGAAGCACCGGCCCTGGTCTCAAAGGAGCTGTGCTGCAGGCTACCAGCTGCATTGAACCTCCAGGCCTCTGGCGAGGGCTGCCAACAGCACTTTCAGACCAACCCCTCCATCTGCCCCACTGTCAGCCTCTGGCCTATGGATGCACCTGTACCTGGATCCACACTGCAGAGGTGCAGAGGATTATAAAGGTCACTTCTGAGCCCCAAAAGATGAAGCAGTTGTGAACAGAGGGATGGCTTCTCTGAGGTTCCTTGATGAAAATTGAAGCCCACTGGGAAAGTGAAGAAAACCTCTGCAAGAAAGGCACACCAGACCACCATAGTTGGTAAGTTGGAGGGATAACTACCACCTTTTGGAATCTGGACTATCTTAGGGGGAAGGGTAGCTGGAATCTGCTTCAGTCCAGCAGGGGGTCAGGGAGATCAACTTGGGTCTTGCAGCCAGAAATCAGCAGATCAGCCTGAATATCAGTGGACTGTGACTGGCTTGCTGAGACAATTGACTTAGATCTTCACACTGATGCCCATGTTGTCTATTGTGACAGCAGAGACATACCCTGAAGGAGGCCCTTTATTTATTTATTTTTCTGTTATTTTAAATATTTTCAATTTTTTTTTCTCTGTTTTTCTTGTTCTTTTTTTCACCCCCCGCACTCCCACCTTGATATTTATCTCTCTGCCTTTTTGATCCTGTTCCTGCCCTAATGTGGATTTCTTTTTTCTTTTCTGTTATTCTCTTTTTTCTTCTCTCAATTGTCATTAGTTTTATAGAAAAGTGAACAGAGTCTCTAGCTTCCCTATTGTTGTTAGTTTATTCTGTTCTTGTCTTTGTTCTTTTGTTCTATCTTTTCTCTTGTATTCAACAGTTTCCCAAAGTTTGCATGATCTTCCTGTGTCCTCTGGCCTCACTTCTAACCTTTCCCTATCCTTTTACCTATCTATCCCTCCCTCCCCAACTCCTTCTAAGTCCTCATGCTGAAGAGAAAAGCTGCTATATTAAAGAGTTCATTAGGCTGGGCATGGTCCCAGAACTCTGAAGGCTGAGGCAGGAGGATCACTGTGAGTTCAAGAGCAGTGTGGGCTACATAGTTCCAGGTCAGTCTCAACTACACAGTGAGACCCTGTTTCAAAAAAAACAAAACAAAACAAAAAAACAAAAGCAAAAAAAAAGTTCATTTACTATAAAAATATTTTGGGCTGGCCCTTCATTTTGATTTAATTCACATGGTTAAAGGTGATAATTTAATAGTTACCAGAAATTGTCATTTTCTAAGCTGTGCTTGATGCTATTGTTGTTGCTGATGTATCATTTGGGCTAAGGTGTTGTGGTCTATCTAATCAGTTTGTTCTTCCTGGTATATTAAAAAAAAGATTGCCTAAGAGTCCACCTAAAGATCAGCTATATCCAGAAGACACCTCTGAGAAGCAATCATTTCATAAGGGTTCTAAATATAAGCAAAAAATACCAGGTGTGGTGGTGCACACCTGTAATCCCAGTACTCGAGAAGCTGATGCAGGAGGATTGCTGTGAGTTTGAGACCAGCCTGGGCTACACAGTGACTTCCAGGTCAGTCTCAACTACATAGGAGTCCCTGTCTCAAAATACATACATACATACAGACAGACAGACAAGCAAAAAAAGATACTTACAATAAACAATATTGAAGTATCAACCCAGGAATTAAACCAAAAACAGCACCAACAACAAAAATAGAAATGAGAAGACACCTAAGCAAGGCACAAATCCAGACTTGCAGCTCACCAAAGGAAAAATCTGATACGCAACCACAGTTACCCCGAACTGATAGCATGGGTGGTAACAAAACAGATGAATGACACTCTAGAAAAATTCAAAGCAGAAAGATAACTACAGAGATGGTGAGACAAATGAAAGACATGATTAGAGACTCAGGAACATAAACATACAAAAAATACATAAGCTCAGGGCTATGATAGAAACCATGAATGCCCATCATAGGAAAGAAATGGAATTCATGAAACAGATCCAGATATCCAGGAGATTAAAAACTCCATTGAAAGTTTTTGTAGCAAAATGTGCCAGTGTGAAGATAGAATATCAGATATAGAAGCCAGGATTACAGTTAGTGACCATGAAAGAGGAATCACTTAGAAATAATAGGGGATCATGAGAAATCAATCCAACAGCTCCTAGATGATGCAAAGAAGAATAACATAAGACTGATAGGAGTCCACAAAAAAGCAAAAGAAAGTACAAATGACATAAAAAACTGTTCATAGAATTAATGACAGAAAACTTCCCAAACAGAGCAAAAGAATTTGACATACACATAAGTGAGGCATATAGGACTCCAATTAGCCATGATTTAAAAAAAAAACTTTACAGGGCTGGGGGTTTGGCTCAGCAGTTTGGTGGCCTGCCTTGCAAGCGCAAGGACCCAAGTTCAATCCCCAGTACCAAAAAAATTAAATTAAATTAAATTAAAAATAAATAAAAAATTTTAAAAAAGCTTTACAACTAGATATATAGTAGTCAAGATCCTGGAAACCCAACAGAAGAACAAAATACTATAGGCAGTTAGAGAAAAGAAACAAATCACATACAAAGGAAAGCCCATCAGAATGATAGCAGATTTTTCAAAACAAACTCTTGAGTCAAGGAAAGCCTGAAATGATATATTCCAAGTCCTACAAGAAAACAACCTCCAACCTAGACTGATGTATCCTTCAAAACTGTCTTTCAAAATTGATGGGGGAATAATATACTTCTGTGACAACGAACACTTGGGAAACTTCATGAATACCAAACCAGTACTCCAAACAATTCTAAACAATATCCTAGAAAAAGACAGTGAAGGTCACAACTCCATGAGGACCAACAGAGCAAAGCCATCAGGCAAGGCAAGAAATTAAAGGAAAAGGGAGGAAAATAAAATATAAAAGAGCCAACAACAGGAAAATAACATGACAAGGATAAGTCAAAACTTATCAGTTATAACCATCAATGTTAATGGCCTCAATTCACCAATCAAAAGAAATAGGCTGGCAGAATGGATTAAGAAGCAAAATCGAACAATATGCTGTATACAAGAAACATACCTAATTAAAAAACAAATTCAAAGACTGAAAATAAAAAGATGGAAAAGAGTTCTCCATCCAACAGGAACCTGGAAAGAAGGAAGGGTAACTATCTTATTTGCAGACATAGTAGATTTCAAACCAAAACTAAGAGAGACAAAGAAGGCCACTACATCCTTGCAAAGGGAACCATCCAAGAGGAAGACATGACAATCATAAATATATATGCACCAAATACTAATTCCCCAACTATACAAAAGAGATATTAATGGACATGAAAAACCAAATAAGCACTTAATACAATTGTAGTGGGGAACTCAATACCCCCACTGTCACAAATAGATCATCTAGACAAAAAAACAATAACAAAACATTAGAACTAAACCAAGCTTTTGAACAAATAGATGTATACAGAGTGTTCCACCCACAAAATCAGAATATGCATTCTTTTTGGCTGCACATGGGCCGTTCTCCAAAATAGACCACATGCTAACTCATAGAACATATTTAAGAAAATGAAAAGGAATTGAAGTTATCCCCTGTATATTATTGGACCATAGTGCAATTAAATTGGAGATCAATAGCATAAGAAACCGCAAGAGCTCCACAAACTCAAGGAAAGTGAATAACACTCTCCTGAACAACCAATGATCACAGAGGAAATCAAAGAAGAAATTAGAGTTTCTACAATTAAATGATAATGACAATACAACATATAGGAATCTATGGGACAAAATGAAAGCAGTTTTATGAGGAAAATTCATAGTAGTGAATGCCCATACTAGGAAAACAGAGTGAGCTCAAATAAGCAACCTAATGCTGAACCTCAGGCTCCTAGAAAAAGAAGAGGAAGACAAACCCAAAGCTTGTACAAGGGAGGAAATTATAAATATCAGAGCAGAAATCTATTCAATGAGACTAAGAATGATACAAAATAATCAATGAATCAAAGAGGTGGGTTTTTTTTACAGATTAAATAAAATTGATAAACCCTTAGCCAACCTTATTGAAAAATAAAGAAAAGCCTCAGATCCATGCAATTAGGACAATAAAGGTGAAGTCACAACAGATCCTGCAGAAATCCAGAGGATCGTCAATACCTACTTCAAGAACCTATACTTTAGTATAATAAGAAACACAGAAGAAATGGACAGATTGCTAGATAAATATGAATTACCAAAGTTGAACGAAAAAGATATAAAAAGTCTAAACACCCCATTTACAATCAGTGAAATTGAAAACTTAATAAAAAATTTGCCAACAAAGAAAAGCCCAAGTCCTGATGGCTTTACTGCTGAATTATACAAGACATTAAGAGAACTATTACCACTATTCTTTAAACTCTTCAGTGAAATTGAAAAGGAAACAAAACTTCCAAATTCATTCCTGGGAGCAAGTGTTACTTTGATTTCAAAAGCAGAGAAAGACCCAACCAAAAAAGAGAACTACAAGCCAATCTTGCTAATGAACATAGATGCAAAAATCCTCAGTAAGATACTGGCAAACAGAATACAGAGGGTCATCAAGAAGATCATACACTCTGACCAAGTCAGATTTATTCCAGGGATGCAAGGATGGTTCATATATGTAAATCAATAAACGTAATACACTATATTAACAGAGTCAAGGACAAAAATCATATGATCATCTCAATAGATGCAGAAAACAATCTTGCTTGAACATAGATGCAAAAATCCTCAGTAAGATACTGGCAAACAGAATACAGAGGGTCATCAAGAAGATCATACACTCTGACCAAGTCAGATTTATTCCAGGGATGCAAGGATGGTTCATATATGTAAATCACAATAAAAACAGCACCAACAACAAAAATAGAAATGAGAAGACACCTAAGCAAGGCACAAATCCAGACTTGCAGCTCACCAAAGGAAAAATCTGATACGCAACCACAGTTACCCCGAACTGATAGCATGGGTGGTAACAAAACAGATGAATGACACTCTAGAAAAATTCAAAGCAGAAAGATAACTACAGAGATGGTGAGACAAATGAAAGACATGATTAGAGACTCAGGAACATAAACATACAAAAAATACATAAGCTCAGGGCTATGATAGAAACCATGAATGCCCATCATAGGAAAGAAATGGAATTCATGAAACAGATCCAGATATCCAGGAGATTAAAAACTCCATTGAAAGTTTTTGTAGCAAAATGTGCCAGTGTGAAGATAGAATATCAGATATAGAAGCCAGGATTACAGTTAGTGACCATGAAAGAGGAATCACTTAGAAATAATAGGGGATCATGAGAAATCAATCCAACAGCTCCTAGATGATGCAAAGAAGAATAACATAAGACTGATAGGAGTCCACAAAAAAGCAAAAGAAAGTACAAATGACATAAAAAACTGTTCATAGAATTAATGACAGAAAACTTCCCAAACAGAGCAAAAGAATTTGACATACACATAAGTGAGGCATATAGGACTCCAATTAGCCATGATTTAAAAAAAAAACTTTACAGGGCTGGGGGTTTGGCTCAGCAGTTTGGTGGCCTGCCTTGCAAGCGCAAGGACCCAAGTTCAATCCCCAGTACCAAAAAAATTAAATTAAATTAAATTAAAAATAAATAAAAAATTTTAAAAAAGCTTTACAACTAGATATATAGTAGTCAAGATCCTGGAAACCCAACAGAAGAACAAAATACTATAGGCAGTTAGAGAAAAGAAACAAATCACATACAAAGGAAAGCCCATCAGAATGATAGCAGATTTTTCAAAACAAACTCTTGAGTCAAGGAAAGCCTGAAATGATATATTCCAAGTCCTACAAGAAAACAACCTCCAACCTAGACTGATGTATCCTTCAAAACTGTCTTTCAAAATTGATGGGGGAATAATATACTTCTGTGACAACGAACACTTGGGAAACTTCATGAATACCAAACCAGTACTCCAAACAATTCTAAACAATATCCTAGAAAAAGACAGTGAAGGTCACAACTCCATGAGGACCAACAGAGCAAAGCCATCAGGCAAGGCAAGAAATTAAAGGAAAAGGGAGGAAAATAAAATATAAAAGAGCCAACAACAGGAAAATAACATGACAAGGATAAGTCAAAACTTATCAGTTATAACCATCAATGTTAATGGCCTCAATTCACCAATCAAAAGAAATAGGCTGGCAGAATGGATTAAGAAGCAAAATCGAACAATATGCTGTATACAAGAAACATACCTAATTAAAAAACAAATTCAAAGACTGAAAATAAAAAGATGGAAAAGAGTTCTCCATCCAACAGGAACCTGGAAAGAAGGAAGGGTAACTATCTTATTTGCAGACATAGTAGATTTCAAACCAAAACTAAGAGAGACAAAGAAGGCCACTACATCCTTGCAAAGGGAACCATCCAAGAGGAAGACATGACAATCATAAATATATATGCACCAAATACTAATTCCCCAACTATACAAAAGAGATATTAATGGACATGAAAAACCAAATAAGCACTTAATACAATTGTAGTGGGGAACTCAATACCCCCACTGTCACAAATAGATCATCTAGACAAAAAAACAATAACAAAACATTAGAACTAAACCAAGCTTTTGAACAAATAGATGTATACAGAGTGTTCCACCCACAAAATCAGAATATGCATTCTTTTTGGCTGCACATGGGCCGTTCTCCAAAATAGACCACATGCTAACTCATAGAACATATTTAAGAAAATGAAAAGGAATTGAAGTTATCCCCTGTATATTATTGGACCATAGTGCAATTAAATTGGAGATCAATAGCATAAGAAACCGCAAGAGCTCCACAAACTCAAGGAAAGTGAATAACACTCTCCTGAACAACCAATAATCACAGAGGAAATCAAAGAAGAAATTAGAGTTTCTACAATTAAATGATAATGACAATACAACATATAGGAATCTATGGGACAAAATGAAAGCAGTTTTATGAGGAAAATTCATAGTAGTGAATGCCCATACTAGGAAAACAGAGTGAGCTCAAATAAGCAACCTAATGCTGAACCTCAGGCTCCTAGAAAAAGAAGAGGAAGACAAACCCAAAGCTTGTACAAGGGAGGAAATTATAAATATCAGAGCAGAAATCTATTCAATGAGACTAAGAATGATACAAAATAATCAATGAATCAAAGAGGTGGGTTTTTTTTACAGATTAAATAAAATTGATAAACCCTTAGCCAACCTTATTGAAAAATAAAGAAAAGCCTCAGATCCATGCAATTAGGACAATAAAGGTGAAGTCACAACAGATCCTGCAGAAATCCAGAGGATCGTCAATACCTACTTCAAGAACCTATACTTTAGTATAATAAGAAACACAGAAGAAATGGACAGATTGCTAGATAAATATGAATTACCAAAGTTGAACGAAAAAGATATAAAAAGTCTAAACACCCCATTTACAATCAGTGAAATTGAAAACTTAATAAAAAATTTGCCAACAAAGAAAAGCCCAAGTCCTGATGGCTTTACTGCTGAATTATACAAGACATTAAGAGAACTATTACCACTATTCTTTAAACTCTTCAGTGAAATTGAAAAGGAAACAAAACTTCCAAATTCATTCCTGGGAGCAAGTGTTACTTTGATTTCAAAAGCAGAGAAAGACCCAACCAAAAAAGAGAACTACAAGCCAATCTTGCTAATGAACATAGATGCAAAAATCCTCAGTAAGATACTGGCAAACAGAATACAGAGGGTCATCAAGAAGATCATACACTCTGACCAAGTCAGATTTATTCCAGGGATGCAAGGATGGTTCATATATGTAAATCAATAAACGTAATACACTATATTAACAGAGTCAAGGACAAAAATCATATGATCATCTCAATAGATGCAGAAAAAGCACTTGACAAAATCCAACATTCATTCATGATAAAATTCCTCCAGAAAATTGGAAGAGATGGTCTTTATCTCAATCTGATAAAGGCTATCTATGAAAAATCAACAGCCAACAACATACTAAGTGGTCAAAAACTGAAAACCTTCATGATAAAATCAGGAACAAGACAAAGATTTCCATTATCACCACTCCTGTTCAATATAGTTCTGGAAACATTGGCCAAAGTAATTAGACAAGAGAAAGAAATAAAAGGAATAAAGATAGAAAAGGAAGAAGTTAAACTGTAATTATTTGCTGACAATATGATACTGTACATAGAAGACGCATAAAACTCTGCCAAAAGACTTCTAGACTTAATTGACAGATTCAGTAGAGTAGATGGATATAAGAAAATGGAAAGACACCCCTTGCTCCTGGGTGGACCAATATAGTTTAAATGGCCATACTTCCAAAACCACTATATAGATTCAATGCAATCCCCATCCCAACAGTATATTTCACAGAACTAGAGAAAATAATCCAAAAATTCATTTACAACCAGAAGAGACCTAGCAAGAGAAACCACCAAAAGATCAAAGACAAAACCCACAATATGGGAAAAAATTTTATTAACTGTTCCTCAGACAAAGGATTACTATCTAGAATACATAAAGAACTTTAAAAAAAATCAGACCCCCCCAAATATGAAGACCCAATTCAAAAATGGGCATCTGAAATGAACACATTTCTCAGGCCAAAAAGTAAAAGCAGCAAATAAACATATGAAAAAATGTTCAACATCACTGGTCATGCAGATGAAAACACTTGAGATTCCACCTCACCCCAGAAAGAATGTCTGCTATCAAGAAATCAACTAATAACAAATGCTGGTGGGGCTGTGTGGAGAAAGGAACCCTTCTCTATTGTTGGAAGGAGTGCAGACTGGTATCACAACTATGGAAATCAATATGGAGATACCTCAAAAAACTAGGAATAGAATTCCCATTTGACCCAGCTATCCCTCTGCTGGGTATCTTCCTCAAAGAATTGAAAGAATCATACCATCGTGATATATGCACACCCAAGTGTATAGCAGCACATTTTGTAATAGCTAAAGTTTGGAAACAGCCCAATTGCCCATTAACTGAAGACTAGACAAAGAAGTTGTGGTTGTTGGTTTTTTAAAAATGAAATGGAGTATTACTCAGCCATAAGAAACTAGAAAAAATTATAGCTAAATGGATGCACATTGAGGCCATACTCTTAAGTTCAATAAATAGGACACACATGTGTAAATACTGAATCGTTTCTCTGGTGTGTAAATAAGGATCAAAATGTATAATTGATAATGTGAAATAGGAAGAAAAGGTTTAAAGGGTAGGTGAAGTGGGAGGGGTAGCAGAAAAGAAAGAAGGGAAGGAAAAAATATGAGAAAAGGAAAAAATGGAAGTAAAGTCTTTATAAATAGGTAAGGATAGAGCCGGGCATGGTGGTGCATGCCTGTAACCCCAGCACTCAGGAGACTGAGGCAGGAGGATTGCTGTGAGTTCGAGACCAGTGTGGGCTACATAGTGAGTTCCGGGTCATTCTCAACTACATAGCGAGAGCCTGTCTCAAAAAACAAACAAACAAACAAACAAACAAAAATAGAGAGGGATGGAGGGGTTGAAGGGAAATGGGGAAAAAATAAAAACCAAGGTTCATCATGTAAAGGTACAAATTCCCAATGATGAATGTAACTATACTGTATGCCTAAAATGTACCAAATAAATTTAATGAAAAAAATCCACTTGATCTTGTGCCAAAAGCATCTGGGCTCAGCTTGATCTCATGAAGATCCCATGCCAGCAGAACTGAAGACAGTATTCTCCCTGACTAGGAGGTCTCCACAATTGGCAGGTCACACTCAATTGCCCTAGCCACTTTGCCACCTCCTGATCTCCTGCCTCATGGTTAGATAATTTTCCTCTCAAAGTCCTAGGACCAATAAAAAATTGAGCTACAGTGTGTATTTAGGTTTGCATGACTCCAAAGCCTGTGTTCTTCTCATTAAGCTAATCTATCTGTTAATTCACAGTTCCCGTGTGTCAACTGGCCTCTTGAGTAAGGTAGGTAATTCAACCTCCTCACTTCCCTGTTGGCTCATTGTATTTGGCTTTAACCCCCACCTATCCACCGAACTCCTATAGCTCCAGGGACAATTCTGGCTGCTAGACATGGGAAGAGGGCATTTTGAATCCTTGAATTTATGTGGTCATTTACGTATCAGTAATTTGAGTGACCAGCACATGCCAGGCCTTGCACTGGTACTGGGACATGTTGGGGAACAAGTGGGACATGATCTCTAACCTCCTGATTGTAAAGCCTGAGGGCAATGACCAATCAGATACAGCAGCCAGCCAGAAGGAGCTGGTTTACCTGAGCAGCTATAACAAGGAAGTCTGTTTTAATCCTCTAAGAAAACATATTAAATTGTTTGAATGACCAATCTGCAGTTGTTTTGGTTTCTATTTTATTTTTCAGCTCTTTTCTGCAAATAATCCTATGACTTCTGCTCAGCTAATTCAACACTCAGTCTAGCTTACTGAGTGAGATTTTCTCAAATATTAGATGACTAATAAAAGCCAACTATGCTTTTGCACTGCACTATATCCCCAATCTTTCTCTCTCCCTTCCTTTTTCCCTCCCTCACTCCCTCCCTTCCTTTCTTTCTTCCACTTGTATCTTCATTTCTTTATCTGTAAAATAGAAAGAATGATAGTACCTACATTTTATGAGAGGCTAGGATAGGAAGATCTCAAGTTCAAGGTCAGCCTGGCTTGGCAAGATCCTAGCTCAAAACAAAAAATTTTAAAGAGTTAGGGATATAACTCAGTGTTAAAGCACTTTCCTACCATATGTTAAAGATTTTGTCTCAATCCCCAGTATCAAAAAGAAGGAGAAGCAGAAGGAGGAGGTGGAGGAGGAGAAGAAAGAGAAGAAGAAAAAGGAGGAGAAGAGGATAGGAAACAAGAAAAAGGGACCTATATCTAGACTTAATTTGAAGCTTAAAAAATAATTTGCATAAAGGTGTAAGCTAAGTAGAATATCTAGTAGTAGTATATGTCAAATTAATGTTACTGATTATTGCTTTTTGTTTTTGTCTTTGGAGACAACTTCCCACAATACAGCCCAAGCTGACCTTAAACTCGCCATCATCCTGCCTCAATCTCCTGAGTGCTGGGATTATAGCTGTGGGCCAGCACATCCATCTTGGATCTTAACCTTTTCTGACTGCCCTGTTTCACAGTGATGACCCCTTTTTCTAAACTCATACATTTGTCTCTGGTACTTCTTTGTCACATATTTTACAAATGCTTCAGACTGCCTATTATGTGTCATACAGTGTTCTCAGTGCTATCAACAAACCAAGCCCCTGTCCCTGTGACTCATATTCTAATGGAGGAAAACTGAATTAAACAGGTGAGACATGTAGTGGTTCAGCAGGCAATTGAATAAAATAAGGTAGAGCCTGTGGATGCTGGGGTTGCTTTACACAGAGTTGTCAATAAGCCTCTCTGTTGTGGTCACTTGTGGGTGGAAGCCTAAAGAAGCAAGGGAGAGCGACTTGTGTGGCTAATGGGAGGAGCAAGGAGAGTGTTGGGGATGAGATCAGAGGGGTGGAGAGAAACACTGGATGGGCTTGAAGGCCATCTAAGGACTTTGGCTTTTCTGAGAACACTATGTACACATACGTCTTCCCACATCTCCCATATCATTTTCCCCAACCCCTCTCTTACCTGTGCCTTTAGCTTATTCCTCTCATTTGTTTGTCTTTTGTTTATTCTTCCTCAGTGTAAACAAAATGTAAAGGTCTCCCATTAAAGTGATGCCCTCTGATTTATATTCACAATCCAGTCATTGTGCTATGTTTCGCCTTCCATCTCTGTAGCAAGCCTCTTGACATGTCATGGTAATATTCTCACTCATCCTCCCCCTGGCAGGATGGCTTTTTCTCTACTGAAACTTCCCTGGCCAAGGTCACCACAAGATGCTTTAAAATACTAGCCTTAGGTGGGTTCACTTGTGATCCCAGCACTCTGGGAGGCTGAGGCAGGAGAATTGCAAGTTTGAGCCCAGCTTGGGCAATATAGGTACTTACCAACTTAACAAGACTCTGTAGCATCATCATCATCATCACCATCAAATTAAAAGAGCTGGGGATGTAGCTCACCATGAAGTCTCTGGGTACCACAAAGACAGACAGACAGACAGACAGACACACACACACACACACACACACACACACACACACACAAAACCTTCTTTTACTTCTCTAAGCATTTGGAACTGTTGACTATCCCTTAGTTTCTAGAACAAAATCCCTTCTTGATTCCCATCTTTTTGTCCTTTCTTTTCCAGACTGGGGTCAGTGGGGTGGGTTTGGCTGCCCATGACAGCATCAAAGGTGAAGGCTTTTCCACATGGCTCAGTGGCTCTCCCTCCATGGTCACAAAGGTGGTGCTGAGACCTTGGCAGGTGATATTTGCACCCACCACAAGTGTCCCATTCATTTCATGCCATTTTACTAGAGAGGCTTTCTCTGACTACTCTGTATAAAATGAGATTGTATCTTATCTCATTTTCCCATTCTCCTTACTCCAGGTTTTCTTCTTAGGAATTATCAATAGCTCACATATATCTTCACTATTTCTTCATTATCTGTCTCCTCTCACCAAAAAGTTGACCCTGTGAAGACAAAGAGATTGTTCTCTGCTGTATCCCCACAGCTTTGGCCCCTGACAGGAAATCAGCCAATGTTACAAAGGACTCTCACTTGTCAGAAGGGGTCACAAGTCCACTCTCAGGTCCGCCGGTAGCCAAAGGGGTAAGATATTGGCCTGGTTTAGCTCACAACAGTCATGAGTCTCTCTTCACCAAGCTGAGTAAATTTGTGAAAGGAGAAAGCCAATTGACAAGGAACCAAGAGTGCTACACAACTTTGGCCAGTTCTTTGCTTCATTCTTTTTATTTTATTGTCTTTTTAAAAAAAATTTTTAGACAAGGTTTTACTATGTAGTCCAGGCTGGCCTGGAACTCATTATGTAGCTAGCTAGACCTTCTCAACCTTATGATCCTCTTGCTGAAGTTACAGGCATGTGCCATCCAGCCTCACTGATAATTATTTCTTTAACTTTTCACTCAATTCAGGATTCTTGGGATTTTTGCCTTTATATCACAACCATCTCTTTCTGGGCTATCACTGCTATTACCCAAATGTGCGTCTCTAACTCAGGTCTTTCCACGGACTGTTGGTTATATGTCTGAGTGGTTATGAACACAGCTTATTACAACTCACCACTTTTGGTTATTTCTGCTCAGCCCTGCCATGCGAGTCAGCGTGTGCACAGCCAGACACACGGGCAGTAAAAGAACTCACCAAAAATAGAACAAAGAGAAAGGAGTTCCTTGGGAATGAGATTGTGACTCTGCAAGGAACCAGCGGTGAGTTCCAAGAGAGGATAGTGTCCCTGGGAAAGGCAAAAAGCCCGTAGAAGGATTCCCTGAGCTAAAGATATAAATAAGGCATGCAGGCAGGTGAAGAGAATGCTAGGAAGGACAAGACCAAGTGCTCTCTCATCTCCTTTGGGTCCGTGAGATAAATCATCTTTAGATAAGACACAGGCCAGGGGCATGGGGTAATGCAATGGCCACATTGTTATAGGAAGGAATGTTACTGGCTATTCTGCATGTTTTTAGAACAGCTCATTTTTAAGGCAGAGTGCATGACTGGTATAAAGTGAAAGGCAACAGTGGAGGCCAAAGAGCCTCTCTCTGGTTTCTTAGCACACCACAAGCTCTGCCACTTCAGAGCTGTATGACTTTTGGCAAATCATTGAACTTTATCGAAGCTTAGTTTTCTACACTGGAAAATCAGACTATATTTATACTTAACATCCAGTGCTATAGAGAGGGTTAAATAAAGCAGCAATCTCTCAATGATGTTAGTGATTATTACTATCAAGAAGTAGGTAGGCTCTTCTGTGGAAAGCATCTCTGGCTCTGAATTTAGCATAGGAAGACCTGTGGGTGCCTACAGCACTCTGTGGTCAGCCCTAGCGTTGCTTTCATTCTAATATGTTGGGTCTGCTGCTATCTTTATGGAATGATGAGCTTTTAGAGAATCTTGATTTATCTATCATGGACTATTAGGGATGCCTTGTGACTTGGACAAAACAGGAGCTCTCTTTTGCTCAGATTATCTTTTTTGTCAATTCCCGGAGGATAAAGCCTGTGTTTCCCACTTCTCTGTAACTTTCACAGGCCTTTAATGCACCGTGCCTCCCTGTGCATGGGTTTATCCACATAGACCGTCCACTCCACTGGATGGAATGCCATCCCTAGCAGTGCCTGAGAATTGGCCACTTTCTTGGTTCCAAGTCCAAACTTCATCAGCTACGTCTCCCAGGCCACCTGAACCAGGGAGAAAAGGTTATATCATGTTGATAAGTAATAGGAACTCAGCTCTCTAGATTATAACAAATTGGTAATTGTAATCCCCAGAACAATCACTAAGAAATCACTCAAATATAATACTTAAAGGCAAGCTGTAGTGGCGCATCCGTAGTCCCAGCTACTCTGGAGGTTGAAACAGATGAATCTCTTAAACCCAGGAATTTGAGGCCAGCTTGGGCAACACAGAAAGAAACCACTGAGAACATGTGATTGGCGACTGAAGTGGGAAGAGCAGTCTTGGGAGTTAGTGCTTGGAATCTGATCTTATCCCTGGGTAATGGTGTTAGAATTGAGTTGAATTAAAAAATGTCCACTACAGAATTGGTTGATTGGTAAGTGGTAAAAAAAACACATACAGATTTGATCTCAAAATTCTTTTGTGTTGATTGCTGAGTGAGAGTGCAGGACACACCGAGTTTGTTTATTCCTACATTCATATACCTAACATCGTGGCAAATCTCAGAGGCTTGTGGATGCTCAGCAAACTCTATTACTGAGCTGTATTCCTAGCCCCTCCCTCTTAAAATTATAGACAGGGTCTTCTCTCCATATGGTGGTCTGAAACTTGTGATCTTTCTGCCTCAGCTTCCTGAGTAGCTAGGGAAAGTAGTAAGAATTAAAGACAGATCATAGACTGGGGCTGATGGTAGTGGGACAGGGAGATGGGGTGCTGTTAGGGAGTTTTTGATCAGAGAGTCATGACCTGACTTTCTTTTAAAAAGCCACTGACTTTTCTGTTGAGAATAGACAAAACAGGGTAAGGGTGAAAATGAGGATGCTATAATTCAATGATGCTATAATTCAAATGAGGATGGAATAATTCAGGTTAGAGAGGATGGTGGCTCATACTAGAAGGAAGCAGTATGGATATGAGAAGGGATCACATTCTGGATATGTTTTGAAGACAGAGCCTAAGAATTTACTGATGGATTAGTTGGAGGTGTTTGTGTCTGTGTGTGTGTGTGTGTGTGTGTGTGCACGCGCGGTGGTGCATGTGTGTGATAGACCAAAAATGGAAGTGTGTTATGGATAATACCAAATTGTCCTTAAACTTTAGAGCTTAACTGTTTATTATCAGTGATAAGTGTTTCTGCCACATCTTATAACTAGATAGACATGTGCCTGTGTAGTGGCATTGTTGGTGAGAATTTTTGTCCTTTACTCATAACTATGTCTGTTTCACAATTTCAGTTTTGGTTTCTATTTTTTGTTTTTACCTCTAGCTCACACACTTTTTGATGATATGGACTAGAAACTTATAACTAGAGACATGTGCCTGTGTAGTGGCATTGTTGGTGAGAATTTTTGTCCTTTACTCATAACTATGTCTGTTTCACAATTTCAGTTTTGGTTTCTATTTTTTGTTTTTACCTCTAGCTCACACACTTTTTGATGATATGGACTAGAA
>NW_022900926.1:69396298-69405927 GCF_012274545.1 Fukomys damarensis
GTCCAGCCTGGGTCAATTTGTAGACTTGTCTCAGCCTCCCAGAGTGCTGGTATTACAGGGTCGAACCACTATACTTGGCTTAAATCTCTTTTAGAGCACACTTACCTTGCTAGAATTTTCAAGTGTGACTCTACTGTGTGTGTGAGGCAGCAAGTACAAGTTGCAGACACAGATCTGAATAGAAGAAACCTTCAAATGCCCACAGACAGTGCTAGAGTTCAGTTGCAAAGGCAGTTTGTGGGAGAGAGAAACTGGAAGAGGGAAAAGCTCTAGAAAAATCTAGAATTTCCATCTTCCTTTAGAAGTCTGGGGAGAAACTAGGATTGCAGAGGCAAATCACATTTGTTTGGGTACAGTTTAATCAACGTGTTGCTTGCATCTGAATGCTGATCAGGATTACTATCAGAAGTACAGTTATGAAATTATTTAGAATTTATAAGCATCTGTTATGTATTGCAAATATATACTAATAAAAATAATAATGAAAAAACTTAAAATATAAGCACCCATAATAATGCTATATTTATAAATAATGCTACATGGCTGAAATGATGAGAAAAAAATATTAAATTGTTCTAGAGCAGAGAAAAACTAATACAGAGCTCCTATGTTTAATTACTTTATTGGAACTCAGAGAAGGATACCTCAAAGTGAAGGACTCAGAAGCAATGTTCCTTCCTGACCTTGTCCTGTGCCCCTGTCTCTTATCCACTACTCTTTCTGGAAGAAGAGAAACTAAAGTTCCTCCTCCCCAGGGTGAGGCAAATAACCAGAACTCTTTCTCCAAAGCCTGCTGTAAAACCTAAAAATGCCACTCGAACTTTCCCCTACCTTTCTCTCTAAGGAATAGCTGTCAAGAAATTCTCTGATTGAACTTCTTTGATTGTAGGCATGAGAACCCCCCTTCTAGAAGGGGTCCTGCCAAGTCCTGAAAGGAAGGAATGTTACAGAGAGACCAACAGGAACCTGGACAGGCCTTGCTGGGTTCCTTCCTGCCTCCAGTCTCAGGCTTTGCAGGACCTAAGGCAAAAAAAACAGAACAACTCACTCTGGGCCCTCGGTATTCATTCTGAGGGCTCCTGTGCATGTGTAACTTTGACTAAATAAACCTGTTATGCATTTCTTTTGTTAGCCCATCTTGGCATCAGCCTGGACCTTTTATGATGGCTGGGAAAGGGATCAATTCACAAACGCCTAAGGACTTCCTTTCCTTCCCCATCACCTCTTCCTCTCCTCCCCTCCTCCTCCTCCCCTTTACCCCCATCTTCTTGTACTGAGAATTGAACCTAGGGCCTTCACACTGAGTCACTAAACTACAGTCCAACCCTTTTGATTGATCGATCGATTGACTGATTGAGGCAGGGTCTCACTCTGTAATTCAGGCTGGTCTTGATGTCCCTATGTAGTGCAGGTTGGCCTTGAACTCAAGACAATCCTCCTGCCTCAGCCTTCCAATTGCTAGGATCATAGGTGTGTGCCACTATACCCGGCATATATTTTTATTTTTAAATTTTATTTTGCGACAGGGTCTTGCTCAATTGTCCAGCCTGGGCTTCAATTTGTAGACTTGTCTCAGCCTCCCAGAGTGCTGGTATTACAGGGTCGAACCACTATACTTGGCTTAAATCTCTTTTAGAGCACACTTACCTTGCTAGAATTTTCAAGTGTGACTCTACTGTGTGTGAGGGGCAGCAAGTACAAGTTGCAGACACAGATCTGAATAGAAGAAACCTTCAAATGCCCACAGACAGTGCTAGAGTTCAGTTGCAAAGGCAGTTTGTGGGAGAGAGAAACTGGAAGAGGGAAAAGCTCTAGAAAAATCTAGAATTTCCATCTTCCTTTAGAAGTCTGGGGAGAAACTAGGATTGCAGAGGCAAATCACATTTGTTTGGGTACAGTTTAATCAACGTGTTGCTTGCATCTGAATGCTGATCAGGATTACTATCAGAAGTACAGTTATGAAATTATTTAGAATTTATAAGCATCTGTTATGTATTGCAAATATATACTAATAAAAATAATAATGAAAAAACTTAAAATATAAGCACCCATAATAATGCTATATTTATAAATAATGCTACATGGCTGAAATGATGAGAAAAAAATATTAAATTGTTCTAGAGCAGAGAAAAACTAATACAGAGCTCCTATGTTTAATTACTTTATTGGAACTCAGAGAAGGATACCTCAAAGTGAAGGACTCAGAAGCAATGTTCCTTCCTGACCTTGTCCTGTGCCCCTGTCTCTTATCCACTACTCTTTCTGGAAGAAGAGAAACTAAAGTTCCTCCTCCCCAGGGTGAGGCAAATAACCAGAACTCTTTCTCCAAAGCCTGCTGTAAAACCTAAAAATGCCACTCGAACTTTCCCCTACCTTTCTCTCTAAGGAATAGCTGTCAAGAAATTCTCTGATTGAACTTCTTTGATTGTAGGCATGAGAACCCCCCTTCTAGAAGGGGTCCTGCCAAGTCCTGAAAGGAAGGAATGTTACAGAGAGACCAACAGGAACCTGGACAGGCCTTGCTGGGTTCCTTCCTGCCTCCAGTCTCAGGCTTTGCAGGACCTAAGGCAAAAAAAACAGAACAACTCACTCTGGGCCCTCGGTATTCATTCTGAGGGCTCCTGTGCATGTGTAACTTTGACTAAATAAACCTGTTATGCATTTCTTTTGTTAGCCCATCTTGGCATCAGCCTGGACCTTTTATGATGGCTGGGAAAGGGATCAATTCTCCTGGGCCCCTACAGCCTGCATAGCTGTAAAATCAGTAAAACAATGTGATAATCTAGATTTGAAATGAGTTGCAATTTGAAGAGACATTTTATTAAATAAGATATATAGATGGCAAAATCAGCACAGGAAAATATGGTCAAACATTCTTAACTGAAGGAGTTGAGAATGATCCACGAGAGGGATCTCTGACCTGTCCTTTTCTACAGGCACCGGCCACAAAAGTTGCTTTGAGGAGGAGGCCTTCTTTGTACCGGTTTGAGAAATGACCCCTAGTCACCAAAAACTAGGCATTGTTGCTGAACTGGGCCTGTACAAACCAGCTGAAGTGGCTCTTATCCTCCACGAACCTTGTATCCCATTATCTCTTAGTGGTTTCCCCGGAATCTACCACCCCAGCCCATATCCCTTTTTCTGGTCATTCCTTCACACACTTACCTTTCTTTGTCTATAATGTTTGCCATCTTTCTGCTTTGGCCCTGTCCTCAGAGGTCTTCACTTGCTTGTGAGAGTCCCCACGTACATGGAAAAACTAATGATGTTTTTATGCTTTTTTGTTGTTGTTGTTAATTTGCCTTGTGTTAGTTTTAATCCCAGATCCAGCCAAAGATTTGATTTAAAATCTTAAACAGAAATAGCCTTTAACCTCCCTGCACCGTCACTGAGGAAATGCAAATTAGAACCATACTTCACACCAGCTGCAATGGCTATAACCAAAAAGAAGATAAAAAGTGTTAGTGAGGGTGGGGAACATCCAGGATTCTCCAAGACTAATGGTGGAAGAAAAGTGGCACAAGCATTTGGACAAAGATTAGTTAGTCATACAGCTACCAAACGATCTAGACATTTCAGGCCTAAGGATTTACTCAATAGTAAAGGAAGCACGTGTCCACAAAAAAGACTTGGACACAAATGTTCACAACAGATTTATGTAGAGAAAAAAGAAAGGAAGGCTTGTCCACCAACAGGTCAAGGGATAAAAGAATCTTATAATGAATACACTGAATTCTATTTGACCCAGTTTGTCTCTTTCTAGATATCTTTCCATTAGAGTTAAAGACATCATATCATAGTAATACACGTATACATGTGTTTATAGCAGCACAGTCCACAATATCTAAATCCTGAAATCAAATTTTCACCGCCAGGTTCAACGTAAATAAGATTCATACATTCTGAAGCATATGAATTTTTTAACCACAAAAACATGAAACATAGTACAGCACAGTACAGTGTGAAGAATGAGAACGCTAACCTTACTTGAGGCAACTTCTGGCACGGGGGACAGGAAGATGGGTGGGTGGAGGTTACCATTTAGAAGGAGAGTCTCCCTGCATAAGGACATTGGGGAGATCTCCTTCAGGGGTTTCCTCTCTCGTCTCTTAGCTGCATGGACAATTATGATGAAAGATCTGTCTAATGTCCCTTGTTTTTTCCTGTGCTGCAGGAACCTGTGTTTCTCTAACCCTCTAGAAATGAGGGAACCACGTTACCGTTCATCTGACTCAGCACTGTGCTCCCTACAGTCCTGGTCCTCACAGAGAAATCCTGGCACTCATACTACTTTTCTTTTCTTTTCTTTTTTATTCCTGGCACCAGGGATCGAACTCGGGTCCTTACACATGGAATTGCAAGGCAGGCGGTGGAACCACTGAGCCAAATCCCCGGCCTCATCAACAAGCTCCCCTACGACTGTGCCGTGAATATGCAGACCCATACTCTCACCCACGGACACGGTCTCCTCCACTACCTGTGTGTCAGAGCCTTCAAAGTCACCTTCAGTGACACACTCTGGCCACAGTTTCCTCCAGGCTGACTTTAGAGTCCTGTAAGTGACATCTTCTGAGGCTTTGTCAATGAGGCCGATGCAGTGCAAGACATTAAGCTGTTTCTTCCAGCCTTCTCCTTCTTCTCTTCTCTTTCGTACCGGGGATCAAACTCAGGGCCTTGTGCTTACGAGGCAGGCCGCGGAACCACTGAGCTAAATCCCAGGCCCAGAACTCTTTAAGAGTCAGGACGTCTCCTCAGTGACATTAAAACACTTGGTGAAGAGAACCTTTGTGTATAGCTCTTTGAAGTTGCAGATCAATGCTGGTCTACCAGCTGCAGAAGTAAGTGTGTTGTGGGGAGGAACTTGACCTCAGCAGCCTTATCATCCACCAAGGCTGCAGGTGTGCTGGGGCACCGTCCAGCAGAAGGCACCTTTCAGGCAGCTGGTTGTCACAAAGATATTTCTTCTTTTTTTGTTTGTTTGTTTTTTGTTTTTTTGTTTTTGTTTTTGTTTTGTTTTGGTACCAGAGATTGAACTCTGGTCCTTGCACTTGCAAGGCAGGCACCTGAACCACTGAGCTAAATCCCCCACCCACAAAGATATTTCTTAACAGTGAGTGCCAGCATCTCACACAGCCATTCCATGAACAGGTGCCTTGTGACCCAAGCTTTTGCAAGGCCACATGACAGGCTGTCTGGCCTTGTCCACGCTGTTTCTTGAATGCCTCTGGGGTCTGAGACTGGTCTGCCAGTAGTGGTTTAATCTTTAGATCGTTTGCACACAGCAAAAGGGTCAATCTGCCCTTCATGGGCCTGTGTCCCAGCAGTGCCTTTTCTTGCTGTATGATGGAGGTTCTGTTCTGCATCCCCTCCAGAAGAGCACTGTTTCATCACAGTTAACATCTATTGAGCGATGTATCCTTCTGCCTTCATGTATTCTGCAAATTCTTTCTTTTTGACTTTTACAGAGGCCTTGTCAAGGCTGGAAGCCTCATCATATCTTACCACACTGTGAATGTGCTTTCTCTGGTGGAATTTATCAAACCACCCTCTACTGGCTCTCAACTCAACACTTGCACTCATAAAGGGGTTTTTCTTGCAGTAAATCACTGTGCAATTTCCTGGCGTTTTCACAGATGACAGCTTCACTAACACTATCACCTGTGAGTTGTTTCCCATTCAACCACACTAATGAAAGTTTTTCCACCTCTTCCAACACTTGTGTCCTCTCATTAGCATGATTACTCCTTTGCCACATCAGCTCCTTTGATAGCCAACTTTATTTTTAAATGTAGTTGAGATTGTTGACTCCACCATCTTGTACTATGAGGTCAGATCAGTCACAGAAATACCACACACGTGCTTTCCTACACTTTCCTTCTTCAATTCAACAGTACTTTTCTTCAAAACCTTCTTCTTACCATTCTTTATTGCTCTGCGCATTCTGATTACTTTCATTACTGTTCTTCATGTTCTTGTCACCTTTATTACTGCTCTGCATTTTCTTTTTACCACCATGCTTGCTCTGTACTCTCCTTGGAGCTATGCTGGATTGACTAACACTGTACAGTTCTGCAGGTGCTAAAAAGCACACAAGAAGCTTCACAGCAAGTGTGCACAGTCTGTGAACGTGATCCCAGCTAGAGTAAGCCATGATCATACATCAAAGTGAGGAAAATGTCTGAGTTCTTGCTCATACCGGGAAGATGACCATGGTCACGTTCGTCACCTGATAAGGCATTCATGAATGAAAGCAAAAATTTCCTAAATGCTCCCGTTCACAAACTAATTTGTTCACAGATAGAAGTGCTCATGAACGGAAGTATTATGGTGCTAATAAAAATAAAATTTAAGAAGAGCATTGTAAAAGAAAAAAATCTATACTTAAGTGTAGCAAAGGGTACAGATTGAATCTTCAGTTTCCTTGAACACCATCAAATTTGACATGGAGTGGAATGTCTAGCTTGACTCCTATCCATATTATTCACCTCTCTTTGCACGTTTTTGCTTTTGTTTTGGTGACCATTTCTTTCTGACATTTCCATCGTGTCAAAACTATTAACTGATATCAATCTTATTTATGAGGAAGACCAAATAAACATTGTTACACTTGAAAAAAAACATTGAGAGCTGGAGACAGGGCTCCGTGGCAGAACATGATCTTAGCATGCTCAAGACAACACTGCAAAGGACAAAAGCCAAACAGAAACCAAAAACAATGAAACAATCCTTATTAATAAAAAAAGGGGTGGACTTTTGTTGCATGAAACGACATGGATGAATCTCACAATGATCATGTTGAGTGAATGAAACAAAGCAAAGGAAATGTTGTATGATAGAAAAATCTAGAAAATGCAAACAAGTCCACAGTGATAGCACATCAGTCGTTGCCAGAGGTGAGGTGAGATGTGAGGAGGGCAGGAGGGAAGAATTATAAGAGCCACTACCTTATATGTTCACTGCCTTAATTTTGGTGATGGTTTCATGAAGATATTCAGTAAAATCTTGGATTGCAAGTAACTTGTTCTGGGAATGTTCCACAAGATGAACAAACATTTCTACTAGATTTTAACTTGATAAATGAGTGATGTCCTGCCTTACGAGTGGCATGTGACACTTAACGTCACACGATCACAATTGAGCTAGTGGTTCTTTCTCTCTCTCTCTCTCTCTTTCTCTGCAGGATTGTGGGTGAATGTCTCCCAACAGCAAGAAGTTATGGATGTTGTCTGGAGAGAAGAAAACAGAAAATGGCAGAGGAATCTTCACTTCAATTGAGATTAGAGAAATAAGTAAAATGTGGGAAATAGTGCAAAATTTTGTAGAAAGGCACCACTGAATAAGACTACAGACGTGCAAGTGATGAATCTGTTTAACAACAATGCAATACCACATTTCCTTGAAATCTTCAGAAGGAGGCAAAAGGATAGGTTCCTTCTTCAAGTTGGCTGAAAATAAAGATTCCATTGGGTCGATATGTAGCAGTAATTCAATTAGTGATACTGAAAGGGACCCTACACTCTTGTCCCTTGTCTCCTCTCTCTTGTCGCCTTCACACAAGCCACAGCAGTTTTCAAAGGAAAGTGCCGGTTAATTTATTTTTCTTTATGTTTTGTACTTTCTCTATCATTTTATATTATATTACAGTATTGTAGTCATTTTTATGTGAATTTGTGGGATGAATCTGAGTTTATATTATTTTTATCCAGAAATTTGCACTGATATAGAAATGCTTTGGATTACAACCATGTTTCTGGAATGAATTATGTTCACAAACCAATATCTATCTATTTTTCTATCTATCTATGATACATAATATAACATATACAGATATGTTTATTATGTGATATTATATATATTACATATATGCTATATTACATAATATATATGTTATATTATTAATATAGTATATGTTCTATTGTGTAATATAGTATGTATTATATTATGTTTATATCTCTCTCCAGAACATCAAGTTGTGCAATTTAAGTGTGAAGTATCCTGTACATTAATTATACCTAAAAGAAGCTGTTAGACATAAGATTTAAAAATAGAACATTGGTAGATAATGTTGGTTCATTTACTCATTTATTTGCCTTTTCTCTCACCAAACAGAACTACGTGTCTAGCTGAGTGTGACAGCACACATCTGTAATCCCAGCACTTGGGAGGCGATGGTAGTAGAATCACCAAGAATTCCAGGCCAGCCTGGGCTACACAGTGAGACCCTGTCTCAAAAAAATAAAAACAAAACAAAGCTTAATATCTAATTGGTCCAGAAGATTAAAGAAAAGCAAGGGATGAGATAGTCTGCCTTGCAGGGTCATAGGGAGTCAGGCAATGACAGTTCTGTGTGATATTTCTGTTGGATGTACCCATAGGAAGCTAGAGAAATACTGGGATTTGTCTGTGCATATTGGGGAAGGCTGAGATCTAGAAGATGAGGAAGAACACATGGGTGGTAAGGAACAGTAGCATTCCTGTTTGGGTTTGGTTTTGGTATGTGTGCTGTTGGGAGTTGAACCCAGGGCCTCATGCGTGGTAGGCAAGTGCTGTCCCACCGAGCTGCACCCTCAGCCCCGCTTTCTGTCTTTAAGAAGGCCTGGGATGAACAAACAAGGCCTGGTTGTAGAAGAGCAGATTGTGGAGGAGCGGCAAGAGGCGTGTTCTGAAAGGGGCAGGGTAACTAAGTAGGCACTGATCACTAAAGGCCCAGAAAGATCCGATGGAGAACTTGATTCTGACAGTAAAGGCCTATGGGGCCAGAGAGGGTTATGAAGCAAGGGAGAACAAGATCAGATGGCACAGCACAGGGGTGCAAGCAGGTTGAGTCAAGGAAGATTACTATCTTGTCCTTAGTTCAGCAATGGTTAGCAAGTTTAAGTAGCTCTACGCCCTGCTCCTAATTCTTCCTTCACCATTGGTCTGTCTCCAATTCTTCCTATCCCTGCCCCACTATTCCTTTCATTCTGCCCTTTTGATTGAATGTTTGTATTACCAACTGGTGGCCTCTCTTGCCTTCAGTTCTGCTTCTGCCTAAAGTTGAAGTTACTATTTGACACCTGCGGCTTAAAAACATTTTTCTAAAACTCTGATCTAACTTCTCACTTTTTATGTAGTCTGGGCTGGCTTTGGACTCACTATGTAGCCCAGACTGGTCTCAAATGGTAGTTCTGTTTCTGCCCCAGCCTCCTGAGCGCCAGGATCACAGGTATACAACGCCATGCCTGGTGACCCGATTCTCAGCCTCCCGCCTTGCACCCTGTCCACACTGTGCGTTCCCAGTAATGGCAGTCACTATAATGCACTCAGAGTGAAGGTGTTCACTACCTGTCAGGAACTGCACTCAGCACCTTGGTTATTTATTCTTTTCATGCAGCGCTGGACATTGAACCCAGGCTCTTCTGCACACCAGGTCAGCGTGCTGTACCTCTGAGCTACGCCCTGAGCCAGCACTTATTTTCATCTCTTTAAATCTTTCCAGTGCATTACTGCTGCTACTACTACTACTACTACTACTACTACTACTACTACTACTACTCAGATGAAGAAAGTCTAGCAATAGATCTGAATAATAATAATAGGTCAACTAGTAAGTATAGTTTTCTTTTCTTTTTCCTCTTCTTTTTCTTCTT
>NW_022900926.1:69406141-69428407 GCF_012274545.1 Fukomys damarensis
TTTTTTTTTTTTTTTTTTTGTACTGGGGATCAAACTTAGGACCTTGTACTTGTTAGCAGGGAGCTCTGCTGCTGAGCTACATCCACAGCCCATAGTTATAATTTAATGACCTGTCACAAACAGACAAAAAAAACCTTAAAAATAAATTTGAGTAGGGAATAATTGTTTTGGGGGGGAAGTGATGGTACTGGGGATTGAACCCATGGCCTTTGCACAGATCTACATCCCAGGCTTTTGTGTGTGTGTGTGTGTGTGTGCGTGTGTGTGTGTCTGTGAATATCACCCTAAGTCACTAAGTTTTGGGCATGAACTTGCAATCTGCCTGCTTCACCTTCCCATAGTGCTAGGATTACAGGCATGTGCCACCATATCCAACCATGAATAGCACTTTTTACTTGACAGGTCAGTTACTAAAGAACTGGCTCTCCGAACAAAAACATGGCAAGTGTTTAAAGGAAACAATCAGTTTAGGTTAGAGAATAGCTCAATTTGTTGTCAGGTAGTTGAAAAGTTTGCTTGGATGAATTTTGGTAAATTTTGATGAAAAAAAAAATGCCTCCCTCCCCAACTTGAACCCAAGCCCTTTAATGTGCTAGGCAAACACTCTACCACTGAGCTGCACTCTCAGCCCCTCTTTAAAATTTTATTTTGAGATGACTCTGATAAATTGCTAGGCTGGGCTCAAACTTGGGATCCTCGTGCCTCAACTTCCAGAATAGTTGGGATTGCAGGTATATGCCACTGAGCTCCATTTAAACTGGTCCTTTCTTTCTATCAAAAAACAACAACATATCCATTGTGCTATAGTATGGAAGCTGGCTATGAACTTTAGACATGCTGATCTTGAATATGGTCAGTGTTTATTGTTATTCAGAGAACCATTAAGTGTGTGGAAATAAGAAGTTATGGGCCAGAAAACAAAGGTTTAAATCATAGCTAATTCAAGGAAAAAGCAGATCCTAAGCTTATTAATGTAGGCCATAAAAACATCTATCAGTTATTGTAGATTAAATCTAAGACAGGAATAAATGGGCCATTTGTCTAGGAGGCAAATGGCATGCAACTGGGGCTATTAATTAGAAGGGCTAAATGTGTAGGGGAAGTGGGAAGGGTAGTGGAAAGGTAGTAAGGGAAAAGAAAAAAATGAGAAAATGGAAAAATGGAAATAAAGTATTTGTAAATAGGGAAGGGAGGAGGGGGTGAAGGGAGGGCAGGGGCAAGGGGAAAAATGAGAACCAAGACCTGTCACGTAAAGGTACAAGATCCCAATGATGAATGTAACTGTACTGTGTACCTAACATGTACCAATAAACTCAATGAGAGAGAAAAAAAAATTAAAAGTGTCATTTCCCCTCAGTGGTTCCTAGAGATTCCAGTTAACCTGGAAAGCTGTAACCCATTAAATGGGTGCAGTGCTAGGTAGCAGAGGCCAATGACAGAGTGGTAAAAGAACTTAACAGGACCAGAGCAAAGAGAAGACAAGTTTGTTTAGATACTCATGCACTGCCTAGAGGGACAGCTGGCCAGATGGGGAGATCAACAGTGCTGGTTTTAAAGGGGAAAGTGTGTTATGGATAGAGCAGCCTGGACACAAAGACAAGGGGAGAAAGGCTAGGGAGGATGGGCCATGCACTCTAAGTCTCCTTTGGGCTGGAGATGGTGCGAAATCCTTGTGAAAAGACACTGTTGGGGACAGGGCAACATGACTGTATGATTGTTATAGCAAGAAAGGTCCAAGGCTGTTGCTGTCATTTCTTTTCATTTCTTTCCTTAGTATATGTTTGCATTACACAATCATGACATGCATCTTGGGGAAGGGGTGTCACATCTTAACCATTTTTATTTCCCCTTCCCCTCCCCACCCTCCCAGATCCCCTTTCCATTTCCATAAAGTCTACCTCCCTATTTCCTATCATTTATCTTTTACTTTGCTCTTTAAGTTATTTGTGCTATGGGTCTTTCATATAAAAGAAACATGTGATATTTAACCTTTGGAGTCTGATTTATTTTACTTAATATTATGGTCTCAAGGTGCTTCCATTTTCCTACAAATGCCTCACATTTATCCTTCATTATGGTTGTATAGTACTCATACACACACACACACACACACACACACACATACTCTCTCTCTCTCTCTCTCTCTCTATATATATATATATATATACACACACACACACACACACACACACACATATATATACCACACTTTCTTTATTCACTCATCTGTTGATGGGCTTATACGTTGCTTCCATAATTTAGCTATTGTGAATTATGCTGTTGTAAACATGGGTATGCATGTATGACTATTTATATGATGTATTTAACTCTTTTAGGAAGATAGCCAGAAGCGATACAGCTGGGTGAAATGGAATTTCTATTTTCAGGGTTTTTTTTTTTTGAGAGATCTCCATCCTTATTCCCACAATGGTTGTATTAAATTACATTCCCCTAACAACATAGAAGGGTTTCTTTTTCCCTACAACTTTGCCAGAATTTCTTTTTCTCAGCTCTTGATAATAGCCCCCCCCGCTTTTGGCATAAGATAGAATCTCATTGTTTCTTTGTTTTGCATTTCCCTAAATGGCCAAATCTGTGGAATATTTTTCATGTATTTGTTGGCCATTTGTACTTCCTTTGAGAAGTGTCTATTCATTTCAACTGCTATTTTTATGGGATCTTTTATTCATTGGGTTCTAATTTTTTTCTAATTCTTTATATAGTCTAGATATTAGTACTTTGTCCAAGGAGTAGCTGAAAAATTTTTCTCCATTCTGTAGGTTGCCTCTTCACGCCATTGGTTGTTTCCTTTGCTGTGTAGATGCTTTTAAATTTGTTGATTCTTGGCTTTATTTCTTGTGCAATTGGGGTTCTGTGCAGAAAGTCTTTGCCTATACCTATGTCTCTAAGAGTTTTACCTACTTTATCTTCCAGTAGTGCTTGTTTTAACATTTAGTTCTTTGTTCTATTTTTATTTTATTTTAGCACAAGTTGAGAGGTACAGATCTAGATTCATACTTCTGCATGTGGACAGCCAGTTTTCCTAGAACCATTTGTTAAAGAGACTATCTTTCAGGCTGGGTATGTAGCTCAGTGGCACCAGGCCTGCCTGAAAAGTTTGAGATCCTGAGTTTAATCCCTGGTACTGATATAGCTCAGTGGCACCAGGCCTGCCTGAAAAGTTTGAGATCCTGAGTTTAATCCCTGGTACTGGTGGCGGGGGAAGCTCTCTTTCCTCTGCTATGTTGTTGGCACCTTTGTCAAAGATCAGATTGCTGAATGTGTCTGGGTTTGTTTCTACATCCTCAATTCTCTTCCACTGATCCTTGTGTCTGTTTTTGTGCCTGCATTGTGCTGTTTTTGTCATGTGTTTTGTAATATAACCTGAACTCTGGGCTTGTGATGTCTATGGCTTTGCTCTTGTTACCCAGGGTTGCCTTTGCTTTTGTGGGTCTCTTCTGGTTCTTTATGAATTTTAAGATTGTTTTCTCTACTGTGAAAAATGCTGTTGGCATTTTAAATGGAATTACATTAAATCTATGTATCATTTTTGGTAATGGGGCCATTTTGGGAATATTGATTGTGCCTATCTTTCCATTTTCTAATGGCTTCAATCTCTTCTTTCAGAGTACTATAGTTTTCATTACAGAGATCTTTCATTTCCATGGTTAGGTTAATTCTTAGTGTTTGTTTGTTGATTTGTTTTTTAAGCTATTGTGATTTCTGGTTTGTTTCTTTCATGGTGGGCTTATTATCGGTGTGCAGGAATGCCATTGATTTTTGTGCATTGATCTTATATCCTACCAGTTTGCTGAATATAGTAGTTCTAAGAATCTCCTGACAAATTTGTTTTGGGTCTTCTGCAAACAGCTCATCTTGAAGCAGAGTACTTGACTCCAGTTAGGGTCAAATGGCCTCTCCGGGGTCACTAGTACTCTGCTGGCAGAAGGGGAGAATCCAAGTGACAAACTTTGATTTTGAACGGGTACCTGCAGTCCATTTCTCCAACTGAAAAATCACATGCAGAAACGTGGCTTGCCCTTTCTTATTTTTGGACGACTCTGCTCCTATTACACATCAGAGCAGGCTTCAATTTTTGTCAAGTGTAATGGTGGGTGAATTTTGGAGTGCTGAGTTGAATTAGCAAGAGGGATATCCCAGTCCAGTTGATAGGTGAGTATGTGGATCCAGAACTTAAGGATACAGGATGCAAACAAACTCAGATTGTGCATTCACGAAAATTCCTACAAAACGGAGGCCATACATCATGATTTAATCGCAGGTGAATGTAAGCATCATAAACGGCTGACAGTGTCTATTATCTTCACCGCTCATACATCCACTACCTACATGTGCTACTTGTACCCATTGTTTCACAGTGAACTTTACAAATCAGAATTTGATAAAGGTAAGGATGCTCTTTGGTTCAGCGCTTCGGGCCAATTTGAGAATGTGGAGCATAGTTTAGCAAACGCTAGGGTCTGTATCAGTCAGCAGCAATGCACATTTTTTGTGTGTATCAGGGATCAAACTCGGGACGCTGTGCTCGCGAGGAGAGCGGCGGATCCACTGATCGATATCCCCGGCGCACTGGCGATGCAATTTTTAAAAGAAAGAAAGGAAAGGAAGGCAAGGCGAAAGCGCTGCGGGAAGGAGGCGGGCCGCCCGGAAGCCGCCGCACTTGCGTTCCGCAGCCCTCAGCGGTCTGCGCAGGCGCACAGGCGGCCTCCTCAGGGCGAGTCCCAGGCCGCTGGGTGCTTTCCTTTTCTGGGTGGTGTTGCGAGCTCAGGTAAGGGTTGTGCCTGCCGCTGAGGGTGTTTGCAGGCCTGCTTTGAAGGAAGATGACGTGGTCACAAACAGTTTTTGGAATTTACCCCTTTCTACCCCGTCAGCTTTTCTAACATTTCAGACGTGTACCAAGAGATCCCCATATAATCCCTTCAGACTGAGTCCCCTTTGCTGCTGGCGGGGAAGGGGCAAGCGTTGTGTGGCAGACTACGTGGCGACCAAGCTCAAATTAATAATCCCCGCTCTGGCCGGCTTTATTTTAACCCTGAATGTGGAGGGAACGACCCAGTACTGCCGAGCAGAATTAGTCGAATAGATCCCAGCCGTCAGAGACCCCCACGGGTCCCCAGGGGTAAATCCCGTTTAAATTGCACCCTGCGTCAGCACCCTGACGAGCACCGCCCCCGACCCCCCAGGGGCCAGTTGAATCTCAGTGTCTAAAAGTGGAAGCTTATGTGCAAATATCTGGATTATTTTGAGAAGTTACAAGATCTGGCCACAAGTTCCTGCCTGTCCCCTTGAACTGATTTCAGTCTCCACTTTGCCACAGCCCTTCTTACCCCACAGGTGTCCTGCCTGACTTCTGCTTTGCTTGGGTGGTGTAAGAGGATTTATGCAAAACAGCTCAGAGTACCAAGCAGCTGGGTGTGTGCTTTGTGCTTAAGATGTTCCTTATTCCTACTTATTTTTTCTTAGTAAAGTTCAGTCACCAGCGATATAGAGATTTGTCCTTTTACTACAATTAAATTCATAAAAATATTTTTCTTGAAAACTTGATTGCATTGTTTTATGATAAACAATTTCTTAAAAGAAAGCATCTTAACATGTTGCACAGGCTACCCTTGAATTTATGGGTCCAACAGATCCTCCTGTCTCAGCTTCCCAAGGAGTGGGGATTACCACCAAACCTGACTGAGAGAGGACAAGCTGTAATGAAATAGTGTAGTCAGTACAATGTATTAACCCTCATTACTCTTGACTAGATTTTACAAAAGTGAAAACTGTATTTGCCTTAATAACTGCTGCGTTTCACCAGTAAAATATAAACTTCCTGAAGGTGGGGCATTTTGCTTATTTTGGGCTTTTATTTTGTTGAGGAATTGGCTCTTATTTTGTTCAAGCATTTGCCAAGCATGCCTGCTTGGAAGTTAATGATTTGTTCCATGTATGAAAGAACTTTAAAGGTATACCTTATTTTACAAGTTGTGATTGAATATATGTTGAATGTTTAAATTTTAAAAAATGTATCACAGTAAAAGACACATTGCCATTGGTCCCCCCAAAACTCCTCGTCACATTGAACACGTCTATGACATTGTTCCTGCCATTTTCTAAAGCAGTTCTGTGAGTCCTGTTTTGTGAGTGTCTTTAGAAAGTGTGATTAAAAAATATGGTGAATGCTGGTACCGTCCTCTAGTGGAAAGACAGGGTGGTCAAAACCTGTG
Source organism: Fukomys damarensis (assembly GCF_012274545.1). Classification (NCBI taxonomy): domain Eukaryota; kingdom Metazoa; phylum Chordata; class Mammalia; order Rodentia; family Bathyergidae; genus Fukomys; species Fukomys damarensis. The sequence continues at coordinate 69,412,375 of NW_022900926.1, forward strand.
TCCTTTTCTGCAACTGTATGACTCATGGCTCCTTCCCAAAAGTTAAAATGACCACAACAGGTAAACGTTTTGAATCAATGCAGGACATCAGAGCAGCCACAGCCGTGACTAAAGGAACTCCCAAAGAAGTTCTTCCAGAACCGCGTCAGGAAGTGGCAAAAATAATGGGATAAGTATGTTCAAGGTGAAGGGGGATATTTTAAGGGGGATTAGTGGCAATGTTTCTATTACTGTTATTTTTTTAAATTAAACATTTCACCAGGTGTGGTGATGCACACCTGTAATCTCAGCACTCTGGTGGCTGAGGCAGGAGGATTGCCTCGACTTCAAAGCCAAGCTGGGCTACATAGCGTGTTCAAGTCCTGCCTGAACTGCACGGCAAGAGCCTGCCTCAGAAAAACAAAAAAGACAACACGTACACGTAAACACACACTGTAATTTTCAATCACACCCTATATGTAACAGGCATACTTCTGAAGATTCTCTCAGTGGCAAATGCTTGGAGATCTTTCTGTATTTATGGTATGGGGTGTTGAACCTAGGGCCTCCACACTTTGCTACATCCCTGACCCTTTTATTTTTAAACTTTGAGACAGGATTTTGCTGAGTTGCTAAATTCCCTAGGGTAGCCTCAAACTTGTGATCCTCCTGCCTCAGCCACCCAGAGTGCTAGAATTATAGGCAAGTACCACCAGGCCTCCTGCCTTTTGTATGTATTTTTAAATTTTTTTTCCCCAGTGCTGGGGAATCAACCCAGACCCCCCCCCACACACACACACACTAGGCAAGCTCTCTACCACTGAGCTACATACTCAGACCTGCTTATATATTTGTTGTTCTAAATTGTTAAAAGATTTTGCTGTGAAAGGGAACTAGAATATTGGTGCACCAAAGCCCTCATCTGAAATGAACTTGTACTTGTGAATTGTCAGGCAGTGCTTATACTAGAATATTTTCTTATTATGTGCTAGGATCTGGAAATGTTGGTTAAGCTTGGAATTTTCGGTATTGTTTTTGTTTTTAGAGATCCAGAGATTCCGGTGGGGATCCAGTGAGAGACAGACCCCAGGTTCTTTCCCGACAAGGAGCAGCCTTACTCTCAGAGCTTCCGAGGGCCTGATCTTTGGGAAAGGACTGATGGCTGCTAGGCTAGGTTGGAAACGCTGGGGTCTCCTGCAGACTGTGACAAGCGGTAGCCTCTTCTTGTTTCCCCGGGGCCATTGTCCCCAGAGGGGAGTGGGAAGCATTCTGGACCCTGAGATGAGAGCCTTCGTGGAGGAGAACACCGAAGTCACTAGCAGTGGCAGCCTTACCCCTGAAATCCGATTGCGGCTTTTGACCCCCAGATGCAAGTTCTGGTGGGAGAGAGCTGACCTGTGGCCCCATGGCGATCCTTACTGGGCAATCTACTGGCCAGGAGGCCAGGCCCTGTCTAGGTACTGTCCTATCAAGTTGGGAACCTTTAAGGCTGTCACAGATCCTTTCTCCTTTCAGCATCTCCAACTTACGTTCTCCTGCCCCACACAACAGCAAAAGTCCAAATTTATGGAGACCTGCACTGACCCAGACTTGTCTGTGGTGGGAGTATCTGCCCATAGGCCAAAGGGAAAGGTTTGGCTTCCAGGAGGACTTCCAGAAAAGCTGCCTAAGTACAGTAATCACAGTTACCTAGGTGGCTGAGACATGAGGACTGCAAGTTTGAGGCCAGCCTGGGCAACTCAGTGAGATTCTCTCTCAAAATTGAAAAAAAAAAAAAAGCGTTGGGGTTATAGTTCAGTGGTATAAGACTTGCCTGGAAAGGCAAACTTGGGTTCAATCTCCAGTTCTGGAAAAATATAATTTAAAAAATTGCCCCCTCAAATCCCAAAGTCTTGTAATTCCTTTTTCTTTCTTTTCCTCTCCCTCAGTATTCTAGGATTGAACCCAGGGCATTTATAATAAGCTACGTCCTCAGCCCCTTGTTTAATTTTTAATTTTGAGACAAGATCTTGTTGAGTTGCCCAAGCTGGCCTCAAACTCCTGCTTCTGCCTCCCATTGTGCCGAGATTAAGGGTGTGCACCCCCATGCCCAGCTTGTTTTCTTTTTCTTTTTTTCCAGCTTTAATTGAGTTTATTGGTACATTTTAGGGATACAGTACAGTTACAAGTCTTGGTTCTTATTTTTTCCCCTTGTCAGCTTGATTTCTTATTTAGAGAAGTTTAGCCTTTTTTTTTTTTTTTGTACTTTGTGGCATAGTTTTACCTCCTTATCCAAGTTTATCAATGCATTTCCCCAAATATAGATCCCGCCCCATGAGAAATTGTCAGGCCAGCTCTCAAAATGTGAGGCGTCTGAGAGATCTAGAAGTCACACACTGTGCTTAGGTTGTGGGTATGGCCAGCACTGAGTTCCCAGACGGCACCTACAGACCCACTCCTGCCACCCTGCTTTAATCCTGTCAGCCGCCCCTCATGGCTGCTTCTCCGTGGAGCAGAAAGTGTGAGTGGGGCCATTCAAGGCTTCTCTCTTCTCTGGGTTCGTTGACGTCTCAAGTGAACTCCAGGTGCAGATCGGCATGTTTAGGGTCCCCCCGCCTTTCATCCCCTGTGCCACCAAGTCTTGGGGCATTTGCTCACATAGTCACACCATGCTTTTTATTAAAACACGGCCTCTGAAGCCGAGGCCAGAGCTTTTAGCATGTCGATGTGGTCTTGGCTGGAGCACTGATGGTGATTTAATCTGGTTATGCCTTGAAGTTATAGAACTGTGAAACGAGGAGGATAAGGGACTTCTGTTTCACACCAGTGGTGTGGCTTACAAAGTCCAAGATGTATGGAGGGTTATTTTGTGAAGACTAGGATAGGGTGGGATCTTGCTTAATTGCCCAGGCTGGCCTTAAGCCTTAAACTCAGATCCTCTTGTCACACTCAGTCTTTTGTGTAGCTAGGATTAACAGGTGTGTGCTGTTGTGCTCTGGCAATATATAAAAATATATATGCGTATTCCGCGCCCCCCCCAGTACTGTGCCACCTACCCTGTATATAGTTTTAAATGTAAGCATAGAGGTTTGTTGGAGGGGAGGACTCTGAGAACTAGAAAGTTTTTCATATGGTATTGAACACTTTTAACTTTCTGATTGTCGTAGTGCCAGATTTTCAAGCTTTAGTTACATCATATTTTAAAGATGCTGACATTTTAAATGATGTCTGTTAAAGCGATTGTGTATCAACTTGAAATGTCATCAACCTCCTGAAGAGGCTGAGTTAGAGATCATACACTCGTGGCCCATAGTTGTGTTGTATTTGGCCCATACTTTGTAATTTTTTGGAAAATTACTTTCTAACACTTACAACTTGAGAGATTTTATGTAAGACTTCACTTTGCTTTGAAAAACAGGGTACTAACAATGGTATCCTTCACGTATTTATTTATGTTTTGTGTATGTGGGATTGAACCAGGGCCTCTCACATGCTAGGCAAGTGCTGCAGGGCTGAGCTACATCTTCAGCCCTTTTTAAAATTTTATTTTGAGACAGGGACCGACTAAGTCACGAAGTTGTCCAGGTAGCCTCAAACTTGCAGTTTTCCTGCTTCAGCCACCCAAGTACCTGACATTACAGGTATGTGCCACCACTCTAGACCCAATAGCACTGTGGTTCGGTGAGCCAACAATCAGTTGAAGACAAGCAGCACCTTCAGAAAGGGTACTGACACTCCTACTTTCCCAGAGTCCCCACTGTTCTTATTTCTTAACTCCTATTTTTCTACCTCTTAGACCAAATGTCATCTGACATTTATTATTTCAGCATTTCTTCATCCGTTACCCCCTGTTTGGTCCAAATTCCTTGGTCGAACTGTGCTTTGTTTTGTGCCTTACCAAAGAGGAGACTGTAGTGCAACTCACATGTCAAAAGTCACTCTGTAGGGTTGGGTGTGATGGTACACGCCTATGATCTCTGCACTCCAGAGGCTGAGGCAGGAGGATCACCTTGAGTTTGAGGACAGTCTGGGCTACTTAGTGAGTTCAGTGCCAGCCTGAACTACAAAGCGAGACCCTGTCTCACCCCCCCCTGCCACCAAAAAGTCACTCTATGAGGGCCAGGTGCGGTGGTGTGCCTCTGTAATCCCAGCAGTTGGGAAGCTGAGGCAGGAACATCACAAATGAAGGCTGCCATGGGCAATTTAGTGAGACCCTGTCTCAAAATTTTAAAATAACAAAGGACTGGGGATGTAGATCAGTGATAGTGTCCCTGGGTTTCATCCACAATACAGCCAAAGAACAATTAACCAAGAAAACAAGAACACAAAGAAACAAACCAAGGGGGAAAAATATCACTCTGTGATACACAATCAAAAGGATACAGTAAATTTGGATGTAATTTACTTGGTCCTACTGGTAGCAGTATTTGTCAGTCTTAGCTCCTGGCATTTAGTAGTTTCTGGATTATGTTTTTTGTTTGTTTGTTTGTTTTTGTTTTTTGAGACAGGGTCTCACTATGTAGTTGAGACTGACCTGGAACTTACTGTGTAGCCCCGGCTGGTCTCAAACTCACAGCGATCCTCCTGCCTCAGCCTCCTGAGTGCTGGGATTACAGGTGTGCACCACCATACCCGGCTTCTAGATTATGGTTTAAGTGCCCAAAACTCTTATTTCCAGTGTTGGGGTTCAAACCAGGACTTCATGCCTACTAAGTAAGCCCTCTACCAGTGAACTACACTTTTAGTCCTATTTTTTTTTTTTTTTTTTTTTTTTGTTTTTTAGTGAAGCCAGGCATGGTGGCACAGACCTGTAATCCCAGCACTTTAGGTGGTTGAGGCAGGAAGATTGACAGTTCAGACTCACCCTCAGGCAACCTAACCACTTAGCAAGACCCTGTCTCAGGGGGAAAAAAAAAAGGAGGGGTGGTGGGGATGTGGTCAGTGAGAATGTCCTGGGTTCAATCTGTAGTACCCCAAAAAGAACAAGCAGAAAAGCTGATTTGAAGCACATGATTAGTATGGGGCTGCTCTTTCAGTTGCTGAACGGAATGACAGTTGTCCTCACCACCTCTGCCATGCATGGAAGATTGGCCTGTGTTTCAGTGTGGTCCAGGGTAACTTACAAATTGGACCAAGTTCATCTGCCAGATTCTACTTCTTTGCCCTTTCTGTTCACGAATATCTATATCATCTATATCTATATCTATATCTATATCTATATCTATATCTAAATCTATATATATATATATATCTATATCTCTTACTGACCTTTTTCCCTCTCCCTGATATACATCTTGTCCTTTCTTTCTAACTTAGGTATCTTTTGGATAATCCAGATGTTGTCAGGGGAAAATCCGTGTTGGATCTTGGGAGTGGATGTGGAGCTACAGCTATTGCTGCTCAGATGAGCGGCGCATCGAGGATCTTGGCCAACGACATAGACCCTGGTGAGGATTTTATGTCTAAAAATGTGTGACGCTTATCTTCTTGTTTTCTCAGGATAAGTATGTATAGGCGCTCCGGTGCAAGAGTTTACGGCTGTGTGTGTTTGTCATCTGCTATTGTGAGTGTTCAGTGGGACATTGTGTGTGGGAGTCTTATCTGAGGCCTCAGCTGATAAATGCATTTTTTCCTAGGAAGAATAGCATTTATATTTCCCAGGCCTCCTGGAGGGACACCACCCTGGGAGTGCTGATGTTAGTTTCTGAGTTAGGTGATTCCCCTGAAATATGGAAGAAATGTTTATGTGACCCCAAACTCAGTTTAAGCGAGGCCTGTGTCTTTGTGGGAGACTTATATTGGTTTGGACCGGAATTGGGACAAATAGGTTTTTATTTCATCTCATTGTCTTCTGGTCCACCCTTACACTGATGATTCAGCCCTTAGGAGCCCTTGCTTTATGTGGGGGGGGGTCTCAGTTCTAACACGCTGCCTTGCTAATAGCCACAGGCTTGTTTCCCTGTCCACAGGAAAAAACAAACAAAACACTGCAGACATCCTAGGATTGTTAAGAGTGAATCTTCTCAAACCCCAACATTTCCAGGTGTTCTGCATTGTTTCTTTTGTTTTTAGAATATCTAGACATGTACTTGGAGATTGCAGTATATAATGTATATTAGCATAAAATTTCAATTTCTTGATCCAAAAAAGAAAAACCCTATGTTTAATACAAAGGAAAACAACATCACGAGGAAGTTTTAAAAAGTATTTAGGTTAATCAGCGGGGGATCAAAACAGTCTGTGGTGTGTCCAATGTACCAATTCATCTTATGCTTTTGTACAGTTGCAGGAATGGCTATTACACTAAACTGCGAATTGAATCAACTCAGTCCTTTTCCCATTTTAACCAAAAACATTCTTAGCGTGGAACAAGATCAGTGGGACCTTGTCGTCCTTGGAGATATGCTTTATGATGAAGCCCTGGCCGACAGTCTTCACGGGTGGCTGAAGAGGTCCACTTGGACCTTCGGGACTCAAGTGCTCATCGGCGACCCTGGCCGGTCCCCATGCAGTGGGCACAGCATTTGGCATGAACTGCGCAAGGTGGCAGAATACTCACTTCCAGAGGCCACTAAGCAGCAAAACAACGGGCTGACAAGTAGCGCAGTGTGGGATTTCCAGCCTTGAGCTGTCAGAGTGCTTGTAAGTATCAATGTTTGCTTTGGCCTTAATCCCCCCCAAAACATTTTCCCTTTAAGAAACACTCTCCCAGTCAGTGGCATATCTTGGTTCCCAAATATAAAGGTTTCAAGTTTTGTCAGTTGACCTCCGTCACAAACCAGTGCTGCATTTGTAAGGGTGCCAGCTGTGCAGATCTCCATCTGCAAATATTTGTCTAGTGTTACTGCTCCAGGGACATGATTATGGGAAGCAGTACCAATGGTGGTAGCATGTAATTCCAGGAGTGGGGAAGAATAACTATGGTACCACAATCTGTCTGTCTAGCTGGGGACTTTGTGGTACTGGAGATTAAACCCAGATCCTCAGGCAGGCTAGGCAAGTGCTATACCACTGAGCTACAACCCCATCTTATGATGTATCTTTGAATTAAACAAGCAAAATACAAAATATAGAATACTGGCTTTTTTATTCATAGTGCTGAGGTGTGCACTCAGGGCCTTATCACTGAGCTCCATCCCTAGTGAACTCACCTTTTTCTTCTTCTTTTTTTTTTTTTTTTTTTTTTTTTTTTTTTTCTGAGACAGGATCTTGATAAGTCACTGATTTGTCCACTCTGGGCTCAAACTTGTGATCCTCTTGTCTCAGCCTCCCAGAGTGCTGAGATTGTAGGTGTGCAATACTGTGCCTGACAGAATACTGGTTTTGTTTTTAAGTATAATATAGAGTATTTAGAGGTGAGGCCACTTTGTAGCTGAGAAATTTTTTCCCCAGGCTTTAATTTCTTTATGTATAAAATTGAACAGATCTCATCTCAATGATTATTGTATTAAATCAACATATAAGGTGCCTAATAGAGTACTGAGTACATGGTAAGGCCTCAACAGCTAACTGCAAAAGGTCATACTACTTAGTAAGTACCTGCACATAGTGTTCACATATTTTAGCTGCTACTAGTTGCTGTCACCTGATTTTTTTTTGTTCTAAAACTCTACCTTGGCTTCCAGTGATATGATAACAGAAAAAAGTCCATGGAGAGTACTGTTAAATCTCTCTCCAGTTGGATCCTGACGTACTTTTCTGTTCTTACAGTACTTGCCCCTTACCCACCAGAATTTTTGCAGTGCTTGCTCCCCATGCCCCCCTGCCTCAGTGCCTTTGCTCATGCTCTTTCTGCTTTTAGAAACTGTCATAATTGTGCTGCTTCTTCAGGCTGCCCTGCTGCTGCCCTATTCCCAGATGTACACTTATGGCTCAGGTTAAATTCAAGCTCCTCCATTGACGGGAGCAGGCTGGAACTAATGCCACCCTCTGTGTCACCACAGCACTTCACATTTAGCTGTGGGAAGTGTACGTTTTATCCTCATTATGGAAATGCACAGCCACGTTTTCCTCTTCCACTGGACAGAACCCCTGTGTTCTGCATATCTTTGCACATGCCTAAGTCCCTGACCAAGTTTCTCATAAGTAGAAACCTGAGGGAAATTATTTGGTGAGGTAATTGTTCATCTGAAGGAAATAATTTAAACAAATGATATCTGAAATGGAATGTCATTTCCTCTCACAACACTTAACCAGCCTCTAATCTACTCAGCAGACTGTGATGGGTGGAGGGGGTTTCCTGACCAGTGGTTGGGATTACTTTACCAGTGGTGGCGAACCTATGGCACATGTGCCACAGCAGACTGTTTGTTATCATTGAAAGCCCTAAAAGGTTCGCCATCACTGACTTATACTATAGAGTCAGTATTTGTGAATTTGTGCAAAGCTAAAATGTATTTGCAACCCTAAAAGCACAGCTCAAGGTACTTTCATAATCATGGATCTGTCCAAAGTGGGGAAAAACCAGAGCCTTGTATGTGTTCCACTGAATGAGGTGGAACAAGCCAGGCTCTGCCATCTTGTTTCAGCTCAGCCCTAACAAAGTGTTCTTTCCACAGTCTATTTTGTGCTGTGTTTTTCACTTTTGTGTGTGTGTGTGTGTGTGTGTGTGTGTGTGTGTGTGTGTGTGTGTGTGTGTGTGCGTGCTCCTTTTTTTGGGATTGCTCTTTAAAATGGTTCCCAAGCGAAGAGCTGGGAATGTGGCACACACATGTAATCCCACCACGCAGACTGAGGCAGAATGATTGCTACAAATCAAGGCCAGCCTGGGCTACATAGTGAGTTCGAGGCCAGCCTGACTATATTAGCGAGACCCTGTCCCAAAAACCAGAACAATGAAATGGTCCCCGAGCATAGACCAGAACGGCTGGTTAGTCTCCTGAGGCGAGAAGGGTCTAAGAAAACTCAAGGTCAGGTCATTCAGGCCTGTGTTACGTACAGTGTGGTTAGTCATGAGGTCCATGTTAATGATTCAGTAACCGGACACAGTGTCTAAATAGAAACACACATAAAACAAGGTTATGTGTTGATCAGTGGACAAAAACCGTGAAAAGGGTCTGACAAGTACCTAACTCTGTATGATCCCTAGAAAAACTAATTCAGGGTTCACAGTGATTTTATACACTAAAACTACCAGAAAACTGAAGCATCAACTGATTATATCAGATAAACCATGCAAGCACCCAGGAATACACTCTTGTAGTCAAGCCCCCAAATAAGGAAACAAAAATTGCCCTCCTTGGGCAGTAACACTGTGGAATCACTCACAGTCTTGCAAGAGCTTCGTGCTCTCCCGGCTGCCAACAAGAAGAAAGAAAAGGAATCAACAGGCCAGGGGCTGCCGTGGTGAAATGGAGGGATATCGCTATTTTCTCTTTGGAGAAATCTAATGTTTGAGAGCTACTTTACTATTTCCTGCCTCATACTTGCTTTTAACTATCTCGATTTAGGTAAGAGGCCTCAGAGGTATTCTGTGCAAGGCCTCTGGCAAGACCAGTGTATACCACTGTACATATCAGCTTGACATGACTGTAGCTGTGTTGATTGTAACCTCCATTTTGCCTAGTGGGTCACCCCAACTTGAATTCCAAGCCCTGTAGGATAAACACAGGCATTAAGATAGCCACGCATCTTTTTTTTTTTTTTGCCACCCATTGATACCAAGACTTTCTTAACTACATCTGACATATGAATAGTTTTGGCTTTTGCAAGGCTAGGGATCAAATCTTTGGTCCTTCACATGCTAGATGAGTGTTCCACTGTGGAGCCTGAGCTCCAGCCCACAAGTAAGTTTTTTTTAAGAAAGCCTGTGTACATTGCACTTGGCCGTACCCCACCTTTATTTAGCTTAACGTATAAACTCCTCCTCCTGCCTCAGTTTGTGGAGATCCTCAAGTTGTGCTGCCAGCAGATATAATGTCCAAAATTCCCTAATAAATTGCGTTGTGCAATCCTGGATTTTTCTGCCTTGTTCTTCATGTTCTTGGCACTTTCTGCCATTGGCAGCTGGTTTTTATACACTGGATCTTCCTGGAACAACCTGAAGACAACCCCAAGTCCCACTTTTCTAAGCAAATAACACATTCTGTAATTTATTAAAATTCATAAGGAATAAGACAATTTAAATACCACCAAATCATCCTAAAATTTGAAAATGCCTCATAAGTCACATTTCCCTTGCAAAAAGGTAACTTTGAGGCAAAAACAGCTTCTGGACATCAGTGTGAAACTGCTTCCCACTTTTGACAGACCTGCTGCCAACATATAAAATGGGGAGAAACTTAAAAAAAAGAGGTAACTCTACAATCAGGAACAAGGCAAGGATGCCCATTATCGCGTTATCACTGTAAGAACATAATCTAGATGTATGTCTCACCAAGTCAAAGAAAAAAATTGAGAGCAAAGGAGGTAGACAGGAGGAATGTTTGTTAGGAAGAGAAAAATAGCCTACAGTAGTCAGGAAGGGACCTGGAAGTGAGTTGCCATGACGACTTTGTCTAGAAGTTTTTATACCAAAAACTGACCGGGGTTCAGGACCCGAGTTCAATCCCCAGTAATAAAAAAGAACCAGGGTTCAGATCACTCTGACTTAGACTGTGGACTACTGGTCACCTATAGGGCTAAAACAAGCTTCTTTGAAGTTGAAACGGGCCTACGAGGTGTCCATGCACGTAACAAATGTGTGTCTGCATGTGCCTCTTGGCCTCTGTATTATCTAAGTGGTTTATTTTTCCCCAATGAGTTTATTGGTACATTTAAAGCAAACAAAACAGTTACATTTATCACTGGGATCTTGTACCTTTACACGATTTGTGTTGGTTCTTATTTTTTACCCATACCCCTGCTCTCCCTTCACCTACTTCACCCTTCCTTATTTACAAAGATTTTGTTCCATTTTTTCACATTTTTTATTTTGCCTTATTTCTTTTCCCCTCTCCTTCCCACTTACTCTTTAGCCATTTTCTTCCTATTTCACAAAATCAACTATACCATTTGAACCTTTTAGTTTTTCATACCAGAGAAACAAGTTGATATTTACTCAAGAGAGTCCTATTTATTTCACTTGAGTATAGCCTTGATGTGCATCCATTTAGCTATAAATGTATCTAGTTTCTCATTCTTTATGGCTGAGTAGTACTCCATTTTGTAGAAAAACCACATCGTCTTTATCCATTCGCCAGTTGATGGGCATTTGGGTTGTGTCCAAGTTTTAGTTATTACAAACTATGCTGCTATAAACATTGGTGTGCATATATCATGGTGTTATGATTCTTTTAATTCTTTTGGAAAGATGCCCAGCACAGGGATGCCTGGATAAAATGGAACCTCTAGTCCCAGCTCTTTGAGGTATCTCCATATTGATTTCCATAGTGGTTGCACTAGTCTGCACTCCCACCAACAATGGAGAAGGGTTCCTTTCTCCCCGTAACCCCACCAACATTTGTTATTGAGTGATTTCTTGATAGTAGCCATTCTTTGTGGGGTGAGGTGGAATCTCAGTGTTGTTTTCATCTGCATCTCTTGAATGACCAGTGGTGTGGAACATTCTTTCATATATTTTCTTGCTGCTTTTACTTCTTTGTCTGAGAAATCTCTGTTCACTGAAAACTACAGCACTCTGAAAAAAGAGACCAAAGAGGGTATAAGAAAATGGAAAGATATCCCCTGCTCCTGGGCAGGAAGAATCAACATAGTGAAAATGACCATACTACCAAAACTGCTATACAGATTCAATGCAATGCCGATTGAAATTCCAACACTATATTTCTCAGAACTAGAAAAAAGAATCCAAAAATTCATTTGGAACCAGAAGAGACCTAGAATAGCAAAAGCCATCCTAGTCAACAGACACATGGCAGCGGGTATAACAATTTGAAACTATACTTTATTTATCTGCTTTGTTACTTCCTATGCTATCAGTTCAGGGTGTCCAGATGGTTGACTGTCAGACTTTTCCACCTCATTTCCCCCAGAGTTTACCTTTGGTGGGGTAGAAGTCTGTGTTTGTGTCTTGTTTAAATGCCTTCTCATTTCTACTTTTGTCGTTAGTATTGTCCTTGGATTAATTACTGGGTTAATACTTCAAACTTCCAGATGTAGCTGGTCTTTTGGTTTTGAGTCTCTAATGACTCTGAGGCAGTCTCGTTTTTGTTACACCAGGGAGGACAACTGATTAGATCAATCACAACACCTTAGCCCAAGTGATACAATGAGCACCATAGCAGCATCAAGCACAGCTTAGAAAATGACAATTTGTGATAGCTATTAATCTATCACCTTTAACTGTGTGAATTAAATCAAAATTGAGGGGGCCAGGGCTTTAGCTCAGTGGTTCTGGCACCTGCTTCGCAAGTGTAGAGACCCGAGTTCTATCCCTGGTACCAGGGGGAAAAAAAAAACTTCCTAGTAAATCAAAATTGAGGACCAGCCTGAAAAATGTTTATAGTGAATAAACTCTTCAATATAGCAACTTTAGCATTCAGGATGGGAATTTAGAAGGAGTTGGGGAGGGAGGCTAGAGACTGTAATCACTTTCTTTTAGAACTAATGGCAATTGAGAGAAGGAAAAAGAGAAGAAAAGGAAAAGAAAAAAAAATTACAATTACAATGGGAACCGGAACAAAAAGGGAGAGTAGGGCCCGGGATTTAGCTCAGTGGTTCCGCCACCTGCCTCATAAGTGCAAAGTCCTGAATTCGATTCCCATTACCAAAAAAAAAAAAAAAAAAAAAAAAAAAAAGCAAAGGCAGTAATAAAGATCAAGATGGGAGAGAGAGAATGAGAAAGAAGATAAGAAAAAGAACATAAAAATTGGGAAAATTTTGAGAAAAGAAAAATAAAAAATTTTAAATGATTAAAGATATGAGAAAAATATCACTTTGAAAATAAAAAATACAAAGAGAAATAGAGGGCCTCCTTCGGGGTATGCCTCTGTTGACACAATAGACAGCACGGGCAGGAGTGTACAGATCTAAGTTAATTGGTCTCAGCAAGCCAGCAGCTGTCCCCTGAGGTTCAGGCTGATTTTTGTCTGCAAGGCCCAAGTTGAGATCTCTGACATCCTGCTGAAGAGAGGACCCAAAAAGAACCCTAGGCAATTCAGCCATCTGATCATTGACAAAGAGGCCAAAAATACACACCAGAGGAAAGATAGTCTCTTTAACAAATGGTGCTGGGCAAGCTGGCTAGCCACATGTAGAAGATTTAATCTAGAGTTCTAGACCCATATTTCTCACCATGTACTAAACTAAAATCAAAATGGATCAAAGATCTAAATATTAAAACACAAACACATAATCTTCTGGAAGATAAAATAGGTAAAACTCTTGAAGAATGTTATAAGTGTAGATAAGGACTTTCTGAAAAAAACTTGAAATGCCCAAAACATAACGTCAAGAATCAGCCAATGAAATCTTACCAAACTAAAAGTTTCTGCACAGCAAAGAAACCAATTAGCAGAGTGAAGAGGCAACTTTGAAATTGGAAAATCATTTTGACAGCTATTCTTCAGACAAAGGACTAATATCTAGAGATATGAAGAAAAAAAAAAGACCCAATAAAAAATGAGCAAGTGAAGTGAATAGATGCTTTTAAGGAGTAAAAGTACAAATGGCCAATAAATACACTAAAAAATGTTCAGCATTTCTGGCCATTAATGAAATGCAAATTAGAACAACAACAAGAGTCTATCTTACTCCAGAAAGCAAGGTTATCATTAAGAAATCAAATAGTAACAAATGTTGGCAAGGTTATGGGGAAAAATAAACCCTTTTACGCTGATGGTGGGACTGTAAACTAGTACAACCATTATGGAAATCAGTATGGAGATTCCTCAAAAAACTAAAAAGAGAAATTCCATTTGACTCGGCTATTCCCCTTCTATGTATTTTCTTGGAAGAGTTAAAGTACCCTATTATAGTGGTACATGCACATTCATGTTTATAGCAGCACAATTCATAATAGCTAAATCTTGGAAGCAGGCTATATATGTCCATCAACAGAGGAATACAGAAAATGTATTTATGCACATTGGAGTACTACCATGTTATAAAGAAGGATAAGCTTTGTTATTGTAGACCAATGGATGTACTTTGATGTCATAATATTAAGTGAAAAAAAAAATAAAACACACAAGTTAAGTATCACATAGTTTCTCTTATAGGAAAAGCCCAAAATCAGGCTGGGGACTTAGCTCAGTGGTGCCGCTGCATGCCTCACAAGCACAAGGTCCCAAGTTTGATTCCCAGTACCAAAAAAAAAAAGAAAGAAAAAAACCCAAAATAAAGAGCAAAATAAAAGGTAGATAATAAGAATTAGGGGGATGGATCTTGGCAAAAGGGAAGGAGGTCAAGAGATTGAGGCAGGGGGAGGGGAAAGAGTGAAAAAATGTGTTAGGATGTGCTGTGTAAATGCACCAAATCCCCACAAGAAATGTAATCATTATGTACTGCAAACATGTACTAATGAAAACAAAAAGAAATTGAAGAAAAATGGAAACTGGCTTCCTTTCTTCAGGAATCCCACGTTCAAATCTAGGAGCATTAATGGAGTTCCATCCTGTATCTTCTTAATTCTCCCCCAAGGAGGTTGAAATATGTTTGTTTGTTGGACAAAACAGTCACCCAGATACAGAACTGTTGAAAAACTTTTAAGCACATCCAGAAGCAAAAGCAGAGGAGGAAGAACGAATCAGAAATCAAGGGCAAGAAAAGTAAGATCCAAAATAAAGATAATAGAAGATGCACAGAAAGACATCTGATGAATTTTTCCTTTAAAATCTTTAAACACAAAAAAATAAAATCTTTAAATACCGCAGTATCAAATGGCCTAAGTAGCTAAAGCCAATCATATTACTACTACAAAGGTGAAGGAGTAAGTGGAAAGCACATAAGGAAAAAAGTTAATGGCACAGTGAGAGTTTGATCTTTGAAATACAAATGAAAACACAGAAGACAATTACTGTAGTGTACTTAGGAGTCCATCACTAGCAAGGGACTGCACTCTCACTCAAGGTAGCACTTGCTGGATGCTGTCGTTCCAATCAGAAAGCTGGAAAAATTTCTAAAGAGATAGCATATGGATTCTGCTACCATGGATGTTAAACTGCCATGGTCCAAATTTAAGTTTCTTGGTTCAAAGGGCTCAGGGCTGTGATTTAACAAGGAGAGGACAGCACTATGGTATTCAAGGAACACAGTACACCAAGGGGACCCTCCTTCTTGTTTCTTTGCTTATGATGCACATGGCCTTGAGCCAATGCTAGATAATGGATTTAAGAATTCTTAAAATCCTTTCCTCTACGTCTCCACTCCTGAGGCAAGGGAGGGCCTTGGTTCATTGAAACTCTTGTGTTAGAATTCACATTTTCCCAAAAGTCCATAATATTAAACCATCAAGCTACTGATGAAAGTCCAAATTCTCTTCAAACTCTTTTTAAAAACACTGTTGACTCTACATACCTAAAAGCCATCCTATAGATACTAAAGTGTCCTGCAGCAGAGTGGAGAGGCCAGGTGTTGCCTGCATTCTTAGGTAAAAGATATTCCATCCGTTGGCCAGTTTCCAGAGTACCGAAAGACTGAAAGTACATTTGTACTTTCAGAGTTTTGAGTTTTCTTTAATTCTTTCCTGTAGGGCTGCTCCTCCTATCATTTAAGTCAGATACCTCCATATATAAGAGGATAAAGATTAGTACTTTAGGGCCAGGGATGTAGCCTATTGGTGCTGTGCCTGCCTGGCAAGTGCAAGGTCCTGA
The DNA here is from genome assembly GCF_012274545.1 of Fukomys damarensis. Classification (NCBI taxonomy): domain Eukaryota; kingdom Metazoa; phylum Chordata; class Mammalia; order Rodentia; family Bathyergidae; genus Fukomys; species Fukomys damarensis. The sequence continues at coordinate 69,428,085 of NW_022900926.1, forward strand.
GTTTGATCCCTGGTACCTAAAAAAAAAAAAAATTAGAACTTAAAAGTAATTAAGTCAGAACATTATTTAGGCTTTTTTTTATTAACTTCATTTGATCCAATATTTAATTTAATGCTAACTTTAAATATTGCTTTTAAAAATATTTAATTCCAATGCTAATAGTGCTTTCCAAGAAATGTTTTCTTCAAAATCTGCATAACAAAGCCAACCCAACTTTTATTTAGGACACTCAAGTGTGTGACTATAATGTGTGGAATAAGAATTTAAATAGAGACATTAAGTCCAAACACAGTGTGCGTAATTCAGCTATATCTTATATATAT
>NW_022900926.1:69428427-69438815 GCF_012274545.1 Fukomys damarensis
TATATAGGATCTTTTATATCTGTGTATGTAGTTTGACAGACGTATATACACTATTTTAAATTGGACAAGGTATATCAAATTGGTTAAATATTGGTGGGAAAATGGATTTGTATGTAGTCATGGAGCCTTAAGTCATTAAGGTTTATTCATTAAGGTTTATTTAACCTTGTTCATTAGGTTTTCTTATCTGCCATGAGCAATAACTATTTTGTGAACTTATTCACACCTTAAGATCATTCCTTCTCCAATTATCACAAGTACTACAAACTGGTTTCACAAGAACTTTTGATCTGAAACAGGACTGTGAAAGAATCTAGCATCTAGAAACAAATGCCTTCGAAAGGAGGTATTACATTTAGGGGATTCACAGAGGCTGCTTCTGTCTCAATGACCAACTTTCTGATGGGGAAACTGAGGTCCAGAAAGTTTAAATGGCACATAGTAAAGAGGGCAGAACTCAAATTTTAGACTGTGAGTCAGTGCTCTCTTTGACAGAAGCATCGCTATGTTTCCTTTTTAGAACACTAGACTATGTGTTTGTTGGACAGTGATCTTCCTAAGGGCAAACTCAAGCTTCTTCTACACCACAGGCCCTGGAACTAGTCCAGTCCTACTGACAGAAGTGGGAAGAAGTTACCATTCACAGTCAGCCTGAATATACATCCTAGACTGGCTGTGGCCTTCAGAGTCAGCTGCCTAGAGTCTCTCAGCAAAGCACCCTGGCCATCAGATCACGTGTTTGAAAAATGTCCAATATAAGCTAACAGGATAGTGCATAAAATTATGACTTCCTTCATGCAAATGATCTTATTTTCCTGCTAATCTTAGCTCTATTTATCTCTTCTTGAATTAACCAAGTAAACCAGACATCCAAGACAAACCAGACAGATGGCTTTCCTCACTGTAAAGGATCCTCCAAAGACACATGGGCAAGATTTTCTCTTCATCCTTCCTCTGATTTTCAGTTGAAAGTGAGGCAAAAAAATGTTTTAAAAGGTGAGACAAGTAGGCAAAAATTTATGTTGGTGTTCATCATACTTAGAATTTCTTATAAATCTTGTATTTTTTAAATTGAGAATTCCTATAGAATATCACATAAAAATTCACACAGGTAATATTAGAGAGAATAAGAAAAGTAAAAGAATGTTGACTGATTTTTACTGGTAGTGCCATGTGCCAAGAAGTACACTGGTGAAATTGCTGCACTTAATTGTCAGAGGAGATTTACGGGGCCCTCTATAGGTGGGCATGGTAATATTCCCATTTTTCACAGGAGAAAGCCTCCTTTCCTGAGAGGTCGGGGGACATGAAGGGCATGAGGCTGGGATCTAAATGAGGAACAGCCTCAGAACAAAGCTCACATCCTTACCTCATATATGTTTTTAGAAAAATGCATTTTCCTAGTTTAATAATTTTGTTGGTTAAGTCCATTCTTAAAGATTTATACCTTAGGAACTAATTTTTGTTTTTCAAGATTTCCTTAAAGCAAAAGTTATAGACTTAATTCATTCAGAAATGCTCTGAGAGGGCCTGGGATTTAGCTCAGTGGTGCTGCTGCCTACCTTGTAAGTGCAAGGTTCCAAGTTTGATCCCTGGTTAAAAAAAAAGAAAGAAAGAAAGAAAGAAAGAAAGAAATTAGAGAAGTGCTCTGAGAGCTCCTTCTCAGTTCCAGACTTTCCAATAAAATCCAGTTTTATTTCTCTGTCCATCCCTTTGGGCTTGTCAGGCCTCATAAGCTGAATCTTCCCTGGGTTGTCATTTTTGCAGGATCTTTTTTTTATATATATACCAGGGATCAAACTTGGGATGTTGTGCTTGCAAGGCAGGCATTGGAACCACTGAGCTAAATCCCCAGCCCTTCCCAGGCTCTTAATTTGGTTTGCAGATGTCCTGGCAGCTTATAAGCAGCCCAGACACATCTCTCTTTGGTTATCTTTCTTTCTTCTCTTCTGTACTCCCTTCCTGAACTATACAACAAGAGCCGTTCTCTACCACAGAACAGTCTCACTCTATCACATACAAATGAGATGGGATCCCACTTGTTCACAATCTCCGATAACCTATGGAAACATCTTATATCTTTCTGATGAGCAACCATGCATAGAACATCCCATGGAAGCAGACAACTCACTTGGCTCCCTAAAATCAACCCCTCTGCTTTCAGAGAAGCCTAGTTGACCATTAATTTACGTGGCTGCTGAAGCTAAGTCACTGAGTATCCCCTCCAAAAAAAAAATACAATCGACATCAAAAAATATGCAGAAAAATATTCATTGGAACACTATCAGTAATATGCCCAAACTGAATACTACTTAAAAACAACCATAAATCAAATACACAATTCAATACCATTAGGACAAGGAAAACGAACAATGAAGACTATATGCAAATATGGGGCATGAACTTCACAAACATAATAAGTAAAATAAGCCAGATACCAAAGACTACATTGTATAATTCTATGTATAACTTTTTAAAAGAGGTGGTCTAGTCAAAGACATCAGAAATCTGGCTATTGTTTACTCCTGGGAATAGGAGGAGAGGGGGACTGTAGGATAATTTTCTGTAGTTGAACTGCTGGTGACCCACGTGTGTCACTTTGTGACAACTGTTCCATCAAGCCATCCCATCGTGATGGAAAGACTTTCCTCTAAGTATGAGACACAGCATGGAACAAGACCCTGGAGAGCATCCACTATACCCTCTATTTGACATGAGAATAATAGTTTCAGAGAGCTTAACTATCTTAAGACCACAGAAGAAATCCATGGAAGGACTGGAACTGGACAGCTACTTCCTGTTAAAATCCTTTCTATCAATGTAAGTCCCTGGAATGTTAAATCCTTTTAAAATTGGAACAGGATATGCTCCTTTAAGAAAACAGCACTTAAAATACCTGAACATTTCTTTTTTCTTTTTTATGCTGGGAATCGAACTCAGGACCTTGCACTTACCAGGCAGGCAGCAGAATCACTGAGCTAAATCCCCGGCCCAAAATACATTAAGTAAACATTTAACATTTCATGGACACTAGGAAGACACAATGAGGTATGTATTTTGTAAATCTCAAGAGAAAACCCACTGGAATTCTATAAGGATATAGGATAAAACATTTAAAGCTTCCCTACCCATAAACTCCAACCATCAATAAGGAGAAAAACAAAACACAAGGGACAAGGTGTAGTAGCCCATCTCTGTCATGAAAGGTTTTGAAACTATGCCAAACGGGTAATACCTAGCTTTTCTGTCCTTTTTACTTCATCTAAATGTGTACATACCTATATTCTCTCTCCCGCTCTCCCTTTATTTTAGCATTAGCCAAATTGGTAGATACTGCTTTTGGAGGGAAAATTGGTAATTGGCAAGGGTTCACCAACAGTCTGTGACCCACCATTCCACAATAAGCTTTAAAGCTAAAACTTGGACAAATCAGCAGTATAATAAAAAATACCTCCGTTACACCCTCATACTTGCATTGTCCTGAACTGATTAAAAATATTTACCTTTCGTGGTCATTTTGACTTTGGGAAAGAGCCGTAAATCACATAGTGCCAGATCTAGTGAACAGTCATAATGTTTTTACAAGCTAGCCTTTCCATTAAATACCATTTGGAGGCAACATTCACTGGGTTTTTTTTTTTTTTCCACACCTTGTAAAGACACCCATCCACTTGATAAGCACTCTATTACTAGTCATTCTGGGGATCTGCCCAGAAGATCTGATTCAAAGGGGTATGCAAGATTGAGTCTGAACCAGTTATCACTGAAATACATGGTGGGATCAAAAAAATATAGTGGATGTCTACAGAAGGCTGTTACAGTTACAGATGCATTGACATTAATCCCTGTCAGAATACTCCCTTCACTTCAAGCACAAATCCCATCATTCTTTCCCCTTTCCGAAGGAGTTCAAGAAGTCTTCTTTCATGTCTGTAGTTGTGTCATCATTGCTGGCTCAATATCCTAAATAGATTCAAGACGTGTGACTTTCATGGTCATTTCGACTTTGAGGAAGAGCCAAAAACTGCCCAGTGTCAGATCTGATAAGGTGAATGAGGATACACTGTGATGTTTTTATGAACATACCTTTCTGTTGGATGGCACTTGGCCACAACATTCACCATATTTTTTGTCACACCTCATAAAGATACCCGTGAACGAGGACTTCCAAGACTGCTTCAGAAAGTGGCAAGAAAGAAGGAATGAGCATTCAAAGAGGTGGAGAGATGGGGGGGTTTAATAGCAATATGTCTTTAACTATTAATGAATTTTTAAAGATTTAAACATTTACTGTATTTTTTTGTTCACACCTCATATTTCCTATACTGAAGCACTACTCTCCGAAATTCATTTGCAAATAGTACTAAAATTGCTTCTAAGTGTTAACTTCTTTGAGGAAAGTTGCACTCACCCTTCTTGGTCTGATTCACCCTATTTCTGCTGTCAACTCATCTCCCAGGACCAAGATCATCTCGTTCACCCACAGAGTTCCCCAACATTGCCTATTCTTCAGCTTTTGCTGCTACACTGAGTTACCTTTGGAGTTAGTCTCCAGTCCTTTCCTTCGTCAGTTTCTGTCTCCTTATTCCCTTTCTTCCTTCCCCAAATTTATAAACAACCAAAAAGAAAAAGGAGGATAGAATCATTGGACTCAAGTAGCTTCTTAAAAGGTGAAGCCTTGGAAACATAAGACTGTATTAATGTGTTAGCTCTGCTGGTCTGATATCTTGTTTCTCATGGACAATCTAAAATAGTCTGAAAGATGGTAAGTTAACGGAACATAACTTTGATAGTGCTCCGAAATGTTTATAAAAGTATCTGAGTCATCAGTCAATAAATATAAATTCAGGCACTCATAGTTTCTTAAAGTCTATACAAAGACAATCCCCCTGGGTCTATTTAATGTGTTTTCATAAGTTATTGTTATATATAAATAATTATGTATACATGCACAGTTTAAAATTGCTTTCTTCCTGATTTTCAGTAAATGTATGGTTATTAAAAGTTCAAATTTCTAGTGGATACCCTCATATTCAAAGATTAAGTTCCGGGGATTTAGCTCAGCAACTCCACCATCTGCCTTGCAAGCACAAGGACCTGAGTTTGATCCCCGGTGCAAAAAAACAAAAACAAACAAACAAGCAAACAAACAAAAACCAAAAAAATCAAAGATAAAAAGAAGTGGGGATTTTCCTTTGGGAAATCCCTCCAGGCCATGAGTCCATCAGATGAAACCTCCTCTGTGGCTGGAAATAAAGCTCTCTAAACTGATTTGCTTTAGTTTTCTGCAAGGCTCTGACTTCCCTGCTTTTCCACAGAGTCCTATGATATTGTGCTTATTCTTAATCCCTTACTTTTTTGCCCATTACTTTCATTTTTTTAAATGCTTTTGGATGATGAAAGATTTGATATGGGAAAGTAAAATGTTTTTTGCCAAATGACATTTCTCAAAGTTGTAAAATGTCTGAACAGGTTGTAATGGACAAATGGTATAAAATTTTTTTGCTTCATTGTTTTTGTTTTTGTTTTTTGTTTGTTTGTTTTTGTACCAGGGATTGAACTCAAGACCTTGCACTTGTGAGGCAGTCAGCAGAACTACTGAGCTAAATCCCCAGCCCTATTATTTTCTTTTTCTTTTTTGAGGTAGGGTCTTGCTATATAGCTAAATCTAATGTTGAATTCACTCTGTAACTCTGGTTAGCTGCAAACCCATGGCATTGCTACCACCTCAGCCTCCCAGGTTCTGGATGACAGGCCAGTGTCATCATGCCCAGCAAAAATTCTTGTATGTGTGATTAAATGTGTTATAATTAAAAAGGGTCATTTGGCCAGGTGTGGTGATGCACTCCTGTAATCCCAGCATTCATGAGGCTGAGGCAGAAGGACCATTCATTCTAGGTCAGCCTGAGCTACTGAGTCCCTCTCTCAAAAAAAAAAAAGTTACTTAAGGATTTTCTAAAACAAAACTTTAATACATTAATAGCAAACAAAAATCTATGTCAAACGTTCTCCATTGTAGGTGGGAGTGCAGACTGGTACAACCACTATGGAAATCAATATGGAGATACCTCAAAGAGCTGGGACTAGAGGTTCCATTTGACCCAGCCATCCCTCTCCTGGGTATCTTTCCAAAAGAATTAAAAGAATCATATCACTGTGATATATGTGCACCTATGTTTATAGTGTCACAGTTTGTAATAGCTAAAACTTGGAAACAGCCCATATGCCCATCAGTTGGAGACTGGATAAAGAAGATGTGGTTTTTCTATAAAATGGAATACTACTCATCAGCCACAAAAAATGAGAAAATAGAGTCATTCATAGAAAAATGGATACATATTGAGGATATGCTCCTAAGTAAAATAAATAAGTCACACATGTATAAATACTGAATAGTTTCTCTGGTGTGAAAAACTATAATGGTATATAAGGTCCTAATGACATAATTGACAATGTAAAATAGGAAGAAAAGGGCTAAAGGTTAGGGGAAGTGGGAAGGATAGGGGAAATATAATAAGGGAAAAGAAAAAATGAGAAAATAAAAAAATGTAAATAAAGTGTTTGTAAATGGGGAGGGGAGGAGGGGGTGATGGGAGGGCAGGGACAAGGGGAAAAATGAGAACCAAGACCTGTCATATAAAGGTACAAGACCCCAATGATGAATGTAACTGTACTGTCTACCTAAAATGTACCAATAAACTCAATAAGAGAAAAAAAAATCTATGTCAAACGTAATGAGGTTTTATTAAAACATCAGTCTACTCTTAAAACATTTACAAAACTAAAAAGAACAATGATTTTCTATCTTATCAAGATAATTTCCTGTGTTCTCTTGTGTTTCTCTGATTTTGATTACTTAAACACTCGAGTCTTAACAAAATCAGGGTTAAGTATCAGTTTGTTTTAAATCTTTTAAAGGATGACTTTATAATTTTGATTAAAAGAACAATTATTATTTTCGGTCACTAATATATTTGATACCATATATATTTAGGACAGGAGATGTTTGTATTTCTGAGGGCCAAATATGCTGAGACTAGGATTTATTTAAGTGTTCAATAATTTATGGATTTTTAAATTGCATAATTTTAATATAAGCAAGATTACCAATAAGTTCTCACTTCAATGTAATATTGCATTCATCTAGACCTTAAACATATCATTTGGTCAATTTAACTTTTGGTTTTTCCCATTTTATTTTTTCAGTACCATCTTTTTCAAAATCCGCCATTTGTGCATTCCTCCTATTTAAAACCTGCTTGGCCTCTATCCTGTGTAGGCCTGCTAGACGATTCTAAAGTTCCCTTCAAAAGTAGAAGCTACATTAATACAGTGTAAAGGATTTCTATTTGCTTGTGAAGGTAGTTATTGCTGACTTCTTTGCATGGTAAATGCATTTATATTTCCCATGTGTAGAAGTCTTTTAAAATACAAATTTAGGTAAATACCTTACTATTGGAGACCAGCTTGATACCCACACTGAGAACTGGCTTATGAATTAGCTCTTGATTAAACTGAGTCTGTACTAGGCCTACATGACTTGCTAAATGAACCTTCGGCTGGCATGCAGAAACTAAACTCCCTATGCCAATGCCCTCAGTTGAGCCTCAATGGCCAGTGACACCATGGCACCACTGACGGCAAGGTAACACTGCAGCTGAGGACTCTGACTCTTATGCAAGATTAGCTCACATCAGCGCTTAGCCCAGCTGTTCCCTGCATTCCCCTTACACCTCCTGCAGTGTTGTGTTACCAGTAAATAGTGGCAAGTCCAGAGCCTTGGAAAGTAGCCTCATAAGAGTTCTGGCCATCCTAGAATACCATTTTGCAGTCAAACCTTTGTCTTCTCTTCTTGGATGTGCCCTCAGATGGTTGAGGGATTGCACAGCCCCAGTACCTTACTGTACTGGTGCTTCTCCAACTAAAATTGTTATAAATGATAGACTTTTGGGGGCCTGTGATATTCTTTATACTAAAATAAAGATTTAGGGGCCAGAGGTTTAGCTCAGCAGCCCCAGCACCTGCCTGGCAAATTCAAAGTCCTGAGTTCAATCCTTGGTTCCACAAAAAATATGAATAGTAATAAAAATAAAATAAAGATTTAAATATGTTTTGAGGGAGATGGTAAAGAGCGCCTAATGATCGTGATACAATAATGTCAGTCATAATTATTATCCTAAAATTTGTATGCAATGAAAGTAAGTAAATTTTCATATCATTTGCTGAACTTTCCTCAGTTCTAACCAGGGCTATTACACCTTTTTCACCTTCACCTTTGATTCTTCTTTAAAGCATGTGTATCCACGTTCATAAAAAGGACTCTTAACAAGTACTCGTGGATTCTATTTCTGAAGAAAACTAAATTTACCATCACATTTTGTTCAGGATTTGTCAGGCTTAGTCTGGCTGTGACCTGTTTAATGAATATGTTGTTTAATTCCAAGATAGTTTAGCAGATACATAAACCCACAGCCCTCAGCAAAACACGCAGCTCCTTCAAGTGGCTAAAAACCAGATATAAGCTATGCTATCTCTGGGCAGATAGAAAATAAAACAGGGTGTTATAGAAAGTAGGTAAGACTGCAAAGTACAGCACATCTTCCTGGTGCCAAGTTACCTGATAACGTACATACATCTGCCTTGACTGCTGCATGGATCCCAACTGCAAATATTTGCTCTAACTCCTCTACATGACAGACGTGCCAGACCCCTGCCCAATCCCCTCTAAAACTCCCTGCATTTTCTTTTTTCACCACTGATGACTTTGTCACTCTCCATCAGCCTACACCCAGGTGGATAAAGACTGCCTCACTGCCTTCCCCTTGCTGGCTTCAGTGGTCTTATTCCTCCTCCACCATTTGTCACAGGATTACTACGCCAACTTGATTGTTTTGTTAGTTTTCTTTTATATTCTCTTGTAAAATTGTATGACCATGGCCTGTTAATTTTCTGTAAAGGCATAGCTCCTAATAAACAACTAAGCGGTATTCTGAGAAGATACTCATCACCTACAAAAACAGATAGGATATGACCATGACTCCCAGCAATACTAACCCCCATTCAATAAAAGGAATGACTGTCCTTGAACCTGACTTTGTATTTCAATGTACGCTTAATAGCTGGAAAAATTACAGTAGTTAGGCTTGCAACCCAGTGCTTCTACTTCAGGATTGGTGGAACTGAGTGAGCTTCTGGGTTTGCAACAACTGAAATTTGAAGACCAAAGTTAAGGTAGATAAAAGGGTAAGAAGACAGCTAATAGTTTGGCCCTTTCCCTCCAAGGACAGCCAGTACAGATGATCAAGGGACACCTCTAGAAGGCCCCATGTTTCTACTGAATCACCTAATCTCCTGATCAGGGGGATGGTGAAGGCCCCAAAGGATAGGAGCTGAAAATGTGCATTCTACAAAGCGAAAGGTTATCAGAGAGGGGAATGTTCCTATGCTTTCCAAGGGAAGCCATATGGTTAACAAGATAACAAGACTGACCCATCCTGGCAGGTAATACAACTGGGAGAGAAGAAACTAAAGGAGTTCCAGGGCATGGAGTCACAGCTGAAGACATGCAGACTGTCCTCAAAACAGCCACTACTTTTAGTTTACCTCTGTGCACCTGTCTGTTCATGATGAAAAATAGCAAGTGCCTTGCACGATTCATATTCACAAAGGTCACAACAAACCTTTGGATTTAGTATAGCAAGAGGCTCTTCATGAGGATCTAAAAGCAACCCCCAAGGAGCTTTGACTGACCTTAACAGTAGAAGGAAAAGGTTCATTTTAAATGACAGAGGGGTTACCTGCTTGAACTTAAACATTTTTAACAAGGGAAGTATAATCTAATAGTAATGTGAAAACAGTTACACTGGGTCTGAAAAGAGGCTCTAAGTCCTATCTCAGCTGTTATAGGGTCTATTGAAGAAAGGAACAAATGACCTCAGTGGAAGAAAAAGGAGGAGAAGGAGAAGGAGAGGGACTGGGGAGAGGAAAGGTGAAAAAAGCAGAAGAGGGAGAGAGAAAGGAAAGGGAGGAGGGAAGCAGACAAATTCCAGCAATGTCCACCCACCCCTGTGCCGTCCTAACCTGTAAAACAATAGCAAACCTGCCAAAGAGTAACTCTAGCACCACTAGTTTAGGCTTTCCTGTGCCTTCAGGGCCCTGCTAGTATTCCAGGTCTAACATCACTCCTAAATCAAATAGACCTTCATTCATTTCTGCTTAAGACTATGGAGGATAAAGAACCACCACAGGGAAAGAGGAAAAACTAACTCCTGGCCCTTAAACTATTTTATTTGTGAAAAGTATGACTTGTGTTTTCTTCTGAAGCAGCCAGAGACTGAAAAAACTGCTTTAGCTAAAAAAAAAAACCCAAACCAAACCAAACCAAAAAA
>NW_022900926.1:69438950-69449623 GCF_012274545.1 Fukomys damarensis
AAAAAAAAAAAAAAAAAAACCCTTCACTTGGGCCTATTTTTATATCCATTTTTCCAAACTGACTGAACACATGCAACACCAATCACTCTGCAGTTTCTATTCTTGAGTAGACCAGGGTCAATGAATAAATTTCAAAGTGTATATTGCTGAAATAAAAATGCTACAGTTTCTTCACCTAATCTTTGTTACTCTGAACTTAAGGAGGATGAACAAAGCAAGTGTTTACACTAACCTCAGGCTCAGTAGCACACTTCTATGATTCTAGCTAGTCAAGAGACCAGAGCAAGAGGATCACAAGTTTGAGGCCAGCTTGAGCAACTTAGCAAGACCATACTTCTAAATAAAATAGAAAATGGGCTGAGGATGTAGTTCAGTGATGGCGGGGGTGTGTGTGTGTGTGTGTGTGTGTGTGTGTGTGTGTGTGTGTGTCTTGGGTTCTGTCCTCGGTACTGATCCAAACCAAAAGCCAAAAACTAAAGCAAATCAAACCCCTCCCAAACAGCAGTTTTTCCTCAGGTTTTAGGATTTCTCTTCCTACCTAATACTAAGAGAGCCAGTGTCTTAGTCAATTTGGACTAGTGATACTGGATGGCATTAATGAGCATTTATTTTCACAGTTTTGTACTTCAGAAGTCTAATATTAGGGTCTTAGCAAGAATTTCAGGTTACAGGTGATGGGAATTTGGCTCAGTGGTTCCACCACCTGCCTCATAAGTGCAAGGGCCTGATTTCGATCCCTGGTATCTGCAAAAAAAAAAAAAATTCAGGTTAGAGATTACAATAAGTCCAGAAGGAATGTTGACAGACTCGTGTTGAATCTGAATTTGTTAATGGTTTTTCCTCTGGACTGATGATCAGCAGTTCCAGTACATGGAGTTACAGCTGAAGACATGCAGGCTGTCCTCAAACAGCCACTACTTTTTAGGTTTACCTCTTTGCATCTTTCTGTTCATGGTAAAAAAAATAGCAAGTGCCTTGCATGATTATCATATTCACAAAGGTCATAACAAATCTTTGGACTCAGTATAGCAAAAATCATAGCCCAGACTGGCTTTCTAGGGAGTCCAGATTTATGGCAAACTATCAAGTTTTGTTTTATATCAGAACAAGTTAGGTGACATTATGCTTTTTTTTTTTTTTGTACTGGGGATCGAACTTAGGTCCTTGTGCTTGCAAGGTGGGCAGTGGAACCACTGAGCCAAATCCCTGGCCTGACTCTTTTTTTCTTGGTCAAACTCTGGACCTTGTGCTTGTGAGGCAGGCTGCGGAACCATTGAGCTAAATCGCCGGCCCTGACACTTATCATTTTTGATCTCTTGGTGCAAAGTACTTTTTCTGAACTGTGATATGAGAAGTGCTCAGTAATATTACTGCAGACAATGTGACATTTTACTTCGGTGCCCTCCAGAATCCACAGGTCTGGGAAGGAAAATGGCCCAAGGAAAAACATGACTGCAGAATATAGTCTTGTCCCTTTTTCAAGAGATATGCCTTTGCTCCACTGTTTTGCTTTCCAACTATACTTGTTCTTAAAATCATCTGGCAGTAATTTAAAAACTACCATGCCAAGTACTTTTGCTTCAATACCAATTTAATCTGTCTGCATTAGAGCCTGAGTGTTGAAATTTTTTAGTTCCACTGATTTCGGTGCAATACTCAGTCCTGCTTGAGAACTGTTGACTTTGATAAGGCAGAAAACCAGATCCTTTATCTTTGTCCCCTGCCAGGGACTCTGGGCAAAGCTGAGTCTTTTCTGGCTCCTCTTAGCCTTGGCACTGGGCAGGAAAGGAGAGAATGTCTTACTCCTGATGGAGTGTGTAGTCTACAAGAGTCCATAGTACTTCCCATGAGGAAAGAGGCCACACTCATATTGCATCTTCCTGGTTGTGGCCAGGCATGAGGTTGGGCTTGGTGGCCAAGTTCTGACCACATTACCTGCTGTTAGAGACTCCCTGGGGCCAGAAGTTTGGGAAACTAGGCTGTGGTTCACAAGGACACATGTGAGTACTAACAGGCACTCCTCTACTTCCTTCCACTGGAAGCATCATGGTTTGGGGATGTGTCTTCATTATTTTTCTCTCACTATTGAGACAAAATACTCAACACCCAAAGTTAAAAGGGGAAAGGTTTACTTGGCTTACAGTTCATAGAGGCAATTGGCTAGCTCCAAGGCAGGGTGACAGAGGACTGCAGCTCATGGCTACAGACAGCAAAAGCAGCGAAAGGACCTTAACAGTGTCTTTCTGTCCCCTTTGTCTTATTCAGACTATTTAGGGCAGGTAGCGCTCACACCCTTAATCCTAGTGCCTTTGCCTACCATTGCACCATGACTCAATCACATATCTAGATTTGGCCACCTCTGAAAAAGTCCCACCCAAGACTGCATGAGGCTCTGGGGTTTGGGGTGGAGCACAAGAAATAACAGGATGGTATTTTTCTATCATTCATTACAAAAGCCATTTGAGTCTCCCTTCTTTTGGAAACTTGAACAGGTTCAAAAAAGTTCAAATGTAGTATGATTGTCAAGAAGGTGACATCTGGAGTTTGCCTGGATTTGCATTCTCACTTTCTTTCCCTTATCTACTTATCACCCTACAGGGTGTATTCATTCCACTAGACTTTTTGGCATTATTGGCTTTATGGTCTCTAAAACATGCTTCAGAATTTTTTAGAGTACTGGTTTGGTGGTCATCAATTTTTAAGGTGCCCTTTGTCATGAAAAGTCTTAATTTCTCTGCCAGTTTTGAGTTTTGCAGAGTGTATTAACCTGGGTTTGAAGTTGTTTTCTTGTAGGACTTGAAATGCTTCACTCTAAAAGTTCTCCTAGCTTTTAAGGTTTGGGTTTACCTTTGTAAATGATTTTTTAAAATTTTCTTTAAGACCTTTAAGATTCTGTCTTTGTGTTGAACTTCAGGGATTGACTGTAATGTGTCATGGAGAAGTTATTTTCTGATCATGGCTATTTGAGGTTTTATATGCTTCACTTATCTGTATGTTATGTTTATTCCCCATACTTAGAAAGTTTTCTGCTATTATTTCTTTGAACAGTTTTTTATGCCATTTTCACTGTCTTCTGATTTTTCACTAATTCTAATCAATTTTTTTAATCTTTGCGTCATATAGCAGCTGTTTGATCCATTTTCCATATTTTCTTGTTGTTTTGTGATATCTTTTGAGTATATCATCACCTGCACTAGCCGTATTTGTACTTCTGTTACTTCATCCTCACACTCTAATGTCCCTACTTTCAACATAATTTTTTATATTCTGGATTTCTGTTTGATGCCTTTTCATGGACTCTAATTCTTTGCTAAACTGGTCATGTTCCATTTAGCTTAACTAGCTTTATTAATGTCTTTCAAGCTCACTGATGATCTTGTTTACTAAGTCTGTTATCAGCTTAGTTATGTCATCTTTGAACTCATTGAGCATCTTATGGATCTGCTTTTTTGTTTCTTTCATTGTTTCATATAATCCAGCTGTTTGGCTTTTGATTCCCCTCCACTGATGCCCCATCGATTCGTCTGGGGGGAGTTTGGAGATTTTGCAGGCATTTTGTTGCCTTGTTTTCTCACGCTTCTAGTGTGTGTGTGTGTGTGTGTGTGTGTGTGTGCACTGAGGGTTGTGGGTCAATACAGTTACAGTGGAAAGACTTTGTTACTAGTATGGAGGCCTCTTTAGTTAGTGTCTGCTTTTCAGTGATGCACTCTGGGGACGGCTAACTATAAGCCTTTGCCTCTTTCCCAAGGACCAACTGTTGGGAGCATTTCTACATAAATTTTGGGGAAAAATCATTTCATAATTTTAAAGTATGACTACAGCTGTCTAAGGCCCAGTGTTGCCTTGCCTGAGAGCTGGCTATGGCATTAGGAAAAATAACTCTGTTTTGCCTCTGGACACAGCTGAGGCCTCAAAGGTCTGTGATTCTGTGGTGCTCAAAGGCAAGATAGCATCAGCTGAAGACATCCCTGTTCCTTGAGAACCTAGTAGTAACACAAAAGAGAAAGGTTTCAGCCCGGGAGGGATGGGTTCCCCATCGGCCCAGCTCATCCCACCTACTGAGGTGGGAATGCTGTCCTTTCCATACTCAGCAGCATGAGATTTGCATCAGCACAGGATCAGATATAGGATCACCCCCCCCCAAGTCACCCATACTCCCTCCAATTATTGTGCGTACCCATTAAATAGTGGCCAGTTAGGAGAGTCTTTGCCCACTCTGACCTCCCCACTCGACTACTTTGAAATTACACAAATCTCTTTTGTCTTTTTTTCTTTAGCCCTCACTGTCCCCCTTTCTAGGCAGTCTGCAGAAATTGGCCTCTGTAAATCTGGGGAGAGGAAGATGCAGGGTAATTGGTTTACAGCTCAGTTTTCTTGTGTTAATGAAGGTTACCCTTCCCAGGAGCTGGGATTAATTTTCCAGATGGCTTTGTTCTTTTCTCTGTGTTGTGCTGTTTCTCCAGCTTCTCTGTAATGTCTAGCTTTCCTGCAGCTTTCTCCCACCCCCAATTCCTAGAGATCTACTTCTTTTTTCTTCACTGAGTTGTTTTTCCTGATGTTTTGATTCCGGGTCATGAAGCAGCTATATTTTGCTGCCAGGCTTTACTCTGCCGTGTTTAATCCCTCTCTAAACTTTTGTTTTAACCTTATTTTTCTCATATCCAAAGTGCCCAGATGTCATATTTACCAAGTTTAGGTTATCACAGGGACCTGGGATGGGGAACTGTGCACTGTTGGGTAAGAGGAGAGTCCAAGAATCAGATATATTGTAGTAGTGATTCTTCCCTGCACACACTCTGTGGGACCTAAATTACAAGCCCTTGCTAAATGGCAAAGGGCCTAGGAGACAGTGTCCTGAACCCCTCCCATTGTAGCCACAGCCCCGACCTTTGTTCCAGCCTAAGAATGTGTATCACTCTTGTATTGTTTGAAGTCGGATCTGAATCTACTTGTAAATTAGACTCCAGACATAGAGCCCCAAGTTAATTGACAAACTGTTTGCTCATCCGGAGTGTCTTGGTGACCTTTGAGCCATCCTATGGGTGGTACCTGTCACTCATCAATATGTGACTGTTGAGCATGTGACTGCTGACCACCAGCTCAAGTCAGCAGACCTTTGTCCCCTGTCTGTGAGCCCAAAAATGTTAACCCCCTCTTTTACTCCCTATAAGAGGACCTCAGCCCCTGAGCTAGGGGCCTCTCTGAGCCAGCCACTTGGTTCTGAGAGTGCCGTCTGGCCAGACTAATAAAGATCTTTTACCATCTAGCCTGGTGTGTTCCTTCCTGGGTTTCTCGTTCCTCGATAGCGCTCACGGAGCCTCATTGGGCTTTAGGGCCCAACATTGCAAAGGCCTTTTGGGCTGTTTGTGCTCCGTGGAGTGGAAGTGAGACTTTTAAGTCTTACAACTCATAGCACAATCTGGGTGTTTTTCATCACTTCCTTAAACACTCAAGCAGCAACAAAGCAGCTGAGACTAGTCCTATTTTATAGAAGATGATATATGCGAGGATGCTTTTCCTTTCCAAGTCTTACAGCTAATAAGGAATTGAGCTAGAGTTTATATTTAGATTTGCATGCTTCCACAGCCCATGCTCTTTTCACTAAGCTATTCTACCTCTGTATTGACAGTTGCCATGTACAAATTGGCCTCTTGGATAAGGTAGATAAATTCAACCCCTTCATTTACCTTTGTTGTTCTGTTTTGTTTTTTGAGAGACTCTTGCTGTATATTCTAGGTTGGCTTTAAACTCACTATTTAGTCTAGGCTGTCCTCGAACTTGCAGTGATCCTCCTGCCTCAGCCTCCCAAGTGCTGGGTTGTGCACCACCACACCCAGCCATTTACTGTTAATCTACAGTAATCTGGCTTTGGTGCCCCTCTGTCTGTAGAACTGCTCTACCTCTGATGACAACTGTGGTTGTTGGATCTGGTAGACATTTTTAATCCTTGAATCTGTGCAGTCATTTATAGATCAGTAATTTGAGTGACTTCAACATTCCAGGCATTCTACCTATGCCGGGATATGTTGGAGAGTGTTATGGTTTGGGTCTGGATGTCTCCCCAAAGCCTCGTGTAGTTTTAGGTGGGGCTTTTTCAGAGGTGGCTCAATCTAGAGTGTGATTCATGGTGTAGTGCTTAGGCCCAAAGTGTTAGGATTGGGGTGTGAGTGCCACCCACCCTAAGTAGTCTGAATACAATAAAAGGGGCAGAAAGATGCTGTTAAGATCTCCTGTTGCTTTTGCTACCTTTGATCCATCATGAACTGCTGCCCCTCTGCCATGTGCCACCCTACCAATTATGGGCAGCTGATTATGGGCTGAAACCTCTAGAAACTGTGAGCTACATAAATCTTTTCCCTTTTAACTTTGGGTGTCAGGTACTTTGTGTCAGCAATGAGAAAAGTGACTAAGACAAGGACCAAAGTAGATATAATTTCAGACTCAAAGTTTTAGAGACTGATAACAACCAATCCAAGAACATCAGCAAATCAGGAGCTCAGTTTACCCAGCAGGCAGCATGAGGCAGTCTCTCTTAATCCTCTGAGGAAAGTAATTTAAAGGATTAATCTGTATTTGTTCTGGTTTCTGGTTTGTTTGTTTTTCCAGTCTTCTTCTGAAAAAAAGAAAATAAAAAACAAAAAGCAACTGCTGGGTTGGATATGTAGCTCAGTGGCATCGTGCCTGCCTGGCAAATGCAAGGTCCTGAGTTCAACAAGAAAAAGAGAGAGTGAGGGGGATTCAGAGTCAAAAAAGCAGCTGCTTGTGCTCAACTAATCAAACACTTGATTTATTTTGATGAATGTGATTTTTCCAACTATTTGAAGTCTAAGAAAAGCCTACTAGACCTCTGTGTATGTGTGATCCAGGAGACTGAATACAGAGGCATCACGCCTCCAGCCCTTTTCTTCTTTTCCACCCTTCTATATGGAATTGGCCAACTAAGGGTTAACTGTGTTGTTGGATAACCATCGGTCAACTAAGTAACTATGCTCTTTGTGAAATGCACCTGAGTAACCATGACAATGTCTGTAATCTGTCACCAAAGAAGCCTAATGGACTCAGAAAGTCCTGTCAGACCTTTTGTCTTTACCCCCTGATATACACCCTACTTTGTGTAAATCCTGCTTACGATATTCCCAGGGAAACTCCAATGAAATTAAGCCTCATAAATGTAAGAAGAGGTATATTTTTACAAACAAACTTTGATTCAAGGCTCTCAGGGCTGACGGATCAATTGCTGAGCCACTGGCATTAAAGCCAAATGGCTCTTGCTTTATGTGTCAAACTGTTCTGTTTCTGTATTCCTCAGATTCTTGCTGCAGAGTCACATTTGGAAACTGTATTTTGCAAAAGAGCAAATGAAAACAAAGCTGGAACAGAATAAAGACTGAGCCTTTCTTATCAGCAACACACAGTCAATGCTCCACTCCGCTTTTTTTTTTTTCATTAAGTTTATTGGTACATTTTAGGTATACAAGATGATGACATTTATCATTGGGCTCTTGTACCTTTACATGATGTATCTTGGCTCTTTTTTTTTCCCCATTCCCCTGCCCTCCCTTCAACCCACCACCCCTCCCTATTTACAAAGACTTTGCTTCCAGTTTTGCCTTTTCTCATATTTTTCCTTTCCCTTCTTTTTTTCCCTTTCTTTTTTCTTTTTCCATTCTTCCCATTTCCTCTTCCCCTTTAAACTTTTTCTTCCTGTTTCACATTATCTGTTATACATTTTGATCCTTATTTACACTTTTTACTTTCTCACACCAGAGAAACTTCAGTATTTACCCATGTGAGTCCTGTTTATTTCACTTAAGAGTATGGCCTCAGTGGGCACTCATTGAGCTATAAATAACTCTAGTTTCTCCTTCTTTATGGATGCCCCTTGCGCTTCTTTACAACAATGGAAGTATGTGCAGGAACTGATTCGGTGGGGGTGACTGAAAATGTAGTTTTGTACTTTCATTGGTTTCTTGGGCTACTGTTATGCTGCCCATCTATAGGTGCCAGTTCGCTGACTGCCCTTGAACAAATTGTTCCTTATTCTGTCTTAAACCTCCCATCTTAAAAGGGGTTTCAGGTGGAACTCAGAGTGTTACTCTGAGGATTAACTGAAATGTTATATGTGAAAGCTTCTCCGTGAAGTTCAAGAAATATTTGCTGAAAGGAAGAATGACAGATGAATAAACATCATATCTGGCAGAAGCAAGGGCAGGGATCTTAGAAAGTTATATTAAGGCATTGCCTTCAAACTCTTTCCACTCCCTAGAAAACCCAGGGAGCTAACTGAAGTTCTGTTTTACAATTCCCAGCCCATATTTCCTCCTAGAGTTTAGCTGCGTCTTATCTGTTTTTATAAAGTTTCTAAATCCTTTGTATTTCCAGCTGCTTTTGAGAACTGAAGTTAGCTCTATGGGTCAAACCACCGCCAGCTATTAAGCAGCACAAGTACAGCAATTGAATATGTAACTGTTTCCCTTTCAGACATTCTTTGTTCTCTTCTAGGAAGTGTATTTCTATAGTTTGGTTATCTGTGGACTCAGTGAAGCAGCAGCTCCACACTTATGTCATCTGATGTTCCCTCGGTGTCATAGCTGACACTGTCATGAGACAAGAAGCGGGCACAGCAGATGCCAGCCTAGTTCAGGTCTTTGACTCGCATTCCTTTGTGTCTTCTCACAAGCAGTTCATTTATGATCAGCTGTCTGTTTTGACTAGTAGCGTTTTCAACTCTTTTAAGACTACCAACTGCAAAGATTGCATTATTTTGAGATTGTCCTAAACCCAGAAAATCTCTCTCTTCTCCTTCCTCCATCTCTTGGAGAAGGCGAAGTAAAAAGAATCACTATGGGGATGGGCGGGAACCGCAGAGGTGGCGAAGGCTGGGGGCTGTGAGAGCGGCGTGGGGCTGCCCCTCCCCGGAGGAGGCGGGGGCTACCGGCTTAGCCGCGCATACCGCACCGGGCTGGCGGCCATGGAGCTAGCCTAGGGCCGGACAGGAGTAGTGGAGGCCCTTTAGTGAAGAAATGGAACAATGTGTGGAATGATGGAATCTCCTCGCTAAACATCTTGGCCCATAACCCCATCTCCCCGGTGCTCTCCAATCCTCATCTGGATGCTGTGAACCACCAGCTGCTGAGTGTCCTAGCCACTGTGAAGCGGTGCACTGACCAGTTTGGGAAGGACACTGTGCTAGTGGAAGACAGAATGCCTCTCTCCCGTTTGTAATTCTCAACACAAAATAAGTGAGATTTATTTTTACAAAGATAGAGAAACAGCACAATCAATTCCAAATGGTATCAGATGACTTTGGAAGTTGTCAGCAGCAAATTTTGGTAGTAGAGGACAGGGTGGCCTTGGGTGTGTTTGGTGTTTTCTGAAGCAGAAAATGAGGCAGACATATTTCAGAGCATGAGATGTTCCTGCAGAACCACCTCTGACTTCCTTGGTAGTGGCCCATTTTAGCAATGGGTTTCAGCGTTGGTCAGTTTTAATTCCCATGCCAAAGGACAAACAAGTGTGACATTGGATAGGTGGATGCTGCACGTGCTTCCAGAGTGTGTTTTGAGGTGAATCTTATAGTCTTTTTTCCAGACTTGTGGATTTTGTGGAAACACTTTATACTTTCTTGTCTTTTTTTTTTAAATTATTAATCAGGACTACTCAAATTGGAAAGCTTACTGCTACCTACAGAGTAGCAGCAAATAAAACCCTGCATTCTGTTGAGAAAAAAAAAAAAAGGATCACGATGTGTTATGTATATGCACCAACTCCCCACTATTGAAAGTAAGCATTATGCACTGCAAACATGTACTAATAGAAATTAAAATGAAATTTTAATAAATAAAGTCAGTCCAGAAAACCGAGTGGTCTGGCATAGAGGTTTAAGATGTGCTCGTCTTTAAAATGGACGTCGCTATTATTTCCTGCTGCAACAGTCCTCTCTGCAAGCTGCAGTTCACCCTGGCATTTGGGACTCCTAGGAGTCTTTGTTCCGGTTCAGCACCGAGTGGTGCTGCTTTGCATTATTTGCAGGCTCTCTTTGGCTAATTCTGCTAATTTCCTACCAAGCTCCACCAATTTCCTCCATCTCGGCATCGAGGAGAAAACGCATAGCTGCTCTGCTCCCCAGATGCCAAGTGATGACTGCCAGCTACTAGGCATTGTTGGCCTCAGGGTGCACCTGCTGATTCAATGCCAGTTTGTCCCCAGAGCCCGCTGGAGAGTCCCCAGCTCGCGGCGGGCAGGGGAAACGCTGGTACCCGCGGCCCGGAGTCCCGGGCTTGAACCTGCCCATTCGGAGCCCGCATTTCCAGCTCGCCCCGAAGCTCTCCAGTCTCTGCGCTGCGCTTGCCCTAGGGCAACTTTCGGTCTCCCAGGTAACCGCGTCAACTTCCTGCAGAAGGTGCTATACTCTTTGGCAAGAATCCCCATTTCCGCCAAGAGACGAGGCCCCGAAGTTTTGCGATACGGAGCAAGAGTGTCCACTGCCGGCCACATCTGCGCATTCCAAAGTCCGCCTTCTCGAGGCCGGGGTGCTGAACGGTCCCCGGGGGAGGCAGCACTGGGAGGGACCCGCGGGCCGGGAAGGACCGGGGCTCAGCGCTCCGCACGGCCCGACGAAGAAAAGCCGGGCGGCTGCAAGCCCACCTCCCCGTCGTCGCCGAGCTGGAGCT
>NW_022900926.1:69449664-69464290 GCF_012274545.1 Fukomys damarensis
CGAGCCGAAGGCGGTGGCGGCGCCCCGGACAGGGAGCGCGCTGCGCTGGTTCACCACCGCGGTCCTGTACGCCGCCTTCCTGGGGCTGGTGAGAGCTGGGGCCGCAACCCTCCCGGGCCGAGAGGTTCTCTGCGGAGAACGCGGCCTTCCCGGTCGGAGTCTCGCCTTGGCCCCTGCACACTGTGTCGCCCTGGGTCACTAGCTAATCCGCCTGGGCCTCGGTTTCCTCATCTGTCACGCGGGCACGGCTGTAATCGCGGAGGGCTACCGCCAAGTGGGAATTTGATTTTCCTAGTATGTTTGCCAATGCAGCAAACCTTCCTTCCTGTCCTTGTTTCAATGGGGAGACAAGAAAGGGACTGGCCGGATCTGTAGCTAGTGCTCTATCAAGTGCCGAGTTATTACGCAGAAAGAGATTTTCTCGATTTTCCTCTTCCTAATGGCCTGACCAAATTCAGCCAACCACTTAATTTTGTAGTTAGGAAATTGATCCCAGGGAGAAAGTGACATTTTGGGATCACATAGCTAGTTGAATGGTAGAGCCGTGAACATCTCTTACTCTGCCCACAATACTGTTTTAATCAAAAGTTCACCTTTTTTTTTTTTTTTCTTTTGCGGTATTGGGGATCTCATTCAGGACTTTGCACTTGTGAGGTAGGCGCGGTGCCACAGAGCTAAATCGTCCGCCTGAAACTTCACATTTTTTAAATGTTATATCATTCTTGGGGCACTTGAGGTTTTTATTGTCCTATCAGTATTATGAGTTTGATGAACAAAAATTGATTATAATAAAATGTTGCGTTCCATAATCTAACCCTATCAATGTTTTGTCGGAATTTTGATCATTTAGTGGTGAGTCATGGAAAGCAGACTTTTGAGTAGTGAAAGATATAAAATTTAGCAAGGACCAGGCAAGCTATCGCAACTCTCCCTGAGTTCAGACTTAGCAGTTCATTTCTCTAGTTCAGGTGCATACATTAAATAGATGATGTGCTAAGCAGTGAGGCTTGGCTCATTGGTATGGATCACATTCAAATTGTGTGGCTGAATTTCTGTGCTGGTTGCCTTAACATCAAAATCTAGCCAAGTCATTTCCTTAGTATCTAATTCACTTTAGTTGGGCTTGGGTTGAATTATACATTGGCTTGGTATTCATGATCTAGTCCATTTCTTTACTAAAGTTTGAGAATTCATACCTGGTCCAATGCAGTGATCTTAAAATTATCAGAAACCTGTACTTGAAAGTCTTTTCCATGGATGTCCTTGAACACCAATTGATAGTCGCTCTGAAAAGTAACAGATCAAGCAATTGATGGCAAATGATGGTATTTTAAGTGGTCTTTCTTAAGGATATGAGAAATCATTACAACAGTGACACAATGGACCAGAAAATGTGGTTATTTCTGAGGCAAACATTTTTTAAGTTAACAACAGTGTTATGACTGATGGCGTTATACAAGGAGTGAATTACATACCGTTTTAAACACATACTAATAGCACAGCCATACAAATACAACTGAAATTTTGGCATTGCTTATTGTTTGACAAAGCTTCCAATTGAATACATCAAATATGTTCTCTTTAATACCTCTTTTTTCGAAAAGAGAGATTTCCTTTTCAAAAGACTTGTATAGAGGCTGAGGATTTAGCTCAGTGGCACTGCGCCTACCTCACAAATGCAAAAGTCCTGAGTTCAAGTCCCGGTATTTTAAAAAAAAATAAAAAGACCTGAATAGGAAATCCCAAAATTAATTCAAGGTAATGAAAGGATTTAATTTAGAATTTGATTTTGAAAGGCTCCCCAACTCAAGGGTTTAAAACAATCAAAACAAGATCACAGGTCAGTATATCTATCTATCTATCTATCTATCTATCTATCTATCTATCTATATGTCATTCACTTAACTAAAATGATATTAACAGTTCAAAGGCAAATAGCAGAAAGTATGTCACTGGTGAACAACCTTAGCTCTTTTAATAGAGGGGACTCTGTTCCTTAGTGATCCCAAACCTAATAAAGATAAAGTAAAGCACAGGAAATTGTCTTGCTTGATTCCTACTCCAGTTATCTCACGTGTGAAATAATCTTTCATCATTTTCTATAAAAGGTTGGCCAATACTCCAACTTAGTAGAGATATTTTACCATTTAATTTGGCAGTATCATAAACAGCTTAGAAAAATATCACTTCTAGTACCTGCTGGATCATTTGAACACTTACAAATGGGTATTACTCACTTACCACCTTTCATGCCTGTTTTCTGGTTCTATAGATGTTTTTTCATGTGAAAAGGATGATTCTGTCACAGTGGCCATGGTTACTTAAAATGTGTTTTCTTATGGGGCGTTCCTGTAGCACTCTCCAGTGATGGTGGTACTAATGTTTCTACACAAGTTGTGAAAACAGGAACCAGTGAAGGCTTAGAGAATCTATCCAGCATTTGAGCAGGCAGATAGAAAAAAGAAGTCACATACAGAAACAGCCTGATTAGTTGCAGCTTAGTGTTTACCTTATAGGAAACAAAAAGCCACAATCATTACATAATTTAAAAAAAAATTGAGCCCATTTGCCCATCAGTTGGAGACTGGATAAAGAAGATGTGGTTTTTCTATAAAATGGAATACTACTCAGCTATAAAGAATGAGAAATTAGAGTCATTCATAGGAAAATGGATATATATTGAGGATATATTCCTAAGTGAAATACATAAGTCACACATGTAAAAATACTGAATAGTTTCTTTGATGGGAAAACCTATAATGGTACATAAGATCCTAATGATATAAATGACAATGTGAAATAGGAAGAGAAGGGATAAAGGTGTAGGGGAAGTGGGAAGGGTAGGGGAAAGGTAATAAGGGAAGAGAAAAAAAATATGAGAAAATGGAAATAAAGTATTTGTAAGTAGGGAAGGGGGGAGGGGGTGAAGGGAGGGCAGGGACAAGGGGAAAAAATGAGAACCAAGACCTGTCGTGTAAAAGTACAAGATCCCAATGATGAATGTAACTGTACTGTATACCTAAAATGTACCAATAAACTCAATGAGAAAAAAGAATTGAGAATTTTAAAAGAAAAGTGGGGAGTCCATGGTTCCAATAATACTTGTATTGTCATTGTACATTTTTTCCTTACTGGGGGCCTTAAATTTTCTGCATTTCATTGTAACCCACTCCCCACATGTTTGTAGTGGACATAAATTAGGTGCATATTATTTTGTTTGTAAATAACAGCTCCTTTTAAATTTCAGGGAATGACTATTGCTATACTGGGACCCACCTTTCAAGATTTGGCAAGAAATGTGAACCTAAATATGAGCAGTCTTTCTGAAATATTTGTGGGTCGTGCTGTGGGATATTTGGGTGGCTCTGTGCTTGGAGGAATTCTTTTTGACTGTGTGAACCACTTTTTACTTTTGGGTAAGTAAACACCAATTTCACTTCATTGACTTTCAATGAGTTTTCACCTTATCTGTAAACAGGAAAAGCAGCAGCCTGCTGAAATGGGGAGGGTTAGGCGTCCTCCATGAAGCTGGACTTCCCTGCTGTCTCTCACCTTGGCAGTGAGAGGGAATCTGTTCTGGGCCCTCTGGAAACCACTCCAGGGTCACACCATGGGTGTGCAAGAGGTCTGCTTGTGAGGGTGGAGCGTAGATCTCTTAGGGCCGCAGAGATCAGAGTGAGCACTGGGAACCTGCCCCAGCTCCATGGCCTCTGGACAAGATGGGGTCCAGGGTAGTGAGGGACTGATGAGGCTCCGTTTTTATCCCTGTGGCCCCATACCAGTGATGACCCCAGACAACCCTATTTCCCTGGACATTGATGTTGTGCTTGCGAGGCAGGCAGTGGGACCACTGAGCCAAATCCCCAGCCCTAGCAAAGCTTTTTTTTATTTGTTTATTTTTTGAGACAAGGTCTCCCTATTAGTCCAGGCTAAACTTGAACTCACTATGTAGCCCAGGCTGGCCTTGAACTCAGGGTGATCCTCCTGCCTCAGCCTCCAGAGTGCTGGGATTATAGGTGTGCGCCACCATGCCCCGGAACAATGGCAAAGCTTTTAACATACATTCATTGAATAAATTAAAGAAAATTTAGGTTTATGGATTAACATGATAAACTCCTTTCAAAGCAATGAGAAAAAGTTATTGCTGATGAATAATTAGTCTGTTTCCATTGTGAGTTGCATGTATAATCTTTTATTGTCTTGGGGATTGAACCCAAAGCTGCTTACATGCTACTTAAGCATTCTTTTTTTTTCTTTTTATTGAGTTTATTGGTACAATCTAGGTATACAATACAGTTACATTCATTATTGGGATCCTGTACCTTTACATGACAGGTCTTGATTCTCATTTTTTCCCCTTGTCCCTGCCCTCCCTTCACCCCCTCCTCCCCTCCCCATTTACAAACACTTTATTTCCATTTTTTCATTTTCTCATTTTTTTTCCTCTCCCTTATTACCTTTCCCCCACCCTTCCCACTTTCCCTACACCTTTAGCCCTTTACTTCCTATTTCACATTATTAATTATCTCATTAGGATTTTGTGTACTATTATAGTTTTTCACACCAGAGAAACTATTCAGTATTTACACATGTAAATACTTCACTTAAGAGTATATCCTCAATATGTATCCATTTTCTTATGAATGACTCTAGTTTCTCATTCTTTATGGCTGAGTAGTACTCCATTTTATAGAAAAACCACATCTTCTTTATCCAGTTTCTAACTGATGGGCAAATGGGCTGTTTCCAAGTTTTAGCTATTACAAACTGTGCCATTATAAACATTGGTATGCATATATCACTGTGGTATGATTCTTTTAATTCTTTTGGAAAGATACCCAGGAGAGGGATGGCTGGGTCAAATGGAACCTCTAGTCCTAGCTCTTTGAAGTATCGCCATATGTCCTTTCTTTTCTAACTCTGCCTTATTTGTACAAAATAAAAAACAACAATAAACTGGAAATTTTTGGCTAATCTAAAAACAGTCAGAATGAATAATTTAGAACTCTAGGATTCAGCAAAATATGACTTTGAAATTTGTGACATTATGCTTAATTATAATGATCAGTTAAAGAAATCCCTATATAAAAATTAAAAATAGGGAATCCTAAAATAAAACTAAAAAGGAAAGTAAAAGAGAAAAGGCAATGGTGTAAAATTAAAATAATCCTTAATTCTGAAGATGAAAATGATTCCTGAACATATTTAAATTGCTTCTTGCTCTTGTAGTCTTATATTATTTTTTTTCATTATTTGGAGAATACTTTATTAGTTTCTGTAATCAAACCCTCATAGATATGACCTTACATATTTTTTTCCATTGATGCAGGGGTAACGCACTGTATTAAATACGTAAGGTCATATCTATGTGGGTTTGATTACTTAAGCATTCTATAATCGAGTTACATCCCAGACCAACGATATGTCTTTATGTCCCTCAATATTTCCCAAACTAATTTATTTAAAATTTTAATATAAAATACCATATGAATTATATTCTTTTTGACATTTTACATTGATAACTCATATCTAAAATTCCCTTAAAAGGCTGTACATGTGAAATATTTAAGTAAATAATTTTTATCCTTTATTTTTGCTGCAAAACTTTTCTTCATGATATAACTTAGTTTGATTATTAGCAGTACTATAATCATTTTTATGTCATAGTAATTTGCATTTATAGTCCATAAAACTTATAGAATATTTTTCTTTTTTCTTTTTTTTTTGGTACTGAGGATCAAACTCAGGACCTTGCACTAGTGAGGCCAGTGTGGTGCCACTGGGCTACATCCATGGCCCCTCTTATAGAAGATTTAGATGAAATAACCACTTGTAGAATCTGCAACTCTCATCCCAAAATAACTTGGTTTTAATTTGGGTTTATTTTGCCTTCTTGGAAATTTTTATGATGTTAACGATACGTGAATCCTTTCTGTTACAGTTGGGCTTATTACCTTTCTTCCCAGGAGTGTCACTGTTGGCTACCACACTTGGTCTTCATCTCGTTCCTTTTTGCAAGAGTGCAGTATTACTGGTTGTCATGATGTCCGTCTTTGGTGTTTCATATGGCACTATGGATACAGGTTAGTGAATCTCTCCAGTGTCATCTCTAGGAGTGGGACACTACTGCTACAAAAAGTGGAGCACCATGTATCAAATTGTCACTTCCAATGTCTTGAAATGACACAGACCTACTGAGTTGTTGATGGTGTCGCCTGATCAGAGCAACCCCTCTAATACTCCTCTTGTCATTTAGGCACTGGATTTGAGTAAACAACTACAAAGTGTAGTTAAAAAGATTGTGTCACGGGAAATTAGTAGTATACAAGATCCAAACAGGGAAGGCACCCCCCTCCAGTTCATAATTACGGTACAGTGAACAGACTGATTTCAGGAGAGAATTATATCATTGTAATGTAAGAGGAATGGATAGGATATAAATGGGAACCATTTTTTGGTTGCAAAGGCATATAGAAACAGCCATCCAATTTAACATATACCTTAGTTGTTGCGCTAAGGAAAACATGCAGTGTTTCTTTGCTTTTCTGTTCATCACTCAAAAGTTCCTGCTCTGTTGCAGAATTTCTATCATCATCTCTTTGAACACTTGCTTAATAACATATGTAATAATTGGTTTACTGCCAAATCCACATTCCCAGCCTCCCTTCCATGCTCTAAAGTTGGTTAATAGACTGTAGAAACGTTTTATATTTCTGACTCATTTTGGTGGTGAATATACAGGATGAAAATACACGTTCATCTGAAAATATCGATTTTTTTAAAAAAACCCAAACAGCTAAATATATTGTGGGTGTTTAAACAATGTAAATACCAATGCTAAAAGGCAAGGGCACAGCAGAGTCCTAAAGTGCTCCGGTTCCTAAATGCGTGTTTTGCGTGTATCTGTGGCTACGCATCTATGCATCTATATGTATGTCTATATTTACAAAATGTGCTTCGAGTGACTACCAATTCCAACTACAGAAAGCGCTGGAACTTTGGCCAGTAGATGATGATAAAAGTTTGTCTCAAAATATATTTGCAAGATTTACAAATAAGCAGGCCTATAAATATTACTCCCCAGTCTGGTATCGTACTGTTTTGTAAGAAGCCTTGGCTGATGTATGTGTTTGTTAGAGGCAGTGGTTTGCCACTTGCAGAATTCAATGTATGTACCATATATGAGATGTTATAATACATAGTTCTCTGGTGACAGTGAGTTAGAGTTCCTTAAACACAGAAACGAATCAGGTGTAATGTTGGATAATTAAGAAAATCACAAAGCTGCTCCATCCTCGCTCTAGTAGTAATAAATTGTTTTTTATTTTATTTTTTTTACTAAGCTACTATATATAGCTTAAAAAATTTCTTGCATCTTTCATTGGTAGGTGGGAATGTCCTTATCCTGGCTCTATGGGGGGACAAAGGAGCCCCACACATGCAGGCCCTGCACTTCAGTTTTGCCTTGGGTGCCTTTTTGGCTCCTCTTCTGGCAAAATTGGCCTTGGGAACCACAGTGTCCGCCGAAAACCACACGGAGCCTGACCTTCATCCTCCAGCCCTCAACCAATCCCCTGAAGCTGGCCCGGACCCTCTGTTTGCAGCACCTGATGACTTGAACTTACTGTGGGCTTATGCTTCTGTCGGCGCGTACACTTTTGTGGTTTCTGTCTTCCTGTTTGCTCTGTTTTTCAAGAAACCCTCAAAGCATGGAAAATCCACAGCATCTGCCCAGGTGTCTCGAAGAGCTAAATATCACAAGGCCCTGCTCTGTCTCCTTTTCATGTTCTTCTTCTTTTATGTTGGGGCGCAAGAAAGTGAAGCGGCTGGGTTGAACTCCATCTTCTGGGGGACCTTTGCAGCCTGCAGGGGCCTGGCAATCTTCTTCGCTACGTGTTTGCAGCCTGGAACCATGATTTTGTTGAGCAACATTGGCAGCCTGGTCTCATCGTTATTTCTGGTGCTTTTTGACAAGAACCCACTTTGTCTCTGGATAGCAACTTCAGTGTATGGGGCCTCAATGGCCAGCACGTTTCCCAGTGGCATTTCTTGGCTTGAGCAGTACACAAGCATAAATGGGAAATCTGCAGCCTTTTTTGTCATTGGTGGTGCTCTTGGAGAAATGGCTATTCCTGCAGTAATTGGAATTCTTCAAGGACAATACCCGGATTTGCCAGTGGTTCTGTATACCTGTTTGGGGTCAGCAATATTCACTGCTGTATTATTTCCTGTGATGTATAAGTTAGCCACCTGGCCTCTGGATCTTCAGCAGAAAGAAAACAGGAGTGAGAATCAGAAAACTTTGCCCCCTAGTTCTGGGATATAAGGAAGACAATGAAGGGAAAGATAAGGAAGAGTGGAATGAGATGAATTTGAAGTGACTGAAGAAAATTACACAGTTAGGGCTTCTTTCACACAGACGTGTAGAAATAGTTTGATGGTGCCTATAGCTGAAGTATCCAACAGCTCATCTCAGATTTGATCAAATTTGAATCTTTTGTAGTTATTACTGGCAATTTCCCTGTGAATCACCTTGTCAGAAACCAGGAGACAATGAATTACCTGCTGATTTCATTGATTAATTCCCATTACTAAGAAGCCATTCAGAGCTGTGGATTTAGCAGATTTTCAGCATGCTTTGAGGATTTCTAGGTCAAATACAGATTGCTTCCACTTTTCAACTATCATGCAAAAAGTGTGAACATAAGTATGCGAACAACTTTTCTATACTGCTTTCAATTCTTTTGGAGTTTATGTACATAAGCAGGTCATGTGATAAATCTATTTAAAATCTTTAATGTAATTTTATTATCCAATTTGACTATTTTGGGTTAGTCCAAATCTAGTTTATCCATAACATACCAGCTATAGGAAAAGGATAGAGAAACACATGATTTTTAAAAATGTCGTTTCAAACTAGGTAGGTGCTTGGCCCATTACAGCCTGCTCAGAATCACCCACACAGTGAGGAAATGAACTCAAAGAAAGCTTGTGTCAGTAATCTACCTTGGACTTTTTAATCTCTGCTTCTAGTTATTGTTCTGTATTTTAGCAAGTGTTTAAGATTTACCTGTGCTAAACACTGCACTGTAAGTACTAGTGATGCCCTTTTTGAAGTACAGTATCAAAATATCATTATTATGTTTTGGGGCTTTGATCCCAATTTTGTGCTAAATGAGTGAGTGGTTCACTCTTGCCTTCCTTCGTTTATAAAACCAGAGGGCATGCCTTGGAATAACTGAAATAAGTCCTCTGCCTCAGAAGTAGATGGTATAAAGTCAGGGAAACTTGAAATTGGTTAGTCTCTCTGTCTTTGTGTGTGTGTGTGTGTGTGTGTGTGTGTGTGGTACAAGGGATTGAACTCAAGCCCTTGTGTTTTGCAAGGCAGGCAGTAGAACCACTGAGCCAAATCCCTGGCCCGAGCTTGGCTAATCTCTACTTCTTCTGGCATCTCTGCTCCTTTATGTGACTCTTCTGCCTTCCTAACCCTCCTAGAAGGCATTCTAGAAGGAATCTGTTTGACCTAATTAGATTCCACTGGCCTATTGGGCTTAGCACAAGAAGTTGTATCAGCATATGGGTGGGTTAGTCTTGGTTTGATGCTGTTGTTCTCTTCCAGGTTTGGCCACCTCTATGCTCCAGTCTCAACTGATTGGGGTGATGGGGAGATTTAAAATCCAAAGGGAACTTAGTGAATACTGTTAATGAGTGCTGAATTGGATTGGCATTAGACTTGTTAGTGAACTGCTTTTCAAGCAGTGAACTTACTTTTCAAGAAAAGTTAAGTGCTGTCCTATTAGGGTAGCATTTATATTTGAATCAGGTATAAGTAAGTTCCCTATTTGCAAAGATGCTATTACAGTCCTAAATTCTGTGGGCTAGAAAGTTTCAGAGTCCTTGCTTTTCAGTCATTTAACATATGTTTACTGAGCATTTACCATGTTCACCAATCAGTGCCCAGGAATAAAACAGGACAGGTGAGATCTTTCATTTCACAGTTCTCATGTTTTAAACTTTCAGGTAAGATTTGCTAGCTGCCATTCTATTAGCTGAAAGCCAGTAGAGCATTTTGTAATCATTTCCATGTAGTGCCAGCAAAGTAAAGTAGCTGAGCTCTCTTGGTCCCTTGCTGTTTGCATATTTCCATATGTCTTTGGTGAGTTCTTTAACTTATACAATCATTTGGTAATAATAATTAGCCTGGTGCAGATAAGGTTAATAAGACCAAAACCCTCCCAAGAAGCCTACAGCAATGGAGCCTGACACCAGTGTTTGGATTTTCTCAAAACAGCCAGTGGACACTTTTTGTGGTTGAGCTGGATCTTGGGTTACTGCTCCTGACATGGAAGGTAACTGAGCAGGTTCTCCATGCTCAGCTCTTTACCTAATCACTTGCAGAAGACTGAAGCCTAACACTCTTTGGCCCTTTACCTTATTGAAATATGACTCAGACACAGAGAAGTATTTCAGAAAGGAAATGTTTACCTGCAAGGACAACAAGAGAAGGCTTATCTTAGCAAGTGAGAAAAACAGTCTTCAAAGGAAAAAAAATCAAAATCTGCTAAGATTTCTGAGTTTGCATTAGTCTGCACATGAGGGAAAGACAGCAAGCGCCTCACGTGATCATCGTGTTCACAAAGGGCCACAACAGATGTCGCACACAGTATAGCAAAAATTATGGCCAAAGTTGCTTTTGTTAGGGAGCCAAGTTTTATGGGAAATGTTCAAAGTTTTTTTAGATCACTATCAGTTAGATGAACCTATAATTTTTTATTTTATCTTGGGGTGCAAAGTGCTTTGCTCCTGTGATATGAGAAGTACATAGTGATATTGCAGCAGGGCAAAGTGACATTTTGATTCTGCAGAATCCATAAGGTACAGGAGAAAGATGGTCGCAAGGAAAAAGATGATTGCAAGATCCATTCTTGTTCCATTTATGTGATAAGCCTTTGTGCGCGTGTGTGTGTGGTGGTGTGTTTTGAATCTGGGCTGCTCTTAGAATCACCTGACAGTTTTTCAAAACTACCTGGGCCCAGTCATTTTACTTCAATACCAATTAAATTGGTTTTTAGGACATTGACATTTCAAAGGTTATCCTGGTTTCAGTGTAATTCTCAGCCCATGTTGAAAAGCATTGCCTCTGACAATGCAAAAATTGGAACCTCTGGTGGTCAGAAGGAGTTTTTTTAGGCTATTACACAGCTTGGTTAAATCACACTGCTTCTTAAATGATTGGTACTCTTTGTAACTTCTCTGAAGGAAAAGCCAAGAGGAAGAGGTCTCCTGTTTTCTGTTATATCCACTGATACTTGGCTGAAGAAAGTGGATAATCAACACTGTTGTTCCAAATCCTGCCAAACATACCAGGCCCAGCCATCTACAGGCTTCTACATAGCTTCTCACTAAACAGTTTTGATTTTTCAAAACAGGAGTGCCCTTGTAGATTTATTACATCTGAATTGTGTATCCACTGTTTACATGGCTAGCACAAGTGCTTGTTCGAGTAAAATATATAAATAAACTGATAATGGTTAAGGTAAGAGTTTTGTGTCATTAGTTTGATGTTTAGAAATGAGCTTGCAATCTGTCCTTCAGAACTTAGTCAAGAATATTTTCAGATTTTATTTTTATTTATGTATTTATTTTTTCGGATTTTAGATTTTAGTATGCCCATATTTTTGTGACTGGTTCCTAAAAGGGGAAAAATTTTACACAGTTGTTTTGGAAATGACAGCTTCTCTCAAATTTAGGATCTAATTTCCAAACTTACCAGTCTGCCAATGAAGCTTTCTAGCTGATATCTTAGTAAGTGTATTATTTAGTAATAATTTCCTAGTGGAAGTAATTCCAGATCTGTTTCTATTTCAGAGTGGAAAGGAGATTGTCCAAGTGGTACATCACGTAGATACAGGGCCCTTTTCCTTGTTCTCCTTCTCCACAAGGCCCAG
This sequence comes from Fukomys damarensis, assembly GCF_012274545.1. Taxonomy (NCBI): domain Eukaryota; kingdom Metazoa; phylum Chordata; class Mammalia; order Rodentia; family Bathyergidae; genus Fukomys; species Fukomys damarensis. Next base: position 69,461,613 of record NW_022900926.1, read on the forward strand.
GAACTGAATGAAAGCCTTTCATTCATCAGTGACCATGGGCCTGTTTCTTATATTTGTAAAACCAAAATAGTGATAATTTGGGATCAATGGGTACATCATTTCCCTATTCCTCTTTACACTTTGTCTTGGGGAAAAGTTTTGGTATTTTGTTTAGTTGAGTTTTGTAGTGGTTTTAGGGGTTGAACTCAGGGTCTCTTGCCAGCTAGGCATGGAACTATCACTAAGCTACATCCCCATCCTTTAATTTTTTATTTTTTAGGATGATGTCTCGCTAAATTGTCCAGGATAGCCTTAAAATTGCAATCCTCCTGTCCAAACCTCCTGAGGAGCTGGGATTACAGGCATGTAATCCATACCTGGCTGTGAAAAGACACTTCTGAAAATAGTTAAGTTGAAGCTGAGAGAAACCAATCACATATTCCTTATCTTAATGCTGTTATAATAAATGAAACTCTAGGTGTCCTTGGCAGCTGACATATCGGCTTTGATTGCCCTGTGCACTCTGTCCAGGGCAGGGAGCCTCTTTTGCCTTTGCCTCACCTTTGGGACTCTGGGGAAAACTGGGCCTTTCTTGGCTCCTGTTAGAAAGCTATAGCTCTGGGCAGGGATAAAGAGGATTTCAAACTCCTAACTACAACAGTGTGGGATGTACAAGCCTCTCCAGTCTTCCCGTGAGAAAGCAGGGAACACTTGTGCTTCACTGTCATGACTTTGGTTGGGCATGCGGTAGATTTGTGGCCGTGTTCTGATTATACTACTCACTGTGAGGGCTCCAGGGTCTCAAGAGGATAGAACACTAGAGCTTCACAAGGATAGACTTGAGGACTGGTTGAACTCCTGGAATGGTGGAATGGTGTTTTTGTGGTTGTTCACTGCAACCACAGGGTAAGATAAGACAACTGCCTTTTTTTTTTTTGTACTACGGATCGAACTCAGGACCTTGCACTTTCGAGGCAGGTGATGGAAACACTGAGCTAAATCCCTGGCCCCAACTGCCATATTTTTAATGAAAATAAACTTTTTGACTGTATTTCTTAAGATACATTTCTTAAGATATAATTTTTTTTTCTCATTGAGTTTATTGGTACATTTTAGGTATACAGTACAGTTACATTCATCATTGGGATCTTGTACCTTTACATGACAGATCTTGGTTCTCATTTTTTCCCTTTGTCCCTGCCCTCCCTTCACCCCCTCCTCCCCTCCCCATTTACAAACATTTCATTTCCATTTTTTCATTTTCTCCTATTTTTTTTCTTTTCCCTTATTACCTTTCCCCTACCCTTCCCACTTTCCCTACACCTTTAGCCCTTTTCCTATTTCACAGTGTCAATTATCTCATTAGGATCTTATGTACTGTTATAGTTTATTCACACCAGAGAAACTATTCATATTTATACATGTGTGACTTATTAAGATACAGTTCTTAAGCTTCCCTTTACCAATATTTTTTACCTTCCCAGTGTGCCTAATGATCATGCTATATATATCGAGTTGAAGTCATCATTGTTCCTGAAATCAGGAGCTGTGCAATAAGTAGGAGGAGGATCCATGAAAATATATGTGAGTCAGAACCAGTATTTAGAATGGTGACTCTTCCTGCACACTTTGAGGCATAGTCTGGAAGTTTCTCACCGACCCTTGAATCCACAAGCAGCTTAAGGAAGCAGATGGCTTTAGTACTATTTTATACAGGAAGATATATGCTTAGGTACTTTTTTCCCTTAGTCTTACAGTCAAGAGAAATGGAGTGAGAATTCACATTTAAACCATATGGCTGCAAAACCAATATTCTTTCACTAGGCTACTCCACCCTTGTTTACACCTGGACCGCTGAAATTTGACTTCAGTTTCTTCCTGTGTCAGAACTACAATAGCTCCAGTGACAGTTCCAGTTGCCATTTTTAATCCTTTAATTTATGCAGTCATTTCCGTATCCATAACTGGGCTGATTCCATGTGCCACGCCTTGCCCTGGTGCTGGGACATGTTGGGAAGCAATCAAACATGATCTCTGACCTCCTGATTGTAGAGCCAGATGAACAAATCCCAGTAGGTCAATCAGTAGGGTCTCTGTTCATCTGGGCAAGAAAGACCTCTAAACCAGATTTAAAAGGCAATACTAAAAGTACTAATTTGTTTTTTGTTTCTTTGGGTTCTTTCTTTGATCCTTTTTCCACAAATAAAGCCAACCAGTTCTATGCAGCTCATCCAAACTCCCAATCTCTATTACCAAGCCAGTTCGACATTTAAATGTGTTGTAATTTAACCTCTTCACAGACAAGAAGCCTGATTGTAGAAATACAAAACAAAGTAAAACTGGCAGGACTCGGGGATTAAAACTGCAGAAACCTCACAGCAGAATCTCAGCTGTAGCTCCCTGTCTCTGGCACCGGTCCAGCTGCCCCAGTGGGATAAGTCCAGAGCCAGGAGCAGGTCCCCAGCACGCCACACCTGTGCCTGCCAAAGTCCAGCTTCGGGGTCCCCCTCGGGGCGGGGCCTGGTGAGTTGGTACCTTTGGGGACAGTCGGGACTCAAAGGGCGGGATCAGACTCGGTTCCAAACACCTGCGGCGCCTTCGTAAAAATGACAGTAACGAACGCACTTTGGAGCCGGCGAGCTGGAGCTGGAACTGGAGTTCCGCGGGGCCGGGGCCCCGGCTGCTGCGCAGCGGCTCCT
>NW_022900926.1:69464391-69490067 GCF_012274545.1 Fukomys damarensis
TCCTGTACGCCGCCTTCCTGGGGCTGGTAAGCGGCGGGCAGGCGAGCGCCTGCGGGGAACCCGACCTTCCCCGACGGAGTCTCTCCTTCGCCCTGCACGTTGAGTCACCTTGAGTGCTTTCAATGAATCGGCCGAGGCCTCAGTTTCGTCTTCTGGGAATCCGGCGCAGTTCTCGTCGCGGAGGGTCATCGGCACGTGTGAAACGGATTTCCCTAACGTGCTGTCCAACTGCACCAGATCTTTCTGGCTCCTGGGTGCGCTGGGAGACGCAAGAGGGATTGCTCCGGACTTTGGCGGCTCCCTCTGCGCCCGCGCATTCAAGCCCTGAAAGCTGCTGTTTGGAATTTCTTGTTCTTGGTGGTGTGACCAAATTCAAGCAGTTTTTAGTCTTGCAAGTAGGGAAATGGCCCCAGAGAAGAAATTGATTTTTCCGGATGATACAGCTCGTTAATTGCCAGAGCTAGGAACATCTTTTACTCTGCCCACAATTCTGTTTAAATACAGCCTTCAGAACCGGAAGTGTTTTGTTTTCAGCAAATTCCAAGGCCACACGTGCCTTTTTCCAAACTCTTTTTGCCAAATTTGTTAATTTTAAATCTTGCAGGGTCGGGAGAGCCAGTCCTCGGAGGATGGTCACTCTGGTCCCTTAGCATCTGAATCTGAGCCCCAATTGTGTATAGACTGATGGGGGAGAGGATGAGAAAGGTATCACTGCAGAAGCTTGGTGAGCCCTGCTTGTGTGCCAAATCTTGCAAGTCCCTCGAAGGCATAAATTTGATTAGAGCCAGTCCCCAGGCTTCTGTTGTCACGAGGCTTGTGGTGGGCTTTTAGTGTGGAGCTTCTGTGGCTTAGACAGGAGGTGCACCTGTTTTTGGAGCAGGATAGTGCAATTAGAATCAATTATTCTTGAAACAGACATTATTAGACACGTTTTTCTTAAAGGATCTAGCAAATTTTCTCTGAAAATGAACCAGAACCTCTCAGTTCTAACACATTTCCTAGTGTAATTTTATTGTGCATACCATTCTATACATGCGTGTAGAATTCCTTTCTCTAAGGAATCATTATACCCAGTAGTCCTGATTGGGTTTTTGCTTTGGAGAAAAATGCAGATTTAGAAACATTCAAACCGTTACTCTCTTATATGTACTGGCTATGTGTAGTTAAAAGGAAGGACTCCATGTATATCAGAAATGCTGCTCTTTTAATATGCAACATAGAAAAATATTTTGATATATTGATCATTTATATTTTAACATCTAAATGTGTTATTCATGTATGTAGTATGCTTCAAAATATTATACAGTGGACCTTGACCTCTGAACTCAATTCATTTACAAGGGCTGGTTGTAGCTCAAGTTGGTCAATTGAAGGCTCCAGCTCCTCTACACAGCCTTCAAAGTCCCTCTCCTGTACACAGGCAGATCTCAGTGTCCTCAGAGAGACACTGGCCCAGGATTTCTCACCCCACACAGGAAAGGATGTTGGAATGTCCCTTCAAGGACTCCTTTAAGGGTTAAATCTGTATCTGAGACCACCTGGAAGCACAAGCAGCCAACATTCAGCTTGTAACTCAAGACTTTGGTCATAAGTTAGAACTAAAATTCTATTCATCACCCAAGTTGTCTGTACATCAGGCCAATCTTAACTCTAGGGTCCTCTGTATTTTGAGAGGCTTAGTTATCTCTTACTCATGATTAAAGCAGAATAATCTTCTAAGGTGTTGTTCCAAAATTAAACAGAATTGCAACAAAAAGCTGGAAGAATTTTTTTCTTTTACCCGAGAATGAAGAATGCAAGGAAAATCATGGAAGTCCATAGTAATAATACCTTTGTGCCTTTTTCCTGACTCTGGGACTTAGAGTAATTTCCTACATTACTTTGTAATCCCTCTTTCTGCCTTGTTTTTTGTTTTGTTTTGTTTTGTTTTGTTTTTTAATAGCAGAACTACCACTTACACGGACATCATTTTAACATTTGTAAGTAAAAAAGGTTTTGTCTTTTTAAATTTTAGGGAATGAGTGTCGGTATACTAGGACCTACATTTCAAGATTTGGCAGTGAATGTGAACCGAAATATCAGCAGTCTTTCTCTAATTTTTGTGGGCCGGGCCTCTGGATTCTTCTGTGGCTCTATGATTGGTGGAATTCTTTTTGAATATATGAATCATGTTTTTCTTTTGGGTAAGGAAACACTGATTGTTTTCTTCTTTGTGACTATAAATGTATTTACAGTGTGGCTTTAAATATGAAAAACAGCAGCCTGTAGAATGGCTGACAACTGAAATGTGTATCTAGTTTATCTAATTCTTTTTTTTAAATTGAGTTTATTGGTATATTTTAGGTATACAGTACAGTTACGTTCATTATTGGGATCTTGTACCTCTACATGACAGGTCTTGGTTCTTATTTGTTCCCTTTGTCCCTGCCCTCCCTTCATCTTAGGCACACTCCAAGGATCTGGCTCCCTGCTCTTGCCATGGTAGTGAGAGAGAATCTGTGTTGGGCCCTCTGGAAACAGTGGGGTGGGGGAGAAGGGAATGGGGAGGTAGAAGGGGGAGTTCTGAACCTCCCCAACCTTTACTTCAGTTAGGGCACCACTCCAGGGTCACACACTGGAGATCCTAAGGCTCTCCTGCGAATGTGGAGGCAGATCTCAGGCCATGGGGCTCAGACTGAGCTCCCGGAGCCTGCCAGAGTCCGTGGCTTCTGTATTGAAAATGAAGGGGCCCAGAAACCATGAGTGGGCTGATATAGTCCCTGCTGTCTCCTGTCAGTGAAAACCCCAGAATGCCTTTCCTCACCTAGCTAGCAAAACATTTTTAGCACACTTTATTTTTTATTTATTTATTTATTTATTTTTTGTACTGGGAATTGAACTCAGGAACTTGTGCTTGCAAGGCAGGCCTGGTGCTGCTGAGCTAAATCCCTGGCCCATATCCTTTTAAAAAATAAATTGATATTGTAAAATACAATTTAGATTCAACGAATAAAATACCTTTGAAACCAATGAAAATAACTTATTGCTGATGAGTAATAAACAATATTTCTTATTTTCAAAGTTGACTAGGAGAGGCCCAGGGATTTAGCTCAGTGGTGCTGGTGCCTGCCTCGCAAAAGCAAAGACCCGAGTCCAATCCCAGGTATCAAATAAAAGTTAACTAGGAAAACATATTTCTTTTATTTTCCTTCCTATTCCTGAAACTAATTTATTTAGTAAACTTTTATAATATATTACTATACTAAATACATTTTTCCTTTTTATATTAATTCATACATAAATATGTCTTTTGGTTCTTAACAGTTGTTATGCATGTCTCTAGATGTTCCCCCAAAGACTCGTGCTCTCATAGGTGGGGCTTTTTTTTTTTTTTTGGTACCAGGGATTGAACTCAGGTCCTTGCACTTGCAAGGCAGGCCACCGAACTGTGGTGGGGCTTTCTGAAGGTAGCTGAATCTAGGATTTGTGATGCTGGAATCAAGGAAGTGTTGCTGGGATTGATTCATGGTTCCATGTTAGGATTAAGGCTACCCCACATTGGGTGTAAGTGCTCCCTCTTAAGGGTGGGTAGCCTGGACAGGATACAAGGAACAGAAAGAGGGTTGCTGCTCACTGCTTGCTGCTGCTTCCCCCGCTTCAATGCTTTGCTGCCTTCTGCCCACCATGAACCATTTCTCCTTTGTGATGCCCCTCTGCTATGCCACCTTGTCTTGGAGCTAGCTATGAACTTAAACCTCTACAAACTGTGAGCCACAATAAACCTTTCCTCCTTTAGCTTTGGGTGTTGGGCATTTTGTCTCAGCAACAAGAAAAGTAACTAAGACAAATGTGAAACATTTAAGTAAATAATTTTTGGCCTGTTTCTTCTTGTTATAAAACTTAGTAGTATAATTTTTTTGTTTTATTATTACTAAGGCAAAAGTTATAATAATAACAAAAATTTATTATCTCCATAAAAGTTATATAAGATTCAGATAGTGTGACTACTTACAGAAGCCCCAACTATCATCTTCTCATGATTACTCAGTTTTAATGGAATCTTATTTTGCACTTCTGGAGGCTTTTAGGATTTGTCTTTACTTGTGACTCTGCACGAATATTGCTATGGGGGGGAGTTGTTTTGTGTTCTTCACAATACCAGGGCTTTAAGATGCTATACCAATGAGCCACACCCCCCAGATGATGAATACTGTTTTTCATAGCTGAATTTCACCTTTTTTTCTCAGGGGTGTCAATGTTGGCTACCACAGTTGGCGCTTACCTCATTCCTTTTTGTAAGACAGCAGTATTACTGATTGCTGTGATGTCCATCTTTAGTGTTGCATTTGGGATTCTGGATACAGGTTAGTGAATCTTCAGTGCCATCTCTGGGAGTGTGAACTTCGTACTAGAAAAATAATTTGCAAAGCTCTTTAAATGACTTGAACTTACTGATTTGTTCATGGGTCACCCAGTGAGAGCCCTCCTTCTGGCAGCTCCTCTTGCCAATGAGAAACCAGGTTTTGAGCAGCCAACTATGAAATGAGCTTAAGGAATTTTGCTCTATGGGAGATGGGTGATTTACACTATCAACACAGGGAATGATCCCTCCTGTGGGTAATTACAGTAAAGGTAAGCAGGCTTTCATTTCTGGAGATAATTTTGTGATTATAATATAGAAAAATTGACAGTGTAATGGTAGAAAACAAGTTTCCAATTACTAGTTGTCAGTTAAAGCATAGGAGCAGCCTTCCACTGTAGAATGTACCGCTAGTGTCTGAGCCAGCAGTAACCTGTGGTGTGTATTACTGTCCTCATCTTCCTTTCGTATTATTTTCTTTCTCAACAGCTTCTGTTTGTCCATAATGGAGCTTCTCACTGTGCCATCATTCTTTGAAAACCTGCTAAAAAACATACATAATATGGATTTCTGCCAAATCCAGCTTTCTAGGCCTTTTGTTCTTGCTTAATATTATTTATACACCACAAAAATATGTACTACACCATCTTACTTCAGTGTTGAATTTGTAGGGTAGGATTATGTGTCTATCTGATTTTTTAAAAGGCCAAAACCTTTCACTGTGTAGGTGTTCAGTGTAAGTGCAGATGCTAAAATGTGTTCTTGATTCCTATAAAAAGCACAGTGGAGTCTTGAGTATTCAGATTCTTCAACATGTATTTGCCTCTGATTTATACATAAATAACATTTCTTAATTAGAATTTTCTACTAATTGTCAGTACAGAAAGCTATTGAAACATAGCCAATATTAGATGACAAAATTTTGCCTATTATATTCATATATTTAAAATATGTATAATTAAATAGATCTATGAGGATTACCCCTGCCTATTATTATTGCTGTCTTATAAAAAGCCTTTGCTAATAATGTCTGCTATAGGAGATAGTGGCTCACTAGTTTGTACAGCTTCATGCACACATATCAAATGTTATATACAGAGTTCCTTAGTAGCAGTGGGTTACAGTTTCTCAAACCCAGAATTAACTCAGGTAGTATTTAATAACTGAGAACATTATGATGCTCATGGCATGTAAAAGACACCCATCTTCCCTCTGATAGTAATAAACTTTTCAATAAAGACTTTTATTTTTAACTTACATTGTACCCCCATCTTTCATTGGTAGGTGGGAATGTCCTTATCCTGGCTCTATGGGGGGACAAAGGAGCCCCACACATGCAGGCCCTGCACTTCAGTTTTGCCTTGGGTGCCTTTTTGGCTCCTCTTCTGGCAAAATTGGCCTTGGGAACCACAGTGTCCGCTGAAAACCACACGGAGCCTGACCTTCATCCTCCAGCGCTCAACCAATCCCCTGAAGCCGGCCCAGACCCTCTGTTTGCAGCACCTGATGACTTGAACTTACTGTGGGCTTATGCTTCTGTCGGTGCGTACACTTTTGTGGTTTCTGTCTTCCTGTTTGCTCTGTTTTTCAAGAAACCCTCGAAGCATGGAAAATCCACAGCATCTGCCCAGGTGTCTCGAAGAGCTAAATACCACAAGGCCCTGCTCTGTCTCCTTTTCATGTTCTTCTTCTTTTATGTTGGAGCTGAGGTAACCTACGGCTCTTACGTTTTCTCATTTGCAACCACCCATGTTGGCATGGAAGAAAGTGAAGCGGCTGGGTTGAACTCCATCTTCTGGGGGACCTTTGCAGCCTGCAGGGGCCTGGCAATCTTCTTCGCTACGTGTTTGCAGCCTGGAACCATGATTGTGTTGAGCAACATTGGCAGCCTGGTCTCATCGTTATTTCTGGTGCTTTTTCACAAGAACCCACTTTGTCTCTGGATAGCAACTTCAGTGTATGGGGCCTCAATGGCCACCACCTTTCCCAGTGGTATTTCTTGGCTTGAGCAGTACACAAGCATAAATGGGAAATCTGCAGCTTTTTTTGTCATTGGTGCTTGTCTGGGAGACATGGCTATTCCTGCAGTAATTGGAATTCTTCAAGGACAATACCCAGATTTGCCAGTGGTTCTGTACACCTGTTTGGGGTCAGCAATATTCACTGCTGTATTATTTCCTGTGATGTATAAGTTAGCCACCTGGCCTCTAGATCACGCTGGAAGGAAGACAGAAGGAGTGAGGACCAGAAAGATTTGCTTTCCATCCCTAAGCTAAAGCTGTATTATCCTGTGATGTATAAGTTAGCCACCTGGCCTCTAGATCACGCTGGAAGGAAGACAGAAGGAGTGAGGACCAGAAAGATTTGCTTTCCATCCCTAAGCTAAATTACTATAGGGAAAATGATGAAGAGGAAGATGCAGAAAAATGAAATGTGGATTTTGAAGTGGTTGCAATGAATGATGATGCAATGAGACCCTCTAGCAATCAAACATACAGAAATATTTTGTTGGAGCCTATAGTTAATGCATTCAACCAATTCTTCTCAAATGCAATGACATTTAAGTTTTCTACAGTGAATACTTGTGATTCCACCATGAAGCACCTTGCCAGAAAGCAGTACAAAATAGACCAACAGTTAGAGCAGACAAATTACTTTCTGGTTTCCTGGAACTGTTCCTTCTGCAGATTTTTAGCATGTTTGGGGAATAACAGTTTCCAGGTCCATTTACAGCAAATTTTTGACATGTTGTCCAATTTCTAGAGTTACTTACAAACTATCAAGAGGTATGATATGGTAGGACTTTTGTTCAGCATTAGACTTATTAGATAATATTTTATATCACTATTTTGAGTGTATGCAAAGAAAATATTTATATTTTAAAAATGAGTAGCATCTAAAAGAGCAAAATCACAAAAGAATAGAATGGATTTGCTGAGCAAATTATCAGGTATAAATATCCTGCTTGCGATTTGGGGAGAGCAATGTTATAAACTAGTGTCTTTGGAATTAGTCACACATTTTAATTAAGTGCTTTATCTTATTTGTATGGCTTGTCCAAAGAGTGGCAATGACACTTTGATGTTTTTTTATTTCTGTGAGGAGTACATACAACAGCTCAAGAGACCTGACATTTAAATGTGACTGTGCCTTCTGTCCCTACACTGAGACAGTTAAGCCTTGTTTATTTCATCTCATGATCTATGATTCTAGAAATAAAAATTAGATAATTAAAAAATTCATCAATTTTTAAGTTTATGCAAGATGACTGCTGGAAGTCTTTATTTCAAAATGAAAATTGGGGGCTGGGGGTTTAGCTCAGTGGTTCCACTGCCTGCCTCAAAAGTGCAAGGACCTGAGTTCATTTCCCAGTACAAAAAGAAAAAAAAAGTGGAACCAAAAAATGATAAATTGTTTAAGAATGTGCTATTGGTTATGAATACATTGAAAATTAATATGATTTATATTTAATCATAACTTGCATAATTGTATAAAGAACATAGTTTTCAGTGCTGCATTTGATCCATTCTGAAACATGCATTTTCCAATATAGCATCTGTCAAACAGGTATGCATAACAATCAGCAATCATTTAACATTGTGACAAATTAATGACAGTTTTTCCTTATAAATATGTAAAAATCACCTTTGATAATCAGTGTCTTACATTTAGAGAAATAAAGTAACTCATTCAATTGTGCAGATTAAACTATTTCTATAGACATTTTTAAGAGAAATGTTATCCTTCTTATTTTGAGACAAGGTTTCATTGTGTTGTCCAGGCTGGTCTCAAATTCCTGGGCTCAAACCATCTTCCCATCTCATCCTCCAGAAGAGATGGGTCTATAATCCTCTGCAAATATATTGGTCTGAAAAGCCATTGTTAATTTTCTCTCTGCTTTTATTCACACGGAATTTGGAGGCACTATTCTGATTTTAGAACCTGTTTCAGAGTTAATGTATTAGTAGATGGATCTTATGGGCATCTGACTTACCTTAGTGTTGGGGTTCTTTCTCTTGGCATTTGGAATACCTGAGAAATCAAAGTAAAGATGAGAACGTGGCTTGGTGACCTGGCAGTTATGGATGAGACAGAGTTCTTCATGTGAGAACTGTGAGAGAACGCCCTGTTGATTATGCCCAAAACAGGCTATAAACAGAGCAGACTGTAAAGAGTTAATCTCACAATTGGCTTGATTATAAAAGTGAGTCTGGCCAAAGCTTATGTGACTCATAGGAGCATTGCAATGGTGCACAGGTTAGTACCACTCTCCCACCCCCTGCCAACAGCCATAGCACAGCCCATGAAGTTGTAGGGCTTAATATGAGATAACATGGTAGCCAAGGTTAAGGTGACTCATACCATATTACATTCCCAAAATCAAACTGAAAAGACAAGGTCAACTGTTAACCACAACCTACTTCTGGTCCATTCTGTTCCTAACAGAAGAATGGTTTGTCTCTTCTCTTACAAGCCTTTCCTGCATCAGCAACTTATCCCTAACAACCATACAGAGTCTCCTCACCCAAACTTAGCAAATGATTGTGTCATCAATAAATATCAAAGGTTCTGGCTTTTCAGGGTCTTTGCAGCTTGCTCAGCCCTGACCATCCCAGTTCCCTTGATTCTGTCTTTATGTCTTCCTTCTTGCCTTGCATTGTAGCACCAAGCAGGAGACTGGGATCCTCTGTGGAGTTCCTGGTTGTGACAAACCTAACATGGATGTCCTTTGATACATGATTGGCACTGATAAAAGTTTGTGTTTATCTCTTCCCATGTTTTATGATGAATAACATCTAATTTCTCCTAACAGTGGTTCATGTTAACAAGCTAACAGCATGGAGAGGGCTGGCACAGAGAATGAAAGCAAAAGGCCTGTGGCTCTATTTTTTTAAAAATTAATTTTATTAGTACATTTAAGGTATACAGTGTAATGACATTCATCATTTGGAATTTGCACCTTTACATAATCCATCTTTGTTCTTATTTTTTCCCCATTCCCCTGCTCTCCCTTTAATCCCTCTACCCTTCCCTATCTACAAAGACTTTGTTTCCATTTTTTCTTTTTCATGTTAATTCCATTCCCATCTTTCTTTTCTTCTATTCCTACCACTTCCCCTTCCCCTTTTCACCTTTTCTGCCTATTTCACATTATCTGTTATACCTTTTAGTCCTTATTTACACTTTCAGTTTCTCACACTGGAGAAATTATTCAGTATTTACACGTGTCCTATGTATTTCACTTAAGAGTACTGCTTCAATGTGCATCCATTTAGCTATAAATGTTGCTAGTTTCTCATTCTTTACAGCTGAGTAGTACTCCATTTTATTTTGTTTTTTTGTTTTTTTGTTTTTAAGAGTAGGAAAAATTTATTGAGAGAAAGCTTCTGTCTAAGAGAGACAGAAGAGGGACTGAAAAGTGGATTGTCCCAGTACTCCATTTTATTAAAAAAAAAAAAAAAGGCAAAACATTGTCTTTATCCAGTCTCCTGTTGACTGGCACCTGGGCTGCTTCCAAGTTTTAGCTATCACAAATTGTCCTGCTATGAACTTGGGTGTACATATATCACTGTAGTATGATTCTTTTAATTATTTGGGGAAGATACCCAGCAGGGAATAGCTGGGTCAAATGCTAGTTCCAGGTATCTCCATACTGCTTTCCACAGTGGTTGTACCAGTCTGCACTCCCACCAGCAGTGGAACAGGGTTCCTCTTTCCCCACAGCCCTGCCAGTATTTTTTATTGGTTGATTTCATGATAGCAGCCATTCTTTCTGGTGTGAAGTGGAATCTCAGTGTTGTTTTCATTTGCATCTCTTGAATGATCAGTGATGTTGAACATTTTTTCATATGTTCATATGCTACTTTTACTTCTTTGAGAAATGTCTGTTCATTTCAGATGCCCATTTTTGGATTCAGTGGTCTGCTATTTTTTAAAAAAGATTTAATATATTCCAGATAGTTGACCTTTGAGCAATAGCTGGTGAAAAGATTTTCCCACATTGTGGGTTGTCTCTTCACTATTGGTTGTTTCTCTTGCTGTGCAGAAGCTTTTTAATAAAAATAGTTTCCACTTGTTGATTGTTTGTGCTAGTTCATGGACAACTGAGGTTTTGTTCATAAAATTGTTTCCTATACCAATGTCTTGAAGAGTTCTACCTAACCTCTCTTCCAGCCAGTTTAGTGTCTATTTTTTATTTTTATTTTTTTGGTACCAGGGATTTTTTTGGTGCTCAGGACCTTGCACTTGGTGAGGCAGGCAGCAGAACCACTGAGCTAAATCTCTGGCCCTAGTGTTTATTTTTAAAATATATTTCCCCCTTATGTTGAGCTTAGAAAGTACTCTGCTCCATTTACAGTTTTCCTCAGGCTGTTCAACTTTAATCAGCAGTAGTAGTTTGGCTGTTGGGAGTCTTGATACGAAACGGATTCTACTACTTTAAGAGGGTAGAAGATGGAGCTGAGGGAGAGATCATGGTAATAAGAACAGGACATAAAATTTGGAAATCTACATTGGAAAATTCACTCAGATTCCACACACCAAATGTAAATGGACATTGTATTATGATTTCAACAAGCTCCCAAATCATGTGGTTTGCTGGCCCATGCACACTCTTTGGGTATAAAGGTTACCTTTTTGGAATGTAGAATACTTTGCTGCCCATAGGAGTTTTCTTTGTTTCTGCTTTAAATTTTAAAAATTTGACCCCATTATATCATTGGAAGAACAAAGAAGTTTATGTACCCTCTCCACAGACACCACACACTATGTACCATCACACCAAATAAACATTCTCTAAAGCTCAAGAACAGCTATCTTTAGTCTTCTCCCTTTACCTTGGTTGTCTATTCCAAGTTTGTGGAGTATCTTTCAGGGAGCACAGTGGACACTGATGAAAACATCAGAAGGCTGCTGCCTTCATAGGACTTCCCTTCTAATACAGCACTGTCCAGTAAAAGTTGCTGGGATGATGGACATGTTCTTTATCTGCCCTGCCCAGTAATACTACTGGCCACATTTAGAGTGAATTTAGATCTCTAAATGTGGCTAGTGTGACATAAAATGTGTTTTTAATCTCGACTGAAATACTTTTCTTACACTGGAAGCCTAGTTCAAGAAATAAGGCATCAAATTGTTAATCAGAAAGGTTTATTAATGGATAATTAATCCAGAAATGGTTTATTTCCTGCATTCATGGAAATTAATATGTGTCAGGTATCAGAAAGTTTATGTAGATACTTTGTTAGATGGCATATTATAAATTATCATGGCCTTTGATAAGGGGTTGGTTTTATTAAGTCATGATGATAGAGAGTGTTAGTGGTCTAAAAAAGAGGGGACATAAAATGTACTGTCCACAATAAATGTAATCATTATGTAGTACAAACATGTACTGATAAAATTAAAAACTTGGGACCCCAATATCCCTCACAGATGGAGGAGGAGCCCACCTCACATGCAGTGCTCAACCTTGACCAACTCTGCACCTATAGATTCTGACCCCTGGCTGGGCCACACACAAACTCCAGGCCTGATATGTGTTTTGTTTCCCCTTGATACTGAGCAGCAGATACACCAACCAAACTGCCAGCTCAAACAAAGAGAAGGCTAACACCCCAATGAAAGAAGGAAAGTCTGAGAGGGTTGACATCTCCAAGGAGAAATGAGACTTGGCCCACAGCACTAGCCCCAAGAAAAGTCTGTGGAGAAAATTACTACTTGTTGTATTCCAAGACTGCAAATCCTGGAAAAAAAAACACTGATTTGAAAGGAAAAAAAAAAGAATTAAATGTTGTATATACATGTCCCAATTCTCTATAGTGAATATCATCATAATATACTGCAAATATGCACTAATAAAAGTCAAACATAAAAAAGAAGCCACTAATCCAAAAACACAGAGGAATTTCTTAATTAATTCAATTTTTTTCTTTTTCCTTTTCTTTTCTTTTTTTAGTACCAGGGATTGAACTCAGGACCTTGCAAGGCAGGCAGTAACACCACTGAGATAAATACCAGGCCCTCTTTTCTTTTTCTTTCATTGGCTTTTTTGGGTTTGGAGTTGTCTCCTTTTTTTCTTCTTTTAATATTTTTTCCTTCTTATTTCTTGTTTTACTTTATTTTTCTCTGTTTATTTTTTTCTTTTTCATGTTCCTTTTTACCTAATACTATTAATTTCATTTTACTCCTCAATAGGATCACCTGTCTCAGACTCCATAGAAAGAAAGGTAACAATCAGAAATTCCAGAGTTTAACAATTCTAACAAAGTATGGAGAGCAGATGTAACCAACATGAGACAAAAGAGTCAGAGCTAGAAGACAGGGCAGGTGTTGATGAACAGTTAATAAGATACCTTGTAAACAAAACAGGACAGGAAAAAATACATCCAACAGTTGTTACATGACACAAAGAAGACTAAGATTAATTAGAATAAGTGAAGAATCAGAAGACAACACAAATGGCATAAAAAAAAACTGTTCACTGAAATAATAGCAGAAAACATTCCAAATATGGGAAATTAATTTAACATACAAATAAGTGAGATATATAGAACCCCAAATAGCCAAACAGAAAAGAACCTCTCAGTGACAACTTATGCTCAAACTCCCAGAAGTCCAGCAGAAGAATAGAATCTTATTTAGAGAAAAGCCACAAATCACTTATAAAGGTAAACCCATTACAATTACAACAGACTTTTCAACACAAACCTTAAAGGCCAGAAGAGCTTGGAATGAAATGTTTTAAGCCCTAAAATAAAAGAACTTCCAACTCAGACTGATATATCTTACAAAGAGTATCTTTCAGAATTGAGAGCTACTTGTTATTTCCATGACAAAGAGCAACTAGAGAGTTCATGACCACCAAACTAGCCCTCCAAAAACTCGCAAAGATATCCCAGAAAGAGACAATGAAGCTAACAATATTACACAGTCCAAGAAAGGAATGTATGATGAGGTAGTGGGAACAAAAGTAGAGTGGAAGGAAAGGAAATGAACCACAGGAATACTCCAGTGAGAGTACTAAGTAACTGTGAGTAAAAACTCTGACCGCAAATGGCCTCAACTCTGTATTCCAGAGAAGCACATTGGCAAAATGGATCAAGAAACAAAACCCAGCACTATGCTGTATACAAGAAACATATTTAACCCCCCCCAAAAATTCTTAGACTAAAAATCAAAGGGCAGAAAACAATATTCCATGTAATGGGAACCTGAAAGCAAGCAGAAATGGAAGAGACAAAGAAGGCCACTACATATTGGTTAATATGTAGTGAATAATTCAAAAGAAAGAGATAACAATTACCAACGCATATGCATGGAACTATGGCACACCCAAATTTAAAAAAAAGTACTACTGGACATAAAAGATCAGATAAACAAACATAATTGTAGTAGACTTCTGTGTCCCACTGTCACAAAAGAAAGATTAACTTCAGAAAAAAGCAACAAAGAAATATCAGAGTTGAACAAAACCTTCGAACAAATGGATTTAACAGACATCTACAGAGTATTCCACATAATAACAGAATACATATTCTTTTCAGCAGCACATGGAACTTTCTCCAAAATAGACCATCTACTAACCAATAAAGCGTGCTTATGTAAATGCAAAAGAATTGAAGTTATGCCATGCATATTATCAGATGAAACACAATATTATCAGATTAGCACAATGAAACTAAAACTCAATGGCAAAAAAACCCACAGAATAATCCAAACATATGAAGATTAAACAGTACACTCTTAAATAATCAGTGAATCACAGAAGAAACCAAGGAAGAAATAACACAGTTCCTAGTATCAAATGATAATACCAGAACAACAGACCAGAATTTACTGGATGCTGTGATAATACCACAACAATATACCAGGATTTACTGGATGCAGTGAAGCCCAAGTCTGGATGAATTCACTGCTGAATTCCACAAGAACTTCAGAGAAGATCTAACACCAACACATGTCAAACTCTTTAATGAAATTTAAAAGGAAGTCACAATCCCAAAGTAATTCCTGAAAGTTAGCATTACCTGAATTCCAAAACCAGACAAGGACCCAACTAAGAAAGAGAATTACAAGTCAATTTCTCCAAAAAGCATGTATACAAAAACCCTCAACAAGATACTGGCAAACAGAATGCACCAAATCGTGAAAAATGTCATATATCATGACCAGATAGGCTTCATCCCAGGGAATGCAAGGATCCCAGGGATGCAAGGATGGCCCAACATATCCAAACCAATATATTTAATATATCACATAAACAGAAGCAAGGGCCAAAAAAAAAAAAATCACATGATCATCTCAATAGATGCAAAAAAAATTTGAAAAAAATACAGCACCATTTTTATATAGGGCAGCAAATAATCCAAAAAAATGATATAGGGCAAGTAATCCAAATAAGCAAAAATAATCCAAACAAGGAAAATATCATAACTCCCAACCTGCTAAATGTCTGAAACATGAGTAAATGGTTCTCTAAAGTTGAAGAATGCATTCTAGGAACAATGGAGTTTAAGAGTAGGGAAAATGTATTGAGAGAAAGATAGCTTCTAAGAGAGACAGAAGGGGGACCAGAAAGTGGGTTGCCTACCCACCCCACCTTTTTTGTTTGTTTGTTTGTTTTTTGTTTTTTTTTTTTGGTACTAGGGATCAAACTTAGGCCCTTGCCGCTTGCAAGACAGGCGCTGGAACCACTGAGCTAAATCCCCACCCCACCTCACCTTTTATTTAGGCATTTTATTGAGCAAAGCTACAAGGTGAGGTGTGTTCAAGATAAGATAAAACTATGAGACCCAACAGAAAATTACAAGGTGGGCATGATGTGGGACAAAACCATGATCAACTAATAAGATTACAAGTATAGTCAGCCAGGTAATATTGATTAAATGGGGACCAAATGGGAAAACAAGTCATGTACGAGGAATTTCCAGAAGGGAAATGGGCTAGAGAGATTGATGTCTATTTAGAATATTAATCAATGCTATTTATCCCTAGGGGAAGTAGCTGAGTGCAGTACATTTTCCCTCTTTATAATGTTAACCTGTAAATATGCCTCAATTGTTTTTCTATGCTGAGAGCTCAGCTTTGTCTTACTGCCTTATAATTTCTAGGTAACTTAGCTATCTGCAATAGTTTCATGGTAAAAACACTGAAGAAAATTGGTACAGAAGGACTTTATCTCAATCTGATAAAAGCCATTTATAGCAAACCTATTGCCAACATCATAGTAAGTGGGGAAAAACTGAAAATTTTCTCTCTAAAATTAGGAATAAGACAAAGATGTTCATTATCCATTCCTGTTCAACTTAGTACTTGAAACATTAACCAGCAATTAGGTAAGAGAAAGTAATAAAATCAATATGTATAGGGAAGGAAAAAGTTAATTTATCATTAATTGCAGATGACATGATCCTCTACAAATAAGATGCAAAAATTCCACCAAAGACTCCTAAAATTCATAACCAAATTCAGCAATGTAGCAGATATAAAATCAACACACAAAAATCGGTAGTGTCCCATTCAAAGTAACACCAAGAAAAATTAAATATTTAGGAATTAGCTAAAGAAGCAACAGACCTTCACATTGAAAACTATAGTAGTTTGGAAAAGAAAATTGAAGATATCAGAAAATAGCTATGTCCCATTCCTCACTAGCAGAACAATATAGTCAAATTATTTTCAAATTGATACATAGATTTAACACAGTCTCAATCAAAATTCTAACTGTATTCATTACAGAACTAGAGAACACAGTCCTAAAATTCATATGGAACCGGAAGAGATCTAGAGAACAAAAGCAATCCTGTGTAACAAAAGCAGAGGAGGAAGAATCACAATCTCAGATTTGAAGTTATATCAGAAAGCTATGGTGATTAAAACACAGTGGTACTGGCACAAAAACAGGAATGTCGGTCAATGGAACAGAAAATAGAGGATGCAGAAACATCACCAGACATATATAGCTATTTGATCTTTGACAAAGGTGCCAAAACATACATACATCAGTTGATACATAGCTTCTTTAATATTATAAATGGTAATGCAAAAACTGGCTATTGACATGCAGAAGATTAAACATAGATACATGTATCTTACTAGGTACATAACTAAAATAAAAATGTATCAAAGATCTAAATATTAAAACAGAAGCACTTAACCTACTGGAAAATGAAATAGGTCAATCTCAAAGATATAGGTACAGGTAAGTACACTTTGAACAGAACCCCAATTGCACAGAAAATAGTACCAACAATCAACTAATGGGATTATGTCAAATTAAAAACTTTCGGCACAGCAAAGGAAAGAACTAACAGTGAAGAGACACTCTATAGAACAGGAAAAAATTTTTGCCAGCTATTCCTCAGAGGACTAATATCTAGGCAACATAAAGAACTCACACTGACCCCAAATACAGAGCCAATCAAAAAGATGGGCAACAGGGCCAGGGATTTAGCTCAGTGGTGCCGCCTGCCTTGCAAGCAGAAGGACCCGAGTTCGACCCCTGGTAACAAACAAACAAACAAAAAAATGGGCAACAGAAATGAATGCTAATTTCTCAGCAGACGGTATACAAAGGGTCATTAAATAAGTGAAAAATGTTGAACATCACTGGCAATCAGAGAGATGCAAATTAAATCAACACTGGGATTCCACCTCACTCCAGAAAGAATGGCTATCATTAAGAAATCAGATGGCACCGCACCTGCCTCTCAAGTGCAAGGTCCTGAGTTCAATTCCCAGTACCAAAAAATAAATAAATAAAAAAATCAGATAGTAACAAATGCTGTTTAGGCTATGGGGGCAAAGGAACACTTCTATATGGGTGGGAATGTAAACTTGTAAAGCCACTATGGAGATCAACTGGGGATTCCTTTTCAAAACTAAGACTAGTAACTCCATTTGACCCAGCTATTCTATATTACAGTGATACATGCATATTCATGTTTAGAGTGGCACAATTTAAAATAGCTAAATCTTAGAAGCAGTTCAGAGGTCCATCACCTGATGAATGAATAAAGAAAATATGTTGTACACAGTGGAGTACTACTCTGTCATAAAAAGGTCAACTGGAACATTTGTAAGAAAGGAAGCACCTTGAGACCATGATGCTACATAAAATAAATCAAACACACAAGCCTAAATATCCTCTTATATGAGAAACATGAAATATAAATACAGAACAAAGTAAAAGAAAAATAGCAAGTAGGAAGATAGATTTCATTCAAATGGGACGAGGACAAAGAGATAGAGGGAGGAGAGGGAAAAGGAATTTTAAAAATGAGGATGTGTTATGTACATGTACCAACTCCCCACAAGGAACATGATCATTATGTAATACAAACATATACTAATAAAAAACTGAATAAAAATTTGAAAAAGAAAAACAAAAAGAAGTGTGGGCTTCTCTTGTATGTAAAGGAAGCTTGTAAAGGCACTGGACACCTTGCTGTGAGGAGGAGAATTTTAAGCTACTTTCCATAACCATAATTTGGCCAGTTGGCATGAACTTAAGATTGTCTTTGTTGCTTTGTGTTTGTGTGGCTTCTGTTGTTGTTGCTTGGTTTGGTTTGGGTTTTGCTCATGGTTTCCCTGCATTGCTGTGGCTGGCATCAAGCCCCTGAGCTAGTGATTCCAGGAGTGAGGCCTCCAGGCGTGCCCTGAACACTTGGCTATTGAGTGGAATTTCAAATTGCATATAGTTTTCTGTTTAATTGGCTAAAACCCTATAAATTTGAAAGTTTACAGTAAAATCATTTTGTTTACTTTCTAACATTGGGTCAGTGGTTATTTTAATCATGTCTCCTCTTGTCCTCTATTTCTGCTTGGTTTCTTTCCTTGAGACCTTTCAGAGAATATTGGTTTTTGCATTATCAATTCTTCTACACACTCTTGTTTCCCTCTGGATTTAGATATTCACTTGCTGAGTGCATTTTGTTTCCGCTGTCTAAATTGACTGCCGCGTTTCTTTCGAGCATTTGTTGTTGAGCTACTACTTACCGGGTGGCCTGGAGAAAGGTTGCGAAGTTGTTAGATGACATGAGTAGCACGAGGGATCGGGCTCCTCAGCTTCTGAACAACCCGTTGAGAGTAGCAGTGTTTTCACGCACACTGTTTATTTTTATACGTCTCTCAGAAGCGTAGTCTTCACCGTTGTAACCATTCCCTAGTGTGCAGGCCGGCTGCACGAAGTACAGTCACACTTTTGTGCAGCTGTCGCCGCGGCCCATCTGCAAAACTCTCTGCCTTTTGCCAAACCTGGAGCTCCGCGTGCATTAAACGGTAGCTCCCATTTTACCCCGGCCCCAGCCCCTGGCAACCACCGCTGTGTTTCTCTTCCGTGATTGAACTGCGTTGCCTCTTACACGCGGAAGAGGACAGTGTCTGTCCTCGCACACTCAGCGCGATGTCGCCAGGGTTCACCAGGGTCGTGGCAGGTGTCGCCGTCATTTCTTTCCTTGTTCAGCCTGAATGATATTTTGTCGAGTGTGCATTGCTCCTTGGGTTTATGCTTTCATCTGTTTGATAGGCTTTTCATATGTTTCGTGTGTTTAAGCATTTGGTTTGATTCCACTTTTCAGCTATTCTGGGTAATGTTGCTGTGAACAGGAGCATATAGACAGATATCTCTTCTAGATGCTGTGACCGGTTCCTTGCGGTTATAGCCCCATAAATATGGAATTCTAATTTTCCATATGGTTTTATTATTTGGCTTCAATTTTTGTCTTGATTGTTTATCCGTGCAAAATGAGGTGCAGCCAGAAGACAGAGAAACACATACTTCAATTTGTTTCTTCTTTTTAGCTCTTTATTAGTGTAAGTTTGTAATGTACGACACATACATTCCTCATGGGGAACTGGTACATATTCATATTGCATCTTGCGCCTTTTTATTTCCTGTTCCCTTCCCTCCCTCCCTTCTCTGTCTCCCTCTATCCTTGGATCCCTTTTCCATCACCATGAAAGTCTGCCTCTCTATTGCCTATCATCTATCTTTGTTCTTTAAATTATTTATACTTTGAGTAAGAGAAAGCATGCAATATTTAGTGCTTTGTGTCTGATTTATTCCACTTAGCATTATGGTGTCAAGGTGCATGCATTTCCCCACACGATTCGGATTTACCTTTCTTCATGGGCAAGTAATACCACATTTTCCTTATTTATTTGCCTGCTGTTGGACATACAGGTCACTTGCAGCATTTGGATATTGTGAGTCTAGTTTATATTCCTACCAACAGTGTAGAAAGCTACCTTTATCCCCACAAGCTGGTCAGCACTTTTTTTTTTCTCTTCAGTTCTTCACAGTAGCCATTCTTTCTTAAGCAAAATGGACACTCGGTGTATGTTTCCTTGTTGTTTGAGACTGAGTCTCTCGATGTAATTCAGGATGGCATTGAACTCACTACGTAGCCTAGATTGGCCTCGAACTCACAGCAATGCTCCTGTCTCAGCCTCTTAAAGACTGGGATTACAGAAGTGCACCACCAAGCCTGGTCTCAGTTTTGCTTTGGTTTGGTTTTTGGTTTTTTGAGTCGGGGACTTGCTATGTAGTTGAGACTGACCCGGAGCTCACTATATAGCCTAGGCTGGTCTCGAACTCACAGTGATCCTCCTGACTCAGCCTCCCGAGGGCTGGGATTACTGGCATGTGCCACCATGCCCAGCTGTCTTGGTATTGTTTTGATTTGCATTTCTTTAATGGCCACTGATTCTGAACATCTTTTCATGTATATAATTGGCCATTTGTATTTCTTCTGATAAATGTCTATTCAAATCCGCATTTTTATTCTATCTTTTATTTGGGGCATCTAATTTTTTTGAGTTCTTTGTATATTCTAGATATTAGTCTTTTGTCCAAAGTGTAGCTGGCATAAATTTCCTTCCATTTTCTAGGTTGTCTCTTTATTCTGCTGGTTCTTTCCTTTGCTATGAAGATTTTTAATTTGATATAATCCCATTTGTTGATTCTTGGTGTTACTCTTGTTTGACTTTGGTTTCGCACAGAGTCCTTGCCTTTGCCTATGTCTTCAAGAGTTTTACCTATTTTATCTCATAGCAGATTAAGACAGATACTTTAAAAAAATATTATTTCAAACTGTAGGTAGGTTTGAGGCCCATTATAACCAGCCCAGTATCACCCACCTAGTGAGAAAATGAGCTGAAAGAAAGCTTATGTCAGGAGTATACCTCAAACTCTTGTCATGTCTACCTCCAATTTTTTCTTTTTAAGCACTGGGATCCAATTCAGGATCTCATGCTTGCCAGGCAGGCACTGTGCTACTGAGCTATATCACCAGCCCTGTCTCCAATTTTTAATTGTATTTTATTTTATATTTTGGTATTGGGGATCAAACTCGGGTCCTTGTGCTTGCAAGGCAGGTGGCAGAACCACTGAATCCCTGGCCCTTGATCTGTATTTTAGCAAGTGATTTCTTACCATGTCTAGCCATTTCAGACTAAATATTAATGACTTCATAGTCTGTCCTTGGCTTACCAAGGGTCATATCATGTGTTTGGGGACTTTGATTCCTACTTTCTGCCAAATTTGTTTGCCTTTTCTTCTTTTATTTATAAAGCTGGAGATCAAGTTGACTGTCTCTGAAGCAGAAGAGGTCTCTGCCTCTCTTCTGACATCTCTGTCCCCTTAGTGATTTTTTTTCATGCTTTAAATACAAAATATTCATTACACAAAAAAGTAATAACTGACAAACTAACAATGTGTTGAACTTAGAAAAAGCACTGTTATTTTGTAACTCTTAAAAAAAAGACATTTTTATTAGTCCAGCTAACTTACTTCCATGTTACAAAAGTTACAAAATTTTGGTTTAAAAATTGATCAGCATCCAGCGGAAGGAAGGTAGAAGGTGGAAGTCCAGGACAGCCGCTCCGAGATCCGTTCTCCCTCCAGCCTGCTGGGCCCAATTGGTGAGAACTAGGTAGCTGCGCAGGCACCCCTGCAACACCCCCACTCCCCCCCACCCCCGCTCTCAGGCCTCCTGATTGTGGCAGTCCTTGGATCCACTCTGCAGAGGCAATACGTGGTCATAAAGGGCATTTTTCTGAGCTTCCAACTTTGAACATCTTAAAGAAAGGGCAAAGGGAACCTGTGGTAGTACTTTGTCTAGTCCAACTCTGCAGGAGATCAGGGAACTCAATCTGGGCCTTGCAGCCCAAAATCAGTCTGAATCTCAGGGGTTTGCCACTGGCTAGCTGAGATCAAAGGACTTAGTTCTGCACATGGCTGCTCATGTTGTATATTATGACAGTAGAGATATAGTCTGAAAGAGGCCCTTCAAATTCTTTTTTTTTCCCTTTTCCTCATTCCACTTGCAAATTCTTTCTTTTTCTGTCCTCTTTTTCCAACTCAGTCTCTTGCTCCAGTATATTATTCCTCATCTCCCTTTCTGTTCCTGCTCCTGCCCTAACTTGGATTTCTTCTCTTATCATTTTTTCTTTTTTCTTTATTCTTTTCTTCTCTCATTTTACCTCACTCAAGGGCCAATAGTTTCAAAAGAAAGTGAGTCCCTATTACTGTTAAGTAATATAACCATATTCTTGTCTTTATTCTTGCACTCTGTCTTTTCCTTTTGAATTTAACAGTTTCCTAAAGATTGTCCTCTGGCTTCACTTGAAACCTTCTCCAATTCTTTTACTTACCTACTCCTCTCATCGTAACTCTGTCTAAGCCCCAATCCTAAATGGTAAAGATGCTATATTGAAGAGTTTATTCACTGCAAATATATTTTGGGCTGCTTCTTGATTTTAATTTAATTCACATGGTTTAAAGTTGGTAGATTAAATGACTACCACAAGTGGTCAATTTGTAAGTTGTGCTTGATCCTATTGTGTTACTTATTGTATCAATTGGGCTAAAGGATTGTGATTAATTTAATGAGTTGTCTGCTCGGATATTAAGAATATGAGAATGTCTGTGAGTCATTAGAGACTCAAAAGCTAAAGCACAACTATATCAGGAAGATTTAAGTAATAACCAAGAAATTAAGCCAAGGACAACCCAACAACAAAAATAAAAATGAGAAAACACTTAAGCAAGACACAAAGACAAACTTCTAGTTCACCAGTGGCAAACAGTGGGGCAAATGAAGTACGAAAAGTCTGATAGTGAACTACCAGGACACCCTGAACTCATAGCACAGGAAGTAACAAAACAGATCAATCAGGCTCTAGAAAAATTTAAAACAGAAATAATTTCCCAGATAACCATAGAGATCGTGAGCAAAATGAAAGACATGATTCAAGATGCTAGTACAGAAACTGACGAAAAAATAGATGAGCTCAGGACCATGATAGAAGCCATGAAAGCCCAGCATGAGAAAGAAATGGAAACAACTGCTCAACATAGTAAAGAAATGGAACCCATAAAACAAATTCAAACAGATATCCAGGAGATTAAAAAGTCTATTGAAAGTGTTTGCAGCAGAATAAAAGAATGCGAAGATTGAATCTTAGATACAGAAGATAAGATTGCAGTCAGTGACCGTGAAAAAGAGAGGTCTCTTAAAAATCAGTAAGGGATCATGAAAAATTGATCCAACAACTCCTAGATGATGCAAAGAAGAACATCATAAGACTGACAGGAATCCATGAAGTAGCAGGAGAAAATACAAATGACTTTAAAAAGCTGTTCACAGAATTAATGACAGAAAACTTCCCAAACAGAGGGGAAGAATTTGACATACAGATAAGTGAGGCATATAGGACCCCAACTAGCTACAATCAAAAAAAAAAAATCTATGCCTAGACATATAATAATCAAGATCCCAGAAACCCAACAGAAGAACAAAATACTACAAGCAGTAAGAGAAAAGAAACAAATCACATACAAAGGAAAGCCCATCAGAATCAAAGCAGACTTTTCAACACAAACCCTTGGGGCAAGGAGAGCCTGGAATGAGATATTTCAAGTACTAAAAGAGAACAACCTCCAACCTAGACTGATGTATCCTGCAAAACTCTCTTTCAAAATGGATGGGGAAATAAGACACTTCCATGACAAAGATCGCCCGAGAATCTACATGAATACCAAACCAGCACTACAAGCAATTCTAAACAAGATCCTAGAAAAAGACAATGAAGACAACAACACCATGAGGCCCAACAGAGCAAATTAAATAAGCAAGGCAAGAAATTAAAAGGAGAAGGTGAAAAAGTAAAAAGAGTCAACAAAAGGCCAATAACATGTCAATAATAAGTCAGTACATATCAGTTATAACCAGCAATGTCAATGGCCTCAACTCACCAATCAAGAGAAATAGACTGGCAAAATGGAATAAGCAACGAAATCCAACAATATGTTGTATACAAGAAACACACCTAGTGCAAAAAGAAGCCCAAAGACTGAAAGTGAAAGGATGGAAAACAATTCTCCATGTGACAGGAGCCCAGAAAAAAGCAAGGGTAGCAATCTTATTTGCAGACAAAGTAAATTTCAAACCAAAACTGATTCTAGTATTATTGATGTAGGATGGTACTGTATCATACCTCTATTAATGTAAAATATCTAGTACCTGCTTTATGATACAAAGTAGGTTCCATGCATGCTTTATCAGAGCTACATTGTATAATATTACTCTAGAATGTTCTCTTTCCAGATGATGATTAAGATGCTAATAAAAAAAATGGTGCCAGGTACAACAACAGCAACAGAACTTTGCTGTTTTGATGGATATTATTCTTTTCTTTGTTTTTTGTTTGTTTGTTTGTTTGTTTTATTTTGGTTTTTTTAATGGAATGTGCTAAATGTCTATAATTTTGTTCAGATGATTGCAGAACCTGGAAAAGCTGTTGCTGCTATTGATGCATAACATACTGCTATTATTAGTCTTTTTATATAAATATAAATATATATATACATATATACATAAATTGAATTTTGAGAAACTTCAACGGTGCTGCCAACTTTGGAAAAAGTCATCCCAATTTTCATTGTAGAGAAATGGACAGCCATATTGGTCTAGAAATGTCAATTTTTTTATTTTTATTTTTTATTTTTTTTCCATGTGTACAAGGGTAACACATCATACTAAATATGTAAGGTCACATCTATGTGGGTTCGATTACAGAAACTAATAAAGTATTCTCTAAATAATGAAAAAAAGAATAAGATAAGACTATAAGAGCAAGAAGCAATTTAAATATGTTCAGGGACCATTTTCATCTCCAGAATTAAGGATTATTTTAATGTTACATCATTGCCTTTTCTCTTTTACTTTCCTTTTTAATTTTATTTTAGGATTCCCTATTTTTAATGTTCATTCAGAGATTTTTTTTCAGCTTTAATTGAGTTTATTGGTACATTTTAGGGATACAGTACAGTTACATTCATTGTTGGGATCTTGTACCTCTACATGACAGGTCTTGGTTCTCATTTTTTCCCCTTGTCCCTGCCCTCCCTTCATTCCCTCCTCCCCTCCCCATCTACACAGAGATTTCTTTAACTGAAATACCAAATAGTTTCTTTGGTGTGAAAAACTACAATAGCACACAGGATCCTAATAAGATAATTAATAATGTGAAATAGGAAGTAAAGGGCTAAAGGTGTAGGGAAAGTGGGAAGGATAGGGGAAAGGTAATAAGGGAGAGGAAAAAATATGAGAAACTGAAAAAATGGAAGTAAAGTGTAAATGGGGAAGGGAGGAGGGGATGAAAGGAGGGCACGGACAAGGGGAAAAAATGAGAATCAAGACCTATTATGCAAACGTACAGAAGCACAATGATGAATGTAACTGTATTGTATACTTAGATTGTACCAATAAACTCAATAAAAAGAAAAAAAAGAAAAAAATAAATGGTACTGGAAAACACTGGCTTTCAACATTTGCCAAAGATTAAAACTAGACCCTTATCTTTCATCACGCACTAAACTAAAATCCAAGTGGACTAAAGATTTAAATATTAAAAAATAAACACTGAACTTGCTGGAAGATAAATTAGGCAGAAGTCTTGAAAACATTGGCATAGCAAAAGACTTTATGAACAAATCCTCAGTAGTATGGGAACTAGCAGAAAGAATCAACAACTGGGATCTCATCTTATTAAAAAGTTTCTGCACTGCTAAAGAAACCATCAACAGAACTAAAAGACAACCTACAATGTGGGAAAAAATTTTTAGCAGCTGCTCCTCAGACAAAGGACTCTTATCCAGAATATATAAAGAACTCAAAAAAAAATCAGCTCCCCCAAGTATAAAGACCCGATTCAAAAATGGGCATGTGAAATGAGCAGACATTTCTCAAAGAAATAAAAGCAGCAAGTAAATATATGAAAAAATGTTCCACATCACTGGGGATTCGAGTGATGTAGATGAAAACAACACTGA
>NW_022900926.1:69490160-69499970 GCF_012274545.1 Fukomys damarensis
GGTCGGAGTGGACTGGTGCAACCACTATGGAAATCAATATGGAGATACCTCAAAGAGCTGGGCCTAGAGGTTCCATTTTACCCAGGCACCCCTCTGCTGGTATCTTTCCAAAAGAATTAAAAGAATCAAATCACAGTGATATATGTGCACCTATGTTTATAGAGGCACAGTTTGTAATAGCTAAAACTTGGAAACAGCCCATTTTCCCATCAGTTGGAGACTGGATAAAGATGTGGTTTTTCTATAAAATGGAATACTACTTAGCCATAAAGAATGAGAAATTAGGTTCATTCACAGGAAAATGGATACATATTGAGGATATGCTCCTAAGTGAAATAAATAAGTCACAGGTGTAAATACTGAATAGTTTCTCTGGTGTGAAAAACTATAATAGTACAAAAGACCCTAACAATATAATTGACAATGTGAATAGGAAGAAAGGGGCTAAAGGTGTAGGGAAAGTGGGAAGGGTAGGGGAAAGGTAATAAGGGAAAAGAAAAAAATGAGAAAATGGGAAATAAAGTATTGTAAATTGGGAGGCTTGGAGGGGGTGAAGGGAGGGCAGTGGTAAGAGGAAAAAATGAGAACCAAGACCTGCCATATAAAGGTACAAGATCCCAATGATGAATGCAACTATACTGTATACCTAAAATGTACCAATAAACTCAATGAGAGAAAAAAAAAGTGCTTTTCTATGACTGCCTCAATTTATTTTGCTATGCCATGCCCCTCCCAATTTATTTTGCTATGCCATGCACCCCCCAAAAGTATCTTTGAAATGCTTTGGGGATTTAAATGGACGTTTGTAATATAAATTTATATAAGTAACTTTTATATCAGTAATAGGCCAACATACACGCTCCCTAAAGACTATTTTAGTAGAAACGGGAACCACTAATGATGCAGAATAAATCTTACAGCACCTCTCAATTTACATACAGCACAAAAAGCAATCTGACAAGGCTACTGATATTTAAAGGCTATTGTTAGTCACAGTCTCCTGGAAATAGTGAATATGCTACTCCTCCCCTCAAATGAATAGTGATTCTATTATCTCTTATTTCCCTCCACACTCCTTGACTCCAGCTTGGAATAGCCCTGTGGGAGACATGTAGAAGTGGCCGAGAGCCTGTTGGTCCTCTGCTTTTGGTTCGTTCTTCCCAACTTTTGGTAGGTTTGTAAAGCCTAGAGGGATCTGTACTAACATTATTTTCAACCTTTTCCTTTAATTTTGCCTGTCTTCTTTGTTTTTCTGCCTTTTCCTCTTCCTTTGCTTGCCTGTCTAGAATTTTCAATTCAAGTTTATATAAAGCTCTTTCTTGAAACCTGGAAATTTCATCAGCAACAGTTTTCCTTTTTTCTGCCTTCTCTGCCTTTTCTCTTATCTCTTTTTCAAGCCTCAAAAGTTCTTCTTGTTCTTTCTTCTGCTGGGTGTAACTTTCTAATAGCAATTTTAGTTTAAACTGGCATTGGCACTCTTTCTGCTGCTTTTTCTCTTTTTCTTCCTCTTCTAACTTTGAAGCATACTTTTCTGTTTTTTCCAAGCTTCAACTGCCAACTTCTGTTTCTTTCCTTTCTTCCTTTTTTTGCTTTAGAGTACCTTCTGGTTTTTTATGAAAAAGCACAGGAATATTGTCTGCCTTTTCTTTTAACTGAAAAATTTCTTGCTTCTTTTGCTGCTTTTTAGTTTTCCAATTCTGAATAGACTTTTTTTCTTTCTTCTAGAGTCAGGAATTTCTGATTCCATTTCTCATGCTGTTGAACTTCATCCTGTGTTCTTCCTGGGAAGTGTTCTAGAACTCCTTTCATAAATGCAGGCTTCCGATTATGTTTATTTCTTACATTTACAAAGTTCTGGTGGTCATGGTTATGCCAATCCCCCCGTCGCCCTCCTGTTTGCTGCAGGAATTTTTCAAAATCCTCCACTGCTTCTGAAAGAGTATTTGTTGTTATTTTTGTCTATAGGAACTTTACTTGAGATTGCTCTGAAAGCTTTCTCTTTTTTTGAATTACCCAAAGTCCAAGTGTCAACTTTTCTTGATATGGCACTCAATTCATTCATTATTTGTTATTTTTCTCTTCTTTAATAAGCGTATCATATATGTCTTTGTTCTTGTTTAAAAGTGTTGATTGCATTTTCAATTTTTTTCCATCATTTCTCTGAGCTCAACAAAATCAGGTGTAGGCTTCACATCTTTTAATTGATGCTGAAGTTTCTTTATATTGTTATGTATTTTGTCTATTTGTGGTTGGATTTTTGCTCTCCATTTTCCTGCTGTTAATCAAATTGTTTTCCAATTCTTTCAGCATACTGTGCTCAATTCTGAAGGCATTTTTAAAAATTTGGTCATAGAAATGACTGTGTTTATCTTTCTCTATAATAACAACTTGATTTTTTAATTTTTCTGCTGTGCGTATGAATTCTGCTTTCTTTGTTCAACTTTCTGCTTCCAGTTTTGAAGATGAAAAGGAAGAACTCCTCTTGAAGTACTAAAACAACCACCTTTCAAGTCACTCTGGGGGCAGAGCAGTAGTTCACTCCAGAGAAACTCTCTCAGGTCTCCGCAAGTGGGTCTGTAAGGTGCTGCCTGCACAGGTGCGGGTCAGGGCTGTGGCATGGAACCTCTTTGTGATTATTTTGTCTTCCTTCCTCTCCTGGCCTATCCTCTCCATATTTCTGGTCAATATTCCAGAGGAACCTATAGGATGTGAGTAGATTCTACTGTCCTTATTGGGCCCATGATTAGGAGTTACCCGCTGGCCTGTGTCTGGGGTTTGCCTTACAAGTTCAGTGTGACTGATGGTTCTGCGGAGTAGACTCCTGTGTACTCCTATTCCCACCTTTCTGAGGACAGGAGCCCTTAAAGCTTCAGGAGAAGTGCCACTTTACCTCTGTTCTGTGGTAGCAATAGGCTCAGTGAATATTGCTAATGGGTTCCTGAATTGGACTGGCAGGCTCTGGGGTTGATGGCCTGATTCCTCTTTACAGTTGGAATGAGAAAACAAAATACTAGAAATTTGCAAAAAAAATTTTTGGAAGAGTGTGCTTAGTGGTGTTATGTACGCTTTGTTTTTGTTTTAACCAAGAAAGACACTGTCCTGAGAAGGGAGCATTTATACTTGAGTAAGCTATAAGTGGATTCCCAGTTTGCATGAGATAGATAACATTGCAGCCATAACCTCTGTCGATGAGAAAGTTCCCCAGTTCATACACTTCAGTAATTTAATGTATATTTACTAAGCCTTTGCCATGTTCACCAATTAGTACCCTGGGAATAAAAACAGGACAAGAGTTATAGCTCATATCTAGAAGGCTCACGCACTTCTAGGTGAGGATTTCCAGAGCTGGCTGGATGTAGGGTGTGTGATACTGGGATTAAGGGTGTGTGTGGTATTAAATAAATCCAGTGACTGGGAGTAGAAAAATTCTGGGTGTAGCTGAAGGGATTCAGTGAAGACAAAAAATCCACCCCGAGCATGAGCAACACCAGCCAATAGGCTTGTAGCCCAGACGGCAAATAAAAGGGAAAGGGCAGCTTACTGTAGCTGCTGCTACTTCTCAGCCTCTTTTTTTTTTCTTCTTTTTTGAAACAAGGTCTCACTTTATAACAGATTTCAGATGTACTACAGCAAAAACAGTGGCCAGACTGCTTTGTTATGGAGCCTAGATTTATGGGAAATAGTCAAGATCTTGTCATTTTTTTGGAGCAGAACCATGCAAATTTTATCTTTGGATCCAAACTGCTTTGTTCACAACTATGACACTGGAGGTGATTGGAGATTCTGCAGCAGGGCAGAGTGGCATTTTGTTTCTGTACCTCCAGATCTCTAAATTGTTGGAGGAAAAGAGATCCAAGGGAAAACTCTGACCATAGAATATGTTCTTGTTTCCTGTGCTAGGTGACAACCCTTTGCTCTAGTGGTTTTTAACCTTGGCAGTTGTTCCATTTCTGGAAATTTTCAACTATCCATGCTCAGAACTTTGACTTAAACGCCAATTTAATTAAGCCTGCAGTGGAGCCTAATGTTATTTAAAAGTTCCCTCAGTAAGTTTGATGCTCATCTAAGAACAGTAACCATTTTCTTTGACAGTACAGAAATATGGGATCCCTGTTGGTCAGAGGGGTCTTGTAACCTAATGTACACATTGCTTGAGCTATGCTGTGTGTAAATGACTGGCTGATTCTGTGCACTTTCTCTGAAACTGAAGCTGAGAGGAAGAGGTGGCTTCTTTTTTCCTTTTTTCTTTTTTTTTTT
This sequence comes from Fukomys damarensis, assembly GCF_012274545.1. Lineage (NCBI taxonomy): Eukaryota > Metazoa > Chordata > Mammalia > Rodentia > Bathyergidae > Fukomys > Fukomys damarensis. The sequence continues at coordinate 69,494,418 of NW_022900926.1, forward strand.
TTTCTACCTTTCGCTTGTGAGGCAGGCTGTGGCACCACTGTGCTAAATCCCCAGCCCTAGGTGACTTCTTTCCCAACTTCTTTTTGTCTCTGCTGTGTGGTCAAGTAAAGGGAATAGTCGATGCTGTATTTTGATGCTGTGCCAAAAAGAAAACTGGTCTTATACTGAATATAGACTGCCCTTGTGCTTTTTGGTTTTCACTAATTTTTAGTTTTTGGGCTTAAAACCATAGGAATGATCCTGTAGATCTATTACATCTGAATATATGTGAATTCACTGTTTATATGCCTTTGCATAATGTAAGAGCTTGTTCAAACAAGAATTTAAGTAAATTCTGATACAGGCTTAAGGTTAAGATTCATGTGTCCTTAGTTTTTTTCTTTGACAAAAATAAGTTTGTCATCTGTTCTTCAGAAATTAGTCAAGGATGTGTGTGTGTGTGTGTGTGTGTGTGTGTGTGTGTGTGTGTATTTTTGTACCAGGGAGCAAACTCGGGACCTTGTGCTTGTGAAGCAGACAGTGGAACCACTGAGCTAAATTCCTGGCCTAGTCAAGGATATTTTAAGATTTAGATTTTGAGTGGCCCCAAATGACTGTGATGGTTATACTGCTTTCCTAAAATGGGAGAAGTATTTTCAGTTCATGCAGATGTTTTGGAGGATGTGTGTGAGTTAATTATGGCCATCAACTTCACTGGCTTCAGAGACTCCAAGGAGACTAGTAAAGTACACTTCTGGGTGTTTGGGTAGGTGTCAGAGGCGTGACCTGTGGGAGGTATCTGGTTCAGGCTCCTTCCTTCTGGCTTTCTTGCTCACTCTGATTCCTGGATGCCATGAGGTAGCCTAACCCTAACCCTTTCTCTACCATGTCCTTCTGCCAGCTGACCATATGGACCAAAACTCTTGAAACTGTGGGCTAAAATAAACCTCTTCTTTTTTTAAAGTGGTGCATGTTGAATATTTTGTCGCAGTAATGAAAAGCTGACTAATAAAATAGCTAATGTGTTTAGACCTGCAGCTTCTGTTAAGAAGTTGATGATCTAATTTCTAAACTTACAAGTCTACCCATGAAACTGTTACTAGCTGAGCATATTAGTATATTGTTGGATAATATTCTCTAAAGAAGATTATTACACACATGTCTCCATTTAAGAGTGGAAAAGAGGTTTTCTAAATGAAATGTCAGGCAGAAACTGGAATCTTTTTCCTTTCTTCTCTTCGCTACAGGGAATAGCAGTAGAAGAGGCTGTTGTCAGTGACTTCAGACCTGTTCTTTACTTGCCTAAAATAAGAAATGTAATGTGGTCCTGTGTTTCTATGCTGGCAATGATTCAGGTATAGAGCTATCTTTCTCTTCACATTGGATAAATTTGAGAAAAAATATTTTTTAAAGAAAGGAAATTGAAACAAACTAAATGATCACACTCTCTTCATCTCATTTAAACAGTTATGACACGGTAGATTTCCTTGACTGCTGCCATTTCTGCTCTGAGTGACCAGAGTTTACAGCTGTGCATTCTGCTCAGGCAGGGATCCTCCTCTATTTTTACCTCATTTCAGGGACTGTGAGCAAAGTTTGGCCTTTTCTGGCTCCTTCTAGTAAGCTGTGGCATGGAAAGGAAAGGAGAGGATTCCAAACTCCAACATGCAACAGAGTGTGGGATATACAAGGGTGCCCAGTGCTTTCCACAAGGAAGTGCTGTGTACTCATACTGCATCCTCATGGACTTGGTTGGGCATGAAGAAGGACTTAATGGCCACACTCTGATTATACTACTCTCGATGCTCCATAGGCCTAGATGAATGGGACAACAGATGGAGGTTCATAAGGATAGCCTTGATAACTGGCCTGGCTCTGCTTGTCCCCTCTGGAAAAAACAGTGGCTTGAGGAATGGTGTTTTTGTAGTTACAACTGTCATATTTTAAAAAAAACCCTAAACTTTCATTTGGATGTAATTATCAGGTATCTTCCCTATTTTTCTTCAATCATGTTTGATGTACTCAAAATGTCCAAGACTCCTACATATACATCAAGTTCCAGTCATCCCTGGGGCCTGAATGCACGAACAGTGTAGTGTGGGGTAGGAGGAGAGTACATAGAAATATATGTGAGCAGGGGCTGGGGATTTAGCTCAGTGGTTCTGCTGCCTACATCTCAAGCACAAGGACTTGAGTTCGATGCCCACCTCCCGTACCAAAAAAAAAAAAAAAAAAAAAAAAAAAAGTGAGCCTGATCAGTTATGTTACAAAGTGACTTTTCCTGCAAACACTGCTAACATGATCTGAGATCATGATCTCTCGAACTCCTTGAATCTTCAAGCAGCTCGTGAGGCAGGTGGTATTAGTCCTGTTTTCATACAGGAAGATAAAGGCTTAGATGCCTTGTCATCCTTGTCTTATAGTTAATGGACAGGGAAAGAAAATTCAGAATTAAGTTGTGTGACTCCACAATTACAATTGGTGGTTGCCATATATAATCTGACCTCTTGACTAAAGTGGGTAGTTCAACTCCCTTATTTACTACTGATCCACAGTAATCTAGCTTTAATCTTCACTTATTTACAGTAACAGCTAGCTCCTATATCAACTCTGGCTGCCAGACCAGTGGACATTTTTAATCCTCTACACAGTCATTTATATATTTATAACTTGAATGATACTCACATGCCAGGCATAATAATCTAAATGGAATATGTACAAATCAGACATGATCTCCAACTCAATATTTCAGACCCAGATGGCAACAAGAAGTCAGGAAGCATCAGCCAGTAGAAGGAGCCCTATGTACCTGATCAGGGTGCCAAGGAAGTCTCTCTTTCGATCCTCTAAGAAAAGTAGCTTTTAAAGGTCCAATCTGACCTTGATCCCATTTCTTGGTTTACAGCTCTTTTCTGAATATAAAGCCACTGACTTTGGTCAGCTTATCTAAACACGCAGTCTATCTCACAGGATGAGATGTTGCTCAATCCTAGAATCCCTGATAAAACTCAATTAGATCTTTACACTACATTTTTTTGGTACAGTTTAGGTTTTTCACAGAGAGAAACAATTAAACATATATAAATATATAGCAGTAACATGGATTGAACTTGGCGATAAACTGAGGAGACAAAAAGAAGCATCAAAGAGGATCTCAGATTCTTCACGAGGTGACCAGAGGATGGCTGTAGCAGCCTGGAGGAGCACAGATGCGAGGACAGGTTTAAGAAGAAGAGCTCAGTTTTATATAATAACAATTATTGTTATGAAGCTTGATATTCCTAGAAATAGTTTTGGTGGTATTAAACTTCTATATACCAAATAAAAGCGAGTTGCTCATGTTCAAACCTTTTGTGTGGCATTCAAAGATCTTTAAAGTGTGGACCTAACTCATCACTCCTGTATCATCTTGTGTTCTCTTATGTACATTTTATTTCAGTCACATCAAAGAATTCTTAAAGATATCTTCCCAAACACCCAAAACTGAAGTAGTTTCTCTGAGGCAGGCATGGTAGCACATACCTATGAGGCTGAGGAAGGAAGCTTACAAATTGAGCCTGGGTAACATAGCAAGAACCCATCTCACAATAAAAAGTACTGGAGATATAGCTCTGTTGTAGAGCACTTGTCTAGCACTGAGGGGCCCTGCATTCATTTCTTAGTACAGTACTGGAAATAAAGGTTCATTTAAATCAAACCGATATAGGCTTCTTCATTATACCTGGAACACTTATTAATGTATACAACATGTACAATAATTTGCTAAATACCAGTCACTTCTACTAGTGTATATACTATGAAACTAGGAAATCACTGGTGTGCATGGTTTCCCAAGCATTTAGTAGAGCTGTCTTACACACAGTCCATGCCCTCAGATTTCTTTGTACTAACAGTTTCTTTGCACTAATGGTTTCTTTTCATTGGAGATGCCTCTTTCCCTATGGCAAATTCTACTTACTTTTCAAAGACCAGATGAAATGTTTTCTTTTCTGTGTAACATTCTATTACTCTTACAGGTAGAATTCTTCCTTTGAACATGTTTCTCTATCCCTTTGTTTATATCATTTTCACTTCCACCTTAGTATAAATCCTGTAGTTGATAATTAATTTACATAGAATGGTTACCTAGAACAGGTGAAGCTGTGGTTTGATCCTCCTCCTTGCAAAAGTAAATAAATAAATAATCAATTTACATATATAGTTTCAGCTAAAAAAAACCCCTCAAAGTACAACATCTTTCTTGAATGCCTAACTCTAATTGTTCAGGACTTGTAATCACCACTTTGGTCTTCACCAGGCCCCACTGAAATTTTCAAGAGCTAGACCCTGGAACTGAAGTACAAAACTTTTGTGATAGTCTAAACAAGGACTGGGGAGGTTAAGAGGGAAGATAATGGGAAAAGAAAGGTGGAAACAGACTGATGAGACGGTTCTCAGTAAGCTGGGGAGCTAATGATCAAGGGTAGGAAGCTGGAGATCAGGGTTGCAACCAACGATGACACTAAAGATCGCAGTCTGGGAGTCTAACTGGGAGGGAGGCACAGTGGAAATGGAAAAAGAACATTCAGATTATAAAGAAAAAATTTATATCACATTTTGTCTGTGGTCAGCTTGCTGAGCAGGCAACTGAAACAAAGCTGATGTCAGATAAAGGACACAGGCTTAGCTGGCACAAGCTTTACTCAGCACTCAAAATTGGATGCCCTCCTTCACTTCCTTAGAATATTGAAGTTATCTGCGGGATTAAGGACACGTGTGGTTCACAGTGCACCATTATACCCAGATTTGTTTCTTGAGCTACTGTTACACTTTCCACGTCGCCCACTAACTAGCTATCCTTGGGCAAGTTGCTCTTTATTCTATAGGTTTGAATCTTCCTATGTGTAAACTGGGCAAAGTGCAATTCCGGGGTGGCTGTATTGAGATGTTACCCGTTGCATCTTACCCCTGAAGTTCACAAATATTTGTGGGGTGAAAGATGAACTACTGACTTAGAAATCAGAGTAGCAAGGGCACGGAGTAAGGGAAGTTTCTTAATGCAACGGCTTCCGGCTCCCTCGGCTCACCCGGGCGCGAAGTTCCACCCTGCAATTCTTGGCCTGCACTTCCGCTAAAGGTCTGGCGGTATGTAATTCCTTAATTCGTCTCTTCCGAGGCTGCACCTCCAGTTCTCTTGGCTACCAGGGTGGTCCACGGACCACAGAAGGCTTAGCTAAGCGCGAGGCTAAACTTGAGTGTACGCTGGTATCCTAGCAACCGGTTAACTTCCGGTTTGAAGACCTGTTCTGATTGGCCAGAAGCTTTGCTTCCGTCATGAGAAATACGCAGGCGCCGTGCGTTCCCAGAGGGCGCTTGTCTGGGGCGCGCTACATTTGCGCCTGCGAAAATCCAGCTTTTTGCCTCCCCCCCCCCGGGTTGTTTCTACCCGGGTGGCTCCTGTGGGAACCCTCGGGCCACTAGGATCAGGCTCCGGGTGCGCTCAGAACACCTGCGGCCCGGCTGCCAGAAGTACGGCACCAAGAGCACTTTGGAGCCGGCGAGCTGGAGCTGGAACTGGAGTTCCGCGGGGCCGGG